>NC_083461.1:33708492-34033776 GCF_030014155.1 Tachysurus vachellii | reverse complement strand
AGCTATAAGCTCAGGTAATGTTAGATGAGTGCTTTAACTCTCTTTATTTGAATATATTGTCTTCTGGTAAAAAATGTTCCTCAAACCCATCTCTGTATTCAACTCTTACTGTCGCAGATGCTCTTGTCTACAGTGCAGAAGTCACATTTCAAATAACTTTATCTACCCTCCTCTTGTGTGAGTCTCAAACAGTGGTGGTAGGTGGGCTCTGGAATTGCCAGTAAATAAAACTGATTTCATCTTTGCTTTAGCTTCCCATTACTCCTTTGATTTTCTCGTGCTAACAGAGACCTGGATATCTCCACAGAACACTGCTACATCAGCTGCTTTATCCTCTGCCTATGCTTTCTCTCACTCACCACAAAAAATAAGCAGGGGTGGTGGTTATTGTCAAGGAGATGGTGTTTTACACTTCTCCTCTTGTCTCATTTAACCATCTCCTCTTTTGAATTCCATGCCATTTGAGTCACCTCTCCAATCAACCTTGTTATCATTGTTGTCTACTGCCCTCCTGGTCCCCTAGGAGACTTCCTGGAAGAAATGGACACATTTCCCCCCTAACTCTTCTGGACTCCTTTGTCCTTACACTCAACAGCTACATCCCCACACACAAAGGAAGCAGTGTCCTGGACCTGGATTTCACCCGTCTTCCCCCAGCTACAGACATGACTGCTACCCCACTACACCTCACCGATCATCACCTTCTATCCTTCACCATCACTACCTACCTAAAACTATCCTACCTAAAACTGCCCCCTCGCTCTTACCTGCCACAACTTCCACTCTGTCTCCCCTTCCTCTGTAGCTTCTGGCACATTTTTGTTTCTCTTCCTGATCCTGAGTCTTTTTCCTCACTACTCTTGGATTCAGCTACAGATAATTTCCTCTCCTCTCTTTCCTCAACCATGGACTTTCTCTGCACTTTGTTCACTAACGTTTTATCGAGCACATTTTGTATCGCTATCGATTACGTGTCTATCGCGATACATATTTTTATCGTTTTATTTCCTCGTGTCAGGCGTTATGTATAAATAAAATTGTACAGTTTCTTAATTTTTCTTGAATCAAATTCTTCTGCAGTATGTTGGTGAAAGTGAACGGGCAGTTCGCCAGGTGTTCCAGAGAGCACAAAACGCTGCCCCCTGTGTCATCTTTTTTGACGAGATTGATGCCCTTTGCCCCAGACGTTCTGGCCATGAGGTAATTACGCAATATAACTCTCACTATTTGGTGTGAAAGATTTATCAGGTTTAAGAGAACTGCTTTTATACATGTAGGTTAATATTAGAAGTAGTGTTTTAGTCTCTGAAGAATAGAGCTTGGTTTTGCATTTCCTTATATTTATCTCTAAATACATCAAACAACTTAGAACAATGCACCGTTTGTTGAACCCATCCATTGCCTGGGTGTGTCCTGTTAGGTTGATTGTTTATCTCTGTAATATCTCTAAAAGTCCACTCTCGGGATGAGCTCTGGGTTTTGATTGTGAAGACTGCATTTGTTGTTAAAAAGGATACGGCACCATGAAGACCACGACAAGCTGTCAAGGTAGAAGACCAAGGCATTTTGAAGAAAAACAGCCATTGCACAAGCTTTGGGCATAACCAATACAACAGGTTGGAAATCAAACAAGAGGAGATGATTAGACACATTGTGCGAGATTGTAAAGTAAAACCCAGAAACAACAATGATGTCACTAACAACTTACAATATCATAATCCACCGTTCTATAAAGACTTAAAGAGCAGAAATATAAAGACCACAGCACACATCAGTAATAAGAATCAGAAGACCAGATTGGAATTCACAAAGAAATACAGAGCCTCTACAAACTGATGTAAAGTATGGAGAGAAAAAGGGTTTGCTCATGATCCAAAAGAACATCTCATCAGTCAAGTGTCATGGCTTGAGCTCACATGGCTGCTGCTGGTAATTAATGATTATTAATCATTATCGATTGCAGTAGAATGAATTCAGAAATCTTACAGAAACATTGTCTGTCAGTTTACAGTGAATTGTGTGGATTTTAACCTGTTGGTCATCATTTCACATCCTGAAGAGGAGACTGAAAGTAGAGACCCCCTGAAACATCTTGCTGGCTTGATGCAATTATTGCCATTGGGAAAAAACACAAATATTAAGTGTTACTTTCTTTAATAGGTCATTTACTTTTGCTCACCCAAAGGTGCCATGTTTTAATTTAAACACATTTAGATATAAAAATTAGGAAATTAATGTAGAAATGTTTTATGGTCTTAAATTCATCTTGTCCCTAAAATCCAAATCCCTAATAGTGTATTTGAGAAACAAAAGAACGGACCTTTGTGTTCCGATACTTTTGGAGGGGACAGTATGTGTTATCACAGCCATTTGTGGCCATACGTTCTCTCTCCTGTCAATAACAGCAACAACAGACAAAAGTGGCTGCCTGTGAGCTTGTGGAAGTGGAAGAGGGCAGTTCATTCTTTCCTCCATCTGTTACACTGTCCAGTGACTGAGAATAAGCAGCAAAGATGTTCAGCGGTTTGCTGGCTTCATGTGTCTCGAGGAAGCATGTGTTAACATCCAGTCTTTCCCAGCTGGTAGCTGTTGTGTGATAGGGGAGAGCTGGCAGGTGGGTGGGGATTGGTAGGTGACCCGTTTGGGGAGAAAATATGAAGAAAATGGGAGAGGGAGAAGTGGCAAGAAGTGAGTGACTGTGGCTGGTATGTTGCAGTGTTTACATCTGCATTCAGCCACGTGCAAATGTCCAGATATTCACGTCAGCCCACAGCATTTGCCTGAGCTGACCCAGCAATGCCCTTGCTTAAATACCTTCTCTCAGCTATCAAACAGTGCATCAATAAAGGTTTATTTCACATCATGTCTTAGTCTAACAGTCTTCAGTGTCTTTCGGCTCAGACGAGGGTTAAAACAATGGGAGCTGTTTAAGTTGAGGAAGCAGGATAGGATTAACCCTGATTGGTCAGGCACTGTGCCAGGTACACACACAATATGAAGCAACTTTTGAGGTGATAAAACTATTTTTTTTACACAGGGTTGATGAGTAGCTAGCTAGACACATTCTTTGTGTCTTCTTTAACTTAATAAGAAACGTTCTTCATGTGTTCTTATGGAAATCTTTCCTACATTACTGTATAGCTCACATTTACAGTATAATCTTCACTTCTGTTGATAGAATTAAATACATGTACTGAGTGATTGAAAATGCCACAGCTGATGTGAACAGCAGATTGTGTTTGGTTTGTGTGTTCAGTCAGGAGCCAGTGTACGTGTGGTAAACCAGTTGCTGACCGAGATGGATGGGTTGAAGAAGCGTCGCCAAGTTTTTATCATGGCTGCCACCAACCGGCCAGGTAAAAAGAGCCAGCAAAGCATTTCATGCATGTTTATGTCTTTTCTAACATTTATCTGATGACTTTATTTGATCTGGGTCAGATATCATAGATCCAGAAGTCATTCGACCGGGCCGCTTGGACAAAGTGTTGTATGTCGGTTTCCCTCCAGCAGAAGACAGGCACGCAATATTGCTCGCTATTACCAAGGTGAATTTATTTGTTTTAACACGATAGCTGTATTAATCTGATTGTATAGACCAGTAACAGGAACTGAATTGAAAGTAAATTGTTAATAATCCATGGAATTGTCACAGGGAGGAACTAAACCTCGCCTGGACTTGGATGTGAGCTTGAGGGAAATTGCACATGACCAGCGCTGCGACGGTTTCACGTGAGTATTAGACAACAGTAAAGAATAAAGCTAAATGTGTGATAGAACAAAATAGGTAGTTTATTATATATTACTTTTGAATGTAAAACATTTCATGCTTTTGTATGCAAAGAACTTTATTTGCATGCTAGATGTTTTTATTGTCGCTATTCAGTTTTTTGCTAAGGGTGATGACTTTGTTTTATTGAGATTGACTGGAATTTGCAGATGTGATGTTAGTTTCAGTGGAGTTATTAAGTTTATCTTATTAAAGCCTCTCTCTCTCTCTCTCTCTTTCTCTCTCTCTCTCTTTCTCTCTCTCTCTCTCTCTCTCTCTCTCTCTCTCTCTCTCTTTCTCTCTCTCTCAATCTCTCTCTAGTGGGGCAGACTTGTCAGCACTGGTGAGAGCGGCTTCGGTTGAGGCATTAAATGCCCATCTCCATATACCACATGCAGGTAAACACACCAGCATGCCACACATTTACGGTTGCCACATTCATTAAGTAAAAATAAGGAACAGCTCCAACAAACGGTTATTTATTTTATTTATTTACTAATTATTAAACTTTTCTAGATGTCTTCTTGCTCCTATGGATTTAGAGTTGTATTATTTCAACAATAGATCCCAGTTTTAGTTTCTGATATCTACATCTGGTACATTGTATTAAATGATTTAAAGCATGGCACCTTTGGGGGCAACCACCCAGTTCTTAGGTGTGCAGGAGTATTTTAAATGGAATAGCCTTAAGATAAGCATTTGGTCACATATCCCTTGCTTACAGTAACCGCATTCAGAACTTTTCTGGCTAAATTACAGCATTTGGCAGGCAACCTTATCTAGAGTGACTTGTGTTTGTCTCATTTGTACAGCCGAGCAGTTGAGGGTTAAGGGTCTTCTTTAAGGGCCCAGCAGTAACTGCGTGGCAGTGCTGGGATTTACAGTCTCAACCAGTTTAATCAGTCATTCAACAGCTTCAACACCAAGCTACACACTGCCCTCACAGCAATTTAATTGTTTGTCAATTCTAACCTGGCCTTGTGATCCTTCCTACTGATGAGTAAACGTCTTTGAACGGTTGATTTTGATGCTTTCACCTCTGACCTGTGGGAGTTTCTGTTGTCACTGCCTGTTGTTTTTGGGTTTTTCTTCATGTCTCTCCCAAGGGTTGTCATCAACTGCTGTTGTTTTCCTTGGCCAGCTTGAGGTTTCTTTTCTCAGCCTCCACAGACAGCTCTCTGGTCTTCATGTTGGTTTAAACCCAGGGCTCAATTCTGTAGTAGACATTCAGAGCTATTAACAGGCATTCTGAATGGACCTCAGCAAGAAACACCTGTCACATGCTGCAATATTCTTCATGGCTTAAAAAATGGGTGTGTTGAAACAAAGGTCTCATGTTCTAAGCTGTTTAACACATAACGATGTAGATAGCAGGATATTAAAGGTGAAATTCTGGTCTGTCGTCTCATGTTCATCTTTTCATCTCAGTCCCAAATGTCTGTCAGTAAAAAAGGAAACATTTGCACTGAACTGAAGAAAGTCCCTAACACACTAGTTATTCCTATTTGTATTATTTGCTTTTTTAAATCAGTTAATGATAAACAGAAAATGCCTCATCAATCGTCAGTCACATTTTTAAGTGTGATTTAGTCTCTGTATCCAGAGACGGTGAGCACAGTGCATGCCTGTATTCTCTTCCCCATACCACTGACTTTCAGCTTCTCCTCTTTCTCTTGTGAAGTGTGTGTGTGTAATGATGTGATAATCATTCTTAACATTGTTTTCAATATGAAACAATCCTGTATCATCACGGAACACACACAAACAGCCTGTCGGTGTATAAAATGTTATTGCTTACTGTAATGCTGAGCTTCATAGTATTGAAATACATTTACAGCATTTGGCAGACGCCCTTATCCAGAGTGACTTACATTATCTCACTTTTGTAAAACTGAGCAATTGAGGGTTAAGGGCCTTGTTCAGGGGCCCAACAGTGGCAGCTTGGTGGACCTGGGATTGAAGTCACAACCTTCCGATTGGTAGCCCAACACCTTAACAACTAGGCTACCACATGTCTTTTTTGCCTTCCTCTTGACCTCTTACCTGGCAGCTCCATCTCCAACATCCTTGTACCAATGTAACCATCTCCCTCCTCTGTACATGTCCAAACCATCTCAATCTAGTCTCTGTGACCTTGTCCCCAAAACAGCCAACCTGAGCTGTCCCACTGATGTGCTCGTTCCTAATCATGTCCTTCCTCGTCACTCCTGAAGAGAACCTCAACATCCTCATCTCTGTTACCTCCATCTTTGCCTCATGTCTTTTCCTCACTGCTACAGTCTCTAACCCATACAGCAGAGCTGGTCTACTGTCTTGTACACCTTTCCTTTGATTCTTGCTGACACTCTTCTGTCACACACAACACTCCTGACACTTTTCTCCATCCACTCCAACCCGCCTGCACTCGTTTATATGCAAGATTGTATATCATAAAAATGCCTTTGAGATGTAGTACATTATAGTACATTTGTGTCTTGTTGCCCAAACATAAGTTAGTTGCGTGGATCAGCTTTGCGCTCAGGACTTTATCAGTGAACATGTGAAGACTTTAGCAGGAAGAAACTAGTGTTAAGTCTGTAATGAACTCAGAAATTAGGTCCTCAGGAGCTCTTGGTTGCACAATTCACTCAACTACAAACTGTTGTAGAAAGGACATTATTTACATTTACATTATTTTCTCTCCAGTGTCACCCAAATGATGATGTCTGGTTCCTCTCAAGGTTTCTTCCTCATATTATCTCAGGGAGGTTTTCCTCACCACCTTCACCTCAGGCTTGCTCATTAGGGGTCGATGTTATATATAAATAGTAACTTAATTTTAAACTTTACCTTTTTTATTCTGCTTCTATTCTTCTGTAAAGCTGCTGCTTTGAGACAATGTCTATTGTTAAAAGCGTTATATAGATAAATTGAAATTAAAGTGAATTTTAATTGAATTTAATGGAATCTGCTCTGACCACCCCGTCTTTGGAGCCTTTTGCATGTGGTGCTATTTAAATGTTACATTTCCAATCTATTTTTTGTGCACAGAAATGCCAATAATTCCTTTGTATTTACAAATGGTCACACTTGAATGTAAATGCGTTAATCGGGTCCATGTGGTCCACTTTTTGCCATTGTTCCTTTGACACAGGGCACACATTCTCCTCCGAGTCTGTTAAAGACATTAGAGTCAGCCGGCAGGATTTTGAGGAGGCTTTTAAGAAGCTGCGGCCGTCCGTCTCCAAAAAGGTGAGTGCACTAAACGCAAGAGTGCCGGAGACAATAATACTGTTATGTAGATGTCTGAAAATACACTGTTTATTCTCCCGGATAAATAAGTCAAGAAAAGTGAGCGAGGAAACAGTCCATACCTTGAGCAGCTTTTATAGTGTCTGCAGTTTAGTCTGCTAGACGTGTTTATCCAAAACAAGTGCATTTCTGTAACCCAGCATCAAGTCAGAAGAGCTAATGATTCCCCTAAGAGCTCTATTAGCTTCAAAACCCACTCTTCCGTCGCCAGATGAGTGTCGTATAGTGAGATTTTTTTTTTTTTAAACGTAGCTGCTATTTATACACTGTTTGCATTGGTGGAGCAAAGTCAGCTCTGGCTCCTGGTTTGTGGTTGCAGAAATAAACAGGTCTGTGCTACTTGGATTTTGTGCAGCAAATGATCTTTGCAGGCATTGCATCATTTCTCATTCCTCTGTTAGAAAAGCAAATAATAATCAGTCTCACCCTCTGGGCATTTGATGTCACTGAGGCGTCAGTTATTGTCTAGAATTATTATGTGGCTTTCAAATACAGAAGAAGCCAGAAATTGAAGTATTTGATTCTGTTTTGCTTTTTCCATACAGGACCGGCTCATGTACGAGAATCTGCGTGAATCTCTCACCGGGCAGTAGCCGAGCGGACGGAGAGTGTTGCTTTTTCCTGTTAAAATAAACATTTTTTGGAGTTCACGAGCTTGGAAGTGTGTCTGTGTGTCTGTAAATACACACACTGAAAAACCTCAGTCATCATTTATCTCCTAAATTATTTAATGACATGAAGGACATTTTTTAATCTGGTTTAATAAATTCACACAAATGCAGCAAACCATAACAACAAAGCAGGAATGAAATTAAACATGGCCATATGTTATCAACCCACACAGAGATTTCAATGACTGAAAGTCTTTTCCAGCACGGACTCTAATACTGATACAGGAAATCATTTCTCCAGCAGAATCGTCCCTGTAGTCACACAGCTGTACAGATGTTTCACTTTAGCTTAGCATGTTTGATGTATTCACTATGGACCCATAGAGAATTAAGGTCTCAATTTAAAGAAAGACGCATGCAGAACTTTCAAGATGTTTGGTGTAGAGAATTGGTTGAGCAGCCTTCAGCGAGTGCTGCTATTTCTTATTACAGCACTGGGACGTTTCACTGTCCACCACTCTGCCTGTAAATTTTCCCTTCCTAGTTACTACAGTAGAGTTAGACACGGAAAACAAAAAGAAACTACATACAGTTTCTCTTGTCTTAAGCAGCAGAAAAGACAATTTTCATCAAATGACCAATTTGACTCACTTGCAGGCTTATAATCTGTGGATCCAAAAGGAAAAGTAAAAATTATAGATGCTAGGAATAGAAATGGTATTTTATACAAGTTATGACCTTACTGCAATAACCAGGTTTGTCAAAAGTACAAAAACATCTGCTTATTTTTCCATTATATCTTACAGTGACATTAAATGGTTATCCTGTTCTGAAAAATAAAACCACCAAGAACCAATCCACATCTCTCACTATTTAAAGTCTTTTCCTGAGGTGAATCCACTAATGCAAGATACCAAAAAAGCACACAAAGTTTATCCATCAGCCAGTGCCTTGTAGCGCTGTGGGCAGGTTCGAGCAACCACAGTAACAAACAGCCATGACAATACAAACAAGCAAGTCCTCATTTCTGCTCATTTATTCTTTGGTTGTACACGTTATAAATGTGTTGTTTTACTGGGGTTAGTGGCTGATGACATTCAAGCTGAAATTCAGCTTTAAGACGTGCAGGTAAACAATGAAGCAAAGTTGCCGTAGCAACTATTATATCAAAATAAAAAGTATACTAAGAAACAGTGATCTGAATATTTGTGGTCTGTCACAACAAACATGATGCATATCTCCAAATAAAATACAGTTACAGTCATATTGACATTTAATATGACTTTAGTGTGGTGGTATTACTCCTAATCTAGAAGATTCCCGCACTTATTGTGCAAACGGATTAGCTAATGATGCACCGAATACTGCCTGAGTAAATAAGACACGCCCCTCTCAATATCATACAAGTGATAGGAGATGAGAAAATCCTTCACGAGTTATTAAGAAAATGAACAGTATAATGATTAAACATGCTGTAACATAAAATAGGCAATGAGAGATGGAGAAAAAGAAAATGTACAACGAATAATAAAACAATGTGTTTAAAATAGAAAATTTTTTAAGAAGGTTTCTCTCTAATCAAGATTTGTATTCAGGTATATTTTAACAAATTATTGACAGATAAACTGTTTAGAACGGTGTCGTTTTTGGGACTCTACAGATGTAAACATTCACAAACAAACAAAAAATCAATGTGGATCAGGTAGCAGTGCAGATACTGAAGAGGATGCTCTCCATAACTCCAGCACCAAATTACGAGACAAACTCTGGACCCAGCATGTATTACTCACACTGTCACTGTACTCAACAACAAACAGCCAATATCATGTTATGGAATATCTAGAAATTTAATACTAAAAAGAAATGTAGTAATTAAACTATTTATTTATTAAACATAATTGCTGCAACTAGTTTGACACCTTGAATAACTAGATCAAGTTGGAACAGAACTGTATATGAAGGTGTATCCTGGTGTAGAGCCATCAATAACCTCATGACAGGTCAAAAGGAAGTTCAATTTAAACATGTATAAACTAATGAAAAAACACAGCCAAGATACGGTATTAATATCTGGTACAGAGCCATGATCACATTTTATCAGTAGAGGGATTGCCCTAAAATCATATTAAAACACAAACTATTGGCTAATAACAAACAAAAACACAAACAAAATTGTTCTATACATATAGAGACTGAAAATGGTATGGTGGCTTAGTGGTTAGTACGTTCGCCTCACACCTCCAGGGTTGGGGGTTCGATTCCCGCCTCCACCTTGTGTGTGTGGAGTTTGCATGTTCTCCCCGTGCCTCGGGGGTTTCCTCCGGGTACTCCGGTTTCCTCCCCCGGTCCAAAGACATGCATGGTAGGTTGATTGGCATCTCTGGAAAATTGTCCGTAGTGTGTGATTGCGTGAGTGAATGAGAGTGTGTGTGTGTGCCCTGCGATGGGTTGGCACTCCGTCCAGGGTGTATCCTGCCTTGATGCCCGATGACTCCTGAGATTCCCGTGACCCGAGGTAGTTCGGATAAGTGGTAGAAAATGAATGAACAAATGAATGAACTTCTAATTAAATCTTTATATTAACCCTCCTTCACCTTGGGTTTTTTCCATATACTTGCATAAAAAATGACATGGATTGTTCCAAATAATGCACTTTACAGGTAACATTAATTATATCTATTTTTGTTGAATTATGTGTTCATAAAATAATCGTATAACACCTGTCTTCCTCCCTGGTCAATTTGTACATTTAGTGGGGCAATGGGTCACACTCTTGCCCGTGACAGCGCAATGAATATACATATAGACACACACACATAAAATGTCCAACAACACACGCACCCAAACACACACACACAGACACACACAAGCATTTAGCATTGCAGTTCATTGGGCCTCCAGAATAAACAAAAGCTACACCTATGTAAATATTTCATGTTCGTGATATGCCTTAAATCTGATCTACCAACAAGCCACACACACACACACACACGTTGTGTTTTCATATTCAAATCATATTTGTTTCCTCTCTCTTTTACCTGTCAACAACTGTTTGTTTGTAACGGGACTTTTTAAATATTTTTCTTCTCTTCTGCACAAATCTTTCCTTCATTGTCATGGATTTAAAAACAGGTTGCTGGAACGTTTAGGCTGTTTTGGTGTGACGCTTTATAAATCGGTGTTATTTCTAGTTTCACTGATAAATTGTGAAGTGAGGTTCCTGTGTAGGAAGCTAGTTAGCTGGTTAGCTAATCAGGCTCTCTCACACACACACACAAACAGGCAGGGCTCTCAAGTTGTGAAGACAGGCAAGCGTGACATCTCCAACCAACCCACCAAAAAAAACAACAAAAAAACAATAATCGGGGAGTTGTTTTGTTTGGTAAGGATCATTGACCACAATTTAACCAAATACAAAGTATTTCTTTAATTTCCATTTATTCATTTGTGTGTGTGTGTGTGTGTGTGTGTGTGTGTGTGTGTGTGTGTGTGTGGACTCCTTTATCATTTGTAATGTTGCTCCCATTTAAAAGAGTTTGGCTCAAGCCCAGACATTTTTAGGGTCATGATTGAGGACAATGTCCCGTCCAGATACAAGCTGTTTCGTGTTGAGGTTTTGTTCAAACCGGCCATCGAAAATACCCTCTCTAATGAATGTTTTTTTTAATTGGTTGTTGCGTTAAATCTTACCCAGGTAGTGCTATTTTCTGATTGGCTATTGTGTAACCTCTTTTTTGTGATTGGCTCGTCACAAAAGTGTCAGGCTCGACTAAGAACTCCAGGGGAGATGCGCTTGATTGTGCGGTGCGGACTGATACATTTTGGGCGCTGCAGCATATTAAATATATGATAAATAGTCAAAAAACTTTTATGCGTGAGAAATACGATGTGTGGCGGGAGAGCGGGACAACAGACCAAAATGCGTGACTGTCACTCTCAATGCGTGACACTTGACAGCCCTGCGTACTGGGGGATGCGTACTGCATCCCCAGAGTACTGTGGATCTGAGCAGGAGCAATGATGTGTTGAGCTGCACGTCTGTGTGAAATGTAGAGTAACGTTAATAAGTACAGAGTTTGGGGGAAAGGGACCTGTACTGCCCTTTAAACTCAAACACACTGAAACCTTGAACTCTTTCTATAAAGGGAAAGTCAGGAAGCTTTTATTGTCATTTCAACCATAATATAGCTGTTGTAGTACACAGTGAAATGAGACAACGTTTCTCCAGGACCATGAAGCTACAGAAAACAAAGACAGAGCTAAGGACATACAGTAGTAAGTTAGTCCTAGATACATAAAGTGCATCTGTGCAACCTGGTGCAAACAGTGCAGGACAAAAGACAAGACAAACAAGTCAGTGCAGGACAAAAGACAAGACAAACAAGTCAGTGCAGGACAAAAGACAAGACAAACAAGTCAGTGCAGGACAAAAGACAAAAAGACAGTGCAGGACAAGACAAACAGGACAGTGCAGGACAAAAAGACAGTGCAGGGCAAGAAACTGCAGGACAAGACAAAAAGACAGTGCAGGACAAAAGACGGTGTAGGACAAGACAAAAAGACAGTGCGGGACAAAAGACAATAAAGACATAAAGACATTCCAGGACAAAAAGACAGTGCAGGACAAAAGACAGAACAACAGTGCAGGACAAAAGACAAAAAGCCAGAAAGACATTGCAGGACAAAAGATAGAAAGACAGTGCAGGACAAAAGACATAAAGACAGTGCAGAACAAAAGACATAAAGACAGTGCAGGACAAAGGACAGGGGAGGACAAAAGTCAGCGCAAACAAAAAATAAAAGACAATGCACAAAAACAGCACCGACCAGTGTTAATACTGTATGTTTAATCAATATTGTGTGTGCAGAAATACTGGGATGAACACAGTATTATAGCAGCAGTTACATGACGTATTGTAAAGTATTGTGCAAAACAGCAATCAACTGAAATGTGAGACAGCTTGTGTAAAAGAGCTAAAACAGTGTGTAAAACAGCATGGTAACAGTTTGATGGATGTATATTGGAAGAGTGTGTATATGGTGTAGGTCTGTGCAGTCCATACAGTTGATGTGTGTGTGTGTGTGTGTGTGTGTGTGTGTGTGTGTGTGTGTGTGTGTTAGGCTCAGTTCAGTTCAGTTATTAAGAAGTCTGATGGCTTGTGGAGAGAAACGGTTACACAGTCTGGTTGTGAGGGCACGAATGCTTTGTTACCTTTTTCCAAAAGACAATGTAGTCAAGCTTTAGAGTCCTATTTTCTTACATTATCCAGTAAAATTTTATTTCAGTTTACTATTGACATCAACAGACCGTTAAAAATGATTCCTTCTTTCTCCTTATTTTCCTAATAAACTTCCTTACAATGATGATTCGTGATTCAAGAGGTTATGGATATTGTTATGGACAATGATCTTGTACAAATACTACAAGTTGAAAGAATTACTCCAGACACTAGCTTCCAAACATGTGTAAGAGAAAGATGCATATAGAAACAAGGATTGGAGACAAAAACCACAACACAGGCTTCACACACACCTCCACTTACACACGGCCACAGTTAAAGTGCTGTTAGCTGGAGCGTCTCTGGTGAATTTATCACAGACTGTAAAAGAACAGGACTGTTGGTTTAATTTTTCTGGGATTTACTTCTGGCCATGTGAGAGATATTTGGTCTGATGCCTGGTCTACCAACCTACCGTTTAGTTTAAGATTGGTTTTAATTTATGCTATTTACTTACTAATGAAAATAAAAGCGACTTCTTGCTTTCTCAGCATCGTCATGCTTGAATGTTAGGAAAACTGCATCAAGTTAGAATGTTGAACATATTTACTCTAGTCTTTTGTGCACTAATGGTGAGTAAACCAACTTTCTTTTTAAATGGTGAAAGGAATGACAATTAGCTCTAGACTTGAGGCAGTCATGTAGAGACAAGCTCTTTTATAAATACTAATTGCTAGAGTTTCCACAGATTGTTCAGATTTTCATGTCTCAGAGTCTCAAGTCATAAATGAAACAGTAAGACTGACTTAATTCATTAGTTTTAGATGTTTGGTTAGTTTACCGGCAGGTTGTAAGTGTGATACCAGACAAAATGGATCCCATTTCTACTGTACTGTGGAAAATCTACAGTGGCTATTGATTTTATTTTAATGTTTATGTAACCTACTAGTATAACATTCTTGGATGTAGTGGGTTATATCACTTCATTTGTTGTTTGTTTTTTAAAGGTTAACACTTTGTATACAGAGCCACAGAAAATGTGTGCTTGTTTCTTTAAGAACGCCATTTTTGTATTAAGTTTGTTTGGGGTGTACATGTGGAAAATGTGCTTTTGCCCTACAGGTTAGGTTAGTTTTATTTTCATTGGACTATATTGTGTAAGCCCCTCCCACTCAAAATGATGAGCAAGAGGTCGATCTAATCTGAGTCCATTAGAGATTGTTAACAGAAGACCGTTAACCACAGGAGGGGGTCCCCCGGGAAGCCAGAGATCTGATATCTGTGATTGTGCAGAAGAAATGTTGAATTATTGCACAAACATGTCCTCTGTGTTATCTGATATTCACAGACAGGTGAAGACGCCCTTCCTAAACCACATACAGACGCATTGCATGACCTGAAACCTGGTGAGTGGATCATGGTGAAACACTTCATAGGCCATAAGGTGAACTAGGAAAAAGTGACTAGAAAGTGATTTTTGTTCCCACGCCTGGACACTAGTGTTTAAATGCATAGACATTTTTTGCATAGACACCATTTTGGTCTTTATTTAAAGTGATTGAAAATGCCACAGCTGATGTGAACAGCAGAATGTGTTTGGTTTGTGTGTTCAGTCTGGAGCCAGTGTGCGTGTGGTGAACCAGATGTTGTCTGAGATGGATGGGTTGGTGAAGCGACACCACATTTACATCATGGCCGCCACCAACCGGCCAGGTAAAATGAGCCAGCAAAGCATTTCATGCATGTTTATGTCTTTTCTGACATTTATCTGATGACTTTATTTGATCTGGGTCAGATATCATTGATCCAGCAGTGATTGGACCGGGCCGCTTGGACAAAATATTGTATGTCGGTTTCCCTCCAGCAGAAGACAGACACACCATATTGCGCACTATTACCAAGGTGAATTTATTTGTTTTAACACGATAGCTGTATTAATCTGATTGTATAGACCAGTAACATGAACTGAATTGAAAGTAAATTGTTAATAATCCATGGAATTGTCACAGGGAGGAACTAAACCTCACCTGGATTTGGATGTGAGCTTGGAGGAAATTGCCTGTGATGAAAGCTGTGGGCATTTCCCCGATCCCCCACTCCAACCCCTCTCACCCCCCACTCCAACCCCTCTCACCCCCCACTCCAACCCCTCTCACCCCCCACTCCAACCCCTCTCACCCCCCACTCCAACCCCTCTCCCTTCACCCCCTTACTCCAACTCCCCTCACCCCCCACTCCAACCCCTCTCACTTCACCCCCTTACTCCAACTCCCCTCACCCCCCACTCCACCCCCTCACTTCACCCTCTCACTTCACCCTCTCACTTCACCCTCTCACTTCAACCCCTCACTCCAACCCCTCACCTGCACTTAGATGTGAACTTGGAAGAAATTGCCCGTGATGAACGTCGTGGGCATTTCACCGATCCCTCACTCCAACCCCCTCACTCCGACCCTTCACCTCCCCACTCCAACCCCTCACCCCACTCCAACCCCTCTCACTCAGACCCCCTCACCCCTTTACTCCAACCCCTCTCACACTGACCCCCTTACTCCAACTCCCCTCACTCCAACCCCTCACCCCCTCACTCCAACCCCTCACCCCCTCACTCCAACCCCTCACCCCACTCCAACCCCTCACCCCACTCCAACCCCTCACCTGCACTTAGATGTGAGCTTGGAGAAAATTGCCCGTGACGAACTTTGTGACTGTTTCACGTGAGTATTAAACAATAGGAAAGAATAAAGCTAACTGTGTTATGGAATAAAATAGGTAGTTTATTATATATTACTTTTGAATGTAAAACATTTCCTGCTTGTGTATGCAAAGAACTTTATTTGCATACACAAGCAAATAAAGTTATTATTTTCGCTATTCAGTTTTTTGCTAAGGGTGATGACTTTGTTTTATTGAGGTTGACTGGCAGTTTCACTGGAGTCATTTAAGTTTTTTATTAAACCCTCTCTCTCTCTCTCTCTCTGTCTGTAGTGCGGCAGACTTGTCAGCATTACTTAGAGAGGCTTTGGGTAAGCATTAAGAGCCCATCTCTACTCTCAGGCAGCACGTCCAGGTAAACACACCAGCATGCCAGACGTTAATGGTTGCCACCTTCATTGAGTAAAAATAAGGGACAGCTCCAACAAACGGTTATATTATTTATTTATTTATTAATTTATTAAACCTTTCTACACAGTGCTCATTTAGTAAATGTGCAGCTAAACAATATGCTAATTGTGGCTGTTAATGTTAAGTTAACATTGTGCCAAGTCGTCCCAAATAAAACAATGCATGGGAACCGGCTTTGGCGTGTTAGTTGCAGTGCACTATGCAAAAAGCTATTGTAAACAAGCTAACGTTAACTAGATAAGTAATATTTTCATCGCTAATATAGCAGATTCATGGAAAATTACATCGGTAATCAGCATTTTTGCCGCAACTAATTTATGAATGAGTCTGCATCAACTTCATTAAAGAGAATCACTTCATTTAAAGTGAATAAAATCCCCTACTTAATGGAGTTCAACATTAATTGAGCTGCAGCCACACACCTGACTCATGTGTGCAGAGTAGGTGAGATGAACTGGGAAAGCAGGCAGTGGGTTAAACCACTGTGAGGAAGGTGAGGGGGAACTCAACTGTTTATAAATGCATTTTTTGTGCTTGTTTTTTTTCTACTTACACAATTATTTAGGTGTACATACATATATTTTTCAGAATAGAGAGTGCGATATTTTTTAAATAATTTTTTTTGGGGGGGGGGACAATCCTCGGATGAGGGGACAACCCTCGGATGGGGGGGGCATGTCCCCTCCATCCCCCCGGGATTATAGTATCTATTATTCTATTATTTATTATCTATTATTTTATCTATTTTTATAGATAAAAGTGCTCCTGACACTTTTTTTTCATCCAAGCTGCTTTGAGGCAATGTCTATTAAAAGCGTTATACAGATAAATTGAATTTAAAGTGAATTTAAAGTGAACCTGCTCTGGGCAGCTGAATCCACCCGTCTTTGGAGCCTTTGCATGTGGTGCTATTTAAATGTTACATTTCCAATCTATTTTTTGTGCACAGAAATGCCAATAAATCCTTTGTATTTACAAATGGTCTTCTGTTAAAGACGTACGAGTCAGCAGGCAGAATTACGAAGAGGCTTTCAAGAAGGTCCGGCCGTCCGTGTCCAAAAAGGTGAGTGCACTAAACGCAAGAGCGCCGGAGACAATAATACTGTTATGTAGATGTCTGAAAATATACTGTTTATTCTCCTGGATAAATAAGTCAAGAAAAGTGAGCGAGGGAACAGTCCATACCTTGAGCAGCTTCTGTAGTGTCTGCAGTTTAGTCTGCTAGACGTGTTTATCCAAAACAAGTGCATTTCTGTAACCCAGCATCAAGTCAGAAGAGCTAATGATTCCCCTAAGAGCTCTATTAGCTTCAAAACCCGTGGCCTTGTGGGATGTAAGCAGGTCCATGTGTGCGTTCTCGTAGCTCATGATGCTTGTCGAGTGCTTCAGTGAACCAGTTTGTCCAGTTACCAGATGAATAAGTTGCCAAGACATTTTCTCTTCATAATTCAAGCGTCAGTTATTATCTAGAATTATTATGTGGTTTGGTTTCAAAAACAGAAGAAATGAAGATAAGAAGCCAGAAGTTGAAGTATTTGATTCTGTTTTGCTTTATTCCATACAGGACCAGCTCATGTAAGAGAAACTGGGAGAAGCTCTCACTGGAAGTAGCCTAGTGGACACGGAGAGTGCAGCTTTCTTGCCTTGGTGTTTTTGTGTTGTTTTTTTTTTTTTGGTAATGGTATTTTGTTTTTGTCTTGGACGTTGAAGATTTTTGTTTTTGTCCAATGTAGGGTTTTTTTTGTGAATATTTATGGTTGAGTTAGATTAGAAGTTTTGTTTTCTGTTCAGTAAATTGGTTATATTTTGTTTCTTTCTTTGATTTGGCACGGTCTTGTTCTTTTCTCTTGTCCTCGTTCTTTTGTGAAGTACTTTTGGTTTGGTTAACGAATGTATATAATTTGTAAATTTATGTAAATAATTATATTTTGGATTAGTTGGTATTGGGGTCACTAAAATAAACAAAAATGTTGTTGACTTAATGGTGTGTAATTATTTTCCAGTACATGTTCAGTGTTTTAACGTTGCACCCTTGTTTTCCCTAGACCAGGGGTGGCCAACCAGTCAGAGACCAAGAGCCACATTTTTTACTGTGTTACCGCAAAAAGCCACATCATACACATGGGCACACATGAACATCACCTTTTTTTCTCCTGCCATTTTG
Organism: Tachysurus vachellii; assembly: GCF_030014155.1. Classification (NCBI taxonomy): domain Eukaryota; kingdom Metazoa; phylum Chordata; class Actinopteri; order Siluriformes; family Bagridae; genus Tachysurus; species Tachysurus vachellii. Next base: position 34,015,599 of record NC_083461.1, on the reverse strand, counting down.
AGAGCGAACTTTGACACAAATTGTTTACTCAAATGATCTTGCTCCTACTGGGAAACTTTGAGGTATTTTCATCCCACTCACATGCGCGTTTGACGAAAATACTGTATTGAACTCGAGCGAAGCGAACACACATATTAAAAAGACACAAATACAAACTTCGATATGAACGTAAGAGCCGCATGTGGCTCGGGAGGCGTGGGTAAAAGCAAAGAAGTAAAGATGGTAAGACTTGCAGAGAGAGCAGTTGTTCTAGCCCCCCCTGCTGGTGAAGAGAAAAACATGGCTTTCACAGCATAGAAGAGGCACTACCTCTTCCTTTCACCCACCTCTTTGTGTAGAAATTATTTTTCTAATACATAATATGCCTTCGGCATTCTGCAATTCTCACTTTAACCTAGTATGGACTTTCTGACTTATGACCTAATTTATAAATCAGCAATTAAGCTGGCTGGAATCCTGCCTATTAATTTGATGTGTCTCGACATTTTTCACAATCTAAACACTGTTCAATGTGTGACGCAAATCACAAACAGAAAAAAATAACTTGAAGACAAGTATAAGTGATGCATGAGAATCATTTAAATTTTCACTTTACTGCATTTGCAGAAAACAGAAAAATCCCATTTGATTTGTTGCTTGTGTAATAGAAAATGTTGTGAATAACAAAAATGAACATTAAACATCCTGTACCAAGACACTCACACACCAAAAACTAGGAACAGCAAAAGGTAACAAAGGGGAACTGAACTGTTTCCAGTTGCACACTAGGCTGAAGAGACAAGAACATTGCAGGCTGCAGGTGTGTGGAAATAACAGAGACTAACGGAGTGACCGTTGCACTGCTTGTGCAAAGACAAGATTAGAGGAAGTCAGGCACAGTGGAAGACGCACACACGAAGCTCCATGTATAAATGGAGAACTGCTTTACAAGCCAACTAACTCACTCTGTTCAGACTCAGGTCGGGACAGACTGACTTCACACTTGCAAGTGTATTGAATAAAGAAGTTTGATATTCCACAGGACTCTGCTGTGTTCTTCTCTGCAACTTAGGGAAAAGTTCACTTGAACGATTATTTCTGATTAATGGAATAGAATTTCCACGACACTTGTCAAAAGAATCATAGCCTTGTCGGTCACTTGATGATGTCTGTAAGGAGATAGTGAAGCACTAGACAGTAGGAATCTGAGAGCATTTGTTCCCCCTGTCGGGTTTGTGTTCATCTTACATCATCAGAAACATGCATGAAGAACACAGTAAGGCACCTCACCTCTTCTGTGTCCCATGTTCTGTGGAAACTCATGATAAAACACATGCTCAGATTACTTTACTTCCTTAACAGGCCAGAGTATGAGTTGGGAATCTTCTACAGGTTCCCTTCTAATCTTCCCCAGCCACATGACTGCTTTCATTCATTCATTCATCTTCTACCGCTTATCCGAACTACCACGGGTCACGGGGAGCCTGTGCCTATCTCAGGCATCATCGGGCATCAAGGCAGGATACACCCTGGATGGAGTGCCAACCCATCGCAGGGCACACACACACACACTCTCATTCACTCACGCAATCACACACTACGGACAATTTTCCAGAGATGCCAATCAACCTACCATGCATGTCTTTGGACCGGGGGAGGAAACCGGAGTACCCGGAGGAAACCCCTGAGGCACGGGGAGAACATGCAAACTCCACACACACAAGGTGGAGGCGGGAATCGAACCCCGACCCTGGAGGTGTGAGGCGAACGTGCTAACCACTAAGCCACCGTGCCCCCCTGACTGCTTTCATATGAACAATTATTTCTGCACGCTCTGCCTCAGACTAAACTGCCAGTGTGGAAGTCCACAAGTCTTCTAGACCTGCACAGTAACATCGGTTTGCATCCATGTGTTTTTCTTTTTCAGTATAGATCAGATCTCCATTTAGATGCTCCAACAGGTGAAGTTCATTAAGTCATTCATTTGGGGAAGTCGTGGCCTAATGGTTAAAGAGTCTGACTCTCAACCCTAAGGCTGTGGGTTCGAGTCTTGGGCCGGCCACGACTGAGGTGCCCTTGAGCAAGGCACCGAACCCCCCCAACTGCTCCCCAGGCGCAGCATCATACATGGCTGCCCACTGCTCCGGGTGTGTTCACGGTGTGTGTGTGCACTTTGGATGGGTTAAACGCAGAGAACAAATTCTGAGTATGGGTCACCATACTTAGCCGTATGTCACGTCACTTTCACTTTAAAACCATGGTTTAATACAGACAAAAACCCAAATGTTGATGATGTTCATTTGAAGTTTCTAGGTGGAAAAAGCTGGACTTCACCCCTGCACTAATTTGGCTATCCAATTTAAGATCAACATCCATTTTAAAGCCTAAATTACATACCACAGATCTAACACAAGATGCCAAAGGACCCAGGTCAACAGGGGAGACTTACAGGAGCCACTTGGGCCAAACAACATCACCTCCTGGAGAAACGTTGTCTCATTTCACTATGTACTGTGTCAGCTATAAATGGTTGAAATTACAATAAAAACTTCTTGACTTAAAATTAGTTTCTGAATGAAATACAGACAGACAAACAGGGAGGAGAATTTTCTCTCTTAATAATTATAAATGCTCATACACATTCCAGTCAGAATATTTTTGAATGCAGTATGACACTAACAGACAGGAAGTCTTTACCATCAGGTCATGTAATGTTAATGACAGTTTCACTCACTCTTGCTCTGTTATTCAGTCAGTAGTTAGTCACTCACTCAGTCAGTCACTCGCTCTTGAGCACACTCACCCACAAAGAAACACACACGCACACAGACAGACACACACACGCAGACAGACACACGCATGCAGGCAGACACACACACATGCACGCAGGCAGACACACACACACACATGCACGCAGGCAGACACACACACATGCAGACACACATGCACGCAGGCAGGCAGACACACACACACACACACTCAGGAAGGCAGACACACACACACACGCAGGCAGACACACACACATACAAAGCAGGCAGACACACACATGCACGCAGGCAGACACACACACATGCACGCAGGCAGACACACAATGTGCACGCAGGCAGACACACACACAAGCAGACACACATGCACGCAGGCAGGCAGACACACACACGCACACACTCAGGAAGGCAGACACACACACATTCACACAGGCAGACACACACACAAGCAGACACACATGCACGCAGGAAGGCAGACACACACACACACACACTCAGGCAGACAGACACATGCAAGCAGGAAAGCAGACACACGCACGCAGACAGACACACACACAGGCACACAGGCAGGCAGACACACACGCACGCAGGCAGACACACACACGCAGACAGAAATAAATACATATACATACATACATACACTGTGAACTATATATAACTTGAATTTTTATTATATTAATTCTTTATATTTCTCCTTATGTTTACCTTCTGTTCTATGTTTATGTTCTGTAAAGCTGCTTCGAGACAATGTCCATTGTAAAAAGCGTAATACAAATACTGTAGTCTTACACTGAATTTTAGTGTTGAAGATAAAATCTGAGCAAGCACATGGAGCGTCTCAGAGAGCAGAAATGGGTTTGATATCACCATTTACTCTGAAGAACAAGCCGAACAAGTTTCTCTCCGAACAAGACTCTCCCCTGTACTTAGAGGTAAGTGTGGAGGATAAGACGTTGAAGAAAGTGGTACCACTCTCAGTAGCTACAGCTTTAGCCAACATGGTCTGTGCAATCCATACAGTTGATGTGTGTGTGTGTTGGGCTCAGTTCAGTTCAGTTTAGTTCAGTTCAGTCTGATGGCTTGTGGAAAGAAACTGTTACACAGTCTGGTTGTGACGGCCCGAATGCTTTGGTAGCTTTTTCCAAAAGGCAATGTAGTCAAGCTTTAGAGTCCTATTTTCTTACATTATCCAGTAAAATTTTATTGCAGTTTACTATTGACATCAACAGACCGTTAAAAATAATTCCTTCTTTCTTTTGGGATTCTACATGTTTTGCGAATTAATTTTTACATCTCTCAGCTCTTGCAAATTTATTTTCCTAATAAACTTCCTTACAATGATGATTTATGATTCAAGAGGTTATGGATATTGTTATGGACAATGATCTTGTACAAATACTACAAGTTGAAAGAATTACTCCAGACACTAGCTTCCAAACATGTGTAAGAGAAAGATGCACATAGAAACAAGGATTGGAGACAAAAACCACAACACGGGCTTCACACACACCTCCACTTACACACGGCCACAGTTAAAGTGCTGTTAGCTGGAGCGTCTCTGGTGAATTTATCACAGACTGTAAAAGAACAGGACTGTTGGTTTAATTTTTCTGGGATTTACTTCTGGCCATGTGAGAGATATTTGGTCTGATGCCTGGTCTACCAACCTACCGTTTAGTTTAAGATTGATTTTAATTTATGCTATTTACTTACTAATGAAAATAAAAGCGACTTCTTGCTTTCTCAGCATCGTCATGCTTGAATGTTAGGAAAACTGCATCAAGTTAGAATGTTGAACATATTTACTCTAGTCTTTTGTGCACTAATGGTGAGTAAACCAACTTTCTTTTTAAATGGTGAAAGGAATGACAATTAGCTCTAGACTTGAGGCAGTCATGTAGAGACAAGCTCTTTTATAAATACTAATTGCTAGAGTTTCCACAGATTGCTCAGATTTTCATGTCTCAGAGTCTCAAGTCATAAATGAAACAGTAAGACTGACTTAATTCATTAGTTTTAGATGTTTGGTTAGTTTACCGGTAGGTTGTAAGTGTGATACCAGACAAAATGGATCCCATTTCTACTGTACTGTGGAAAATCTACAGTGGCTATTGATTTTATTTTAATGTATATGTGACCCACTAGTATAACATTCTAGGATGTAGTGGGTTATATCACTTCATTTGTTGTTTGTTTTTTAAAGGTTAACACTTTGTATACAGAGCCACAGAAAATGTGTGCTTGTTTCTTTAAGAACGCCATTTTTGTATTAAGTTTGTTTGGGGTGTACATGTGGAAAATGTGCTTTTGCCCTACAGGTTAGGTTAGTTTTATTTTCATTGGACTATATTGTGTAAGCCCCTCCCACTGAAAATGATGAGCAAGAGGTCGATCTAATCTGAGTCCATTAGAGATTGTTAACAGAAGACCGTTAACCATAGGAGGGGGTCCCCCGGGAAGCCAGAGATCTGATATCTGTGATTGTGCAGAAGAAATGTTGAATTATTGCACAAACATGTCCTCTGTGTTATCTGATATTCACAGACAGGTGAAGACGCCCTTCTTAACCCACATAAAGACGCATTGCATGACCTGAAACCTGGTGAGTGGATCATGGTGAAACACTTCATAGGCCATAAGGTGAACTAGGAAAAAGTGACTAGAAAGTGATTTTTGTTCCCACGCCTGGACACTAGTGTTTAAATGCATAGACATTTTTTGCATAGACACCATTTTGGTCTTTATTTAAAGTGATTGAAAATGCCACAGCTGATGTGAACAGCAGAATGTGTTTGGTTTGTGTGTTCAGTCTGGAGCCAGTGTGCGTGTGGTGAACCAGATGTTGTCTGAGATGGATGGGTTGGTGAAGCGACACCACATTTACATCATGGCCGCCACCAACCGGCCAGGTAAAAAGAGCCAGCAAAGCATTTCATGCATGTTTATGTCTTTTCTAACATTTATCTGATGACTTTATTTGATCTGGGTCAGATATCATAGATCCAGCAGTGATTGGACCGGGCCGCTTGGACAAAATATTGTATGTCGGTTTCCCTCCAGCAGAAGACAGGCACGCAATATTGCTCGCTATTACCAAGGTGAATTTATTTGTTTTAACACGACAGCTGTATTAATCTGATTGTATAGACCAGTAACATGAACTGAATTTAAAGTAATTTGTTAATAATCCATGGAATTGTCACAGGGAGGAACTAAACCTCACCTGGATTTGGATGTGAGCTTGGAGGAAATTGCCTGTGATGAACGCTGTGGGCATTTCCCCGATCCCCCACTCCAACCCCTCTCACCCCCCACTCCAACCCCTCTCACCCCCCACTCCAACCCCTCTCACCCCCCACTCCAACCCCTCTCACCCCCCACTCCAACCCCTCTCACCCCCCACTCCAACCCCTCTCCCTTCACCCCCTTACTCCAACTCCCCTCACCCCCCACTCCAACCCCTCTCACTTCACCCCCTTACTCCAACTCCCCTCACCCCCCACTCCAACCCCTCTCACTTCACCCCCTTACTCCAACTCCCCTCACCCCCCACTCCAACCCCTCTCACGCCCACCCCCTCACTCCACCCCCTCACTTCACCCTCTCACTTCACCCTCTCACTTCACCCTCTCACTTCAACCCCTCACTCCAACCCCTCACCTGCACTTAGATGTGAACTTGGAAGAAATTGCCCGTGATGAACGTCGTGGGCATTTCACCGATCCCTCACTCCAACCCCCTCACTCCGACCCTTCACCCCCCCACTCCAACCCCTCACCCCACTCCAACCCCTCTCACTCAGACCCCCTCACCCCCTTACTCCAACCCCTCTCACGCCGACCCCCTTACTCCAACTCCCCTCACTCCAACCCCTCACCCCCTCACTCCAACCCCTCACCCCCTCACTCCAACCCCTCACCCCACTCCAACCCCTCACCCCACTCCAACCCCTCACCTGCACTTAGATGTGAGCTTGGAGAAAATTGCCCGTGACGAACTTTGTGACTGTTTCACGTGAGTATTAAACAACAGGAAAGAATAAAGCTAACTGTGTTATGGAATAAAATAGGTAGTTTATTATATATTACTTTTGAATGTAAAACATTTCCTGCTTGTGTATGCAAAGAACTTTATTTGCATACACAAGCAAATAAAGTTATTATTTTCGCTATTCAGTTTTTTGCTAAGGGTGATGACTTTGTTTTATTGAGGTTGACTGGCAGTTTCACTGGAGTCATTTAAGTTTTTTATTAAACCCTCTCTCTCTCTCTCTCTCTCTCTCTCTCTCTCTCTCTGTCTGTAGTGCGGCAGACTTGTCAGCATTACTTAGAGAGGCTTTGGGTAAGCATTAAGAGCCCATCTCTACTCTCAGGCAGCACGTCCAGGTAAACACACCAGCATGCCAGACGTTAATGGTTGCCACCTTCATTGAGTAAAAATAAGGGACAGCTCCAACAAACGGTTATATTATTTATTTATTTATTAATTTATTAAACCTTTCTACACAGTGCTCATTTAGTAAATGTGCAGCTAAACAATATGCTAATTGTGGCTGTTAATGTTAAGTTAACATTGTGCCAAGTCGTCCCAAATAAAACAATGCATGGGAACCGGCTTTGGCGTGTTAGTTGCAGTGCACTATGCAAAAAGCTATTGTAAACAAGCTAACGTTAACTAGATAAGTAATATTTTCATCGCTAATATAGCAGATTCATGGAAAATTACATCGGTAATCAGCATTTTTGCCGCAACTAATTTATGAATGAGTCTGCATCAACTTCATTAAAGAGAATCACTTCATTTAAAGTGAATAAAATCCCCTACTTAATGGAGTTCAACATTAACTGAGCCGCAGACACACACCTGACTCATGTGTGCAGAGTAGGTGAGATGAACTGGGAAAGCAGGCAGTGGGTTAAACCACTGTGAGGAAGGTGAGGGGGAACTCAACTGTTTATAAATGCATTTTTTGTGCTTGTTTTTTTTCTACTAACACAATTATTTAGGTATACATACATATATTTTTCAGAATAGAGAGTGCAGTATTTTTTAAATAATTTTTTTTGGGGGGGACAATCCTTGGATGAGGGGACAACCCTCGGATGGGGGGACATGTCCCCTCCATCCCCCCCGGGATTATAGTATCTATTATTTATTATTTATTATCTATTATTTTATCTATTTTTATAGATAAAAGTGCTCCTGACACTTTTTTTTCATCCAAGCTGCTTTGAGGTAATGTCTATTAAAAGCGTTATACAGATAAATTGAATTTAAAGTGAATTTAAAGTGAACCTGCTCTGGGCAGCTGAATCCACTCGTCTTTGGAGCCTTTGCATGTGGTGCTATTTAAATGTTACATTTCCAATCTATTTTTTGTGCACAGAAATGCCAATAAATCCTTTGTATTTACAAATGGTCTTCTGTTAAAGACGTACGAGTCAGCAGGCAGAATTTAGAAGAGGCTTTCAAGAAGGTTCGGCCGTCCGTGTCCAAAAAGGTGAGTGCACTAAACGCAAGAGCGCCGGAGACAATAATACTGTTATGTAGATGTCTGAAAATATACTGTTTATTCTCCCGGATAAATAAGTCAAGAAAAGTGAGCGAGGGAACAGTTCATACCTTGAGCAGCTTTTATGGTGTCTGCTGTTTATCCAAAACAAGTGCATTTCTGTAACCCAGCATCAAGTCAGAAGAGCTAATGATTCCCCTAAGAGCTCTATTAGCTTCAAAACCCGTGGCCTTGTGGGATGTAAGCAGGTCCATGTGTGCGTTCTCGTAGCTCATGATGCTTGTCGAGTGCTTCAGTGAACCAGTTTGTCCAGTTACCAGATGAATAAGTTGCCAAGACATTTTCTCTTCATAATTCAAGCGTCAGTTATTATCTAGAATTATTATGTGGTTTGGTTTCAAAAACAGAAGAAATGAAGATAAGAAGCCAGAAGTTGAAGTATTTGATTCTGTTTTGCTTTATTCCATACAGGACCAGCTCATGTAAGAGAAACTGGGAGAAGCTCTCACTGGAAGTAGCCTAGTGGACACGGAGAGTGCAGCTTTCTTGTGTTGTTTTTTTTTTTGGTAATGGTATTTTGTTTTTGTCTTGGACGTTGAAGATTTTTCTTTTTGTTCAATGTAGGGTTTTTTTGTGAATATTGATGGTTGAGTTAGATTAGAAGTTTTGTTTTCTGTTCAGTAAATTGGTTATATTTTGTTTCTTTCTTTGATTTGGCACGGTCTTGTTCTTTTCTCTTGTCCTCGTTCTTTTGTGAAGTACTTTTGGTTTGGTTAACGAATGTATATAATTTGTAAATTTATGTAAATAATTATATTTTGGATTAGTTGGTATTGGGTTCACTAAAATAAACAAAAACGTTGTTGACTTAATGGTGTGTAATTATTTTCCAGTACACGTTCAGTGTTTTAACGTTGCACCCTTGTTTTCCCTAGACCAGGGGTGGCCAACCAGTCAGAGACCAAGAGCCACATTTTTTACTGTGTTACCGCAAAGAGCCACATCATACACATGGGCACACGTGAACATCACCTTTTTTTTCCTGCCATTTTGAGAGCGAACTTTGACACAAATTGTTTACTCAAATGATCTTGCTCCTACTGGGAAACTTTGAGGTATTTTCATCCCACTCACATGCGCGTTTGACGAAAATACTGTATTGAACTCGAGCGAAGCGAACACACATATTAAAAAGACACAAATACAAACTTCGATATGAACGTAAGAGCCGCATGTGGCTCGGGAACCGCGGGTAAAAGCAAAGAAGTAAAGATGGTAAGACTTGCATAGAGAGCAGTTGTTCTAGCTCCCCCTGCTGGTGAAGAGAAAAACATGGCTTTCACAGCATAGAAGAGGCACTACCTCTTCCTTTCACCCACCTCTTTGTGTAGAAATTATTTTTCTAATACATAATATGCCTTCGGCATTCTGCAATTCTCACTTTAACCTAGTATGGACTTTCTGACTTATGACCTAATTTATAAATCAGCAATTAAGCTGGCTGGAATCCTGCCTATTAATTTGATGTGTCTCGACATTTTTCACAATCTAAACACTGTTCAATGTGTGACGCAAATCACAAACAGAAAAAAATAACTTGAAGACAAGTATAAGTGATGCATGAGAATCATTTAAATTTTCACTTTACTGCATTTGCAGAAAACAGAAAAATCCCATTTGATTTGTTGCTTGTGTAATAGAAAATGTTGTGAATAACAAAAATGAACATTAAACATCCTGTACCAAGACACTCACACACCAAAAACTAGGAACAGCAAAAGGTAACAAAGGGGAACTGAACTGTTTCCAGTTGCACACTAGGCTGAAGAGACAAGAACATTGCAGGCTGCAGGTGTGTGGAAATAACAGAGACTAACGGAGTGACCGTTGCACTGCTTGTGCAAAGACAAGATTAGAGGAAGTCAGGCACAGTGGAAGACGCACACACGTAGCTCCATGTATAAATGGAGAACTGCTTTACAAGCCAACTAACTCACTCTGTTCAGACTCAGGTCGGGACAGACTGACTTCACACTTGCAAGTGTATTGAATAAAGAAGTTTGATATTCCACAGGACTCTGCTGTGTTCTTCTCTGCAACTTAGGGAAAAGTTCACTTGAACGATTATTTCTGATTAATGGAATAGAATTTCCACGACACTTGTCAAAAGAATCATAGCCTTGTCGGTCACTTGATGATGTCTGTAAGGAGATAGTGAAGCACTAGACAGTAGGAATCTGAGAGCATTTGTTCCCCCTGTCGGGTTTGTGTTCATCTTACGTCATCAGAAACATGCATGAAGAACACAGTAAGGCACCTCACCTCTTCTGTGTCCCATGTTCTGTGGAAACTCATGATAAAACACATGCTCAGATTACTTTACTTCCTTAACAGGCCAGAGTATGAGTTGGGAATCTTCTACAGGTTCCCTTCTAATCTTCCCCAGCCACATGACTGCTTTCATTCATTCATTCATCTTCTACCGCTTATCCGAACTACCACGGGTCACGGGGAGCCTGTGCCTATCTCAGGCATCATCGGGCATCAAGGCAGGATACACCCTGGATGGAGTGCCAACCCATCGCAGGGCACACACACACACTCTCATTCACTCACGCAATCACACACTACGGACAATTTTCCAGAGATGCCAATCAACCTACCATGCATGTCTTTGGACCGGGGGAGGAAACCGGAGTACCCGGAGGAAACCCCTGAGGCACGGGGAGAACATGCAAACTCCACACACACAAGGTGGAGGCGGGAATCGAACCCCGACCCTGGAGGTGTGAGGCGAACGTGCTAACCACTAAGCCACCGTGCCCCCCTGACTGCTTTCATATGAACAATTATTTCTGCACGCTCTGCCTCAGACTAAACTGCCAGTGTGGAAGTCCACAAGTCTTCTAGACCTGCACAGTAACATCGGTTTGCATCCATGTGTTTTTCTTTTTCAGTATAGATCAGATCTCCATTTAGATGCTCCAACAGGTGAAGTTCATTAAGTCATTCATTTGGGGAAGTCGTGGCCTAATGGTTAAAGAGTCTGACTCTCAACCCTAAGGCTGTGGGTTCGAGTCTTGGGCCGGCCACGACTGAGGTGCCCTTGAGCAAGGCACCGAACCCCCCCAACTGCTCCCCAGGCGCAACATCATACATGGCTGCCCACTGCTCCGGGTGTGTTCACGGTGTGTGTGTGCACTTTGGATGGGTTAAACGCAGAGAACAAATTCTGAGTATGGGTCACCATACTTAGCCGTATGTCACGTCACTTTCACTTTAAAACCTTGGTTTAATACAGACAAAAACCCAAATGTTGATGATGTTCATTTGAAGTTTCTAGGTGGAAAAAGCTGGACTTCACCCCTGCACTAATTTGGCTATCCAATTTAAGATCAACATCCATTTTAAAGCCTAAATTACATACCACAGATCTAACACAAGATGCCAAAGGACCCAGGTCAACAGGGGAGACTTACAGGAGCCACTTGGGCCAAACAACATCACCTCCTGGAGAAACGTTGTCTCATTTCACTATGTACTGTGTCAGCTATAAATGGTAGAAATTACAATAAAAACTTCTTGACTTAAAATTAGTTACTGAATGAAATACAGACAGACAAACAGGGAGGAGAATTTTCTCTCTTAATAATTATAAATGCTCATACACATTCCAGTCAGAATATTTTTGAATGCAGTATGACACTAACAGACAGGAAGTCTTTACCATCAGGTCATGTAATGTTAATGACAGTTTCACTCACTCTTGCTCTGTTATTCAGTCAGTAGTTAGTCACTCACTCAGTCAGTCACTCGCTCTTGAGCACACTCACCCACAAAGAAACACACACGCACACAGACAGACACACACACGCAGACAGACACACGCATGCAGGCAGACACACACACATGCACGCAGGCAGACACACACACACACATGCACGCAGGCAGACACACACACATGCAGACACACATGCACGCAGGCAGGCAGACACACACACACACACACTCAGGAAGGCAGACACACACACACACGCAGGCAGACACACACACATACAAAGCAGGCAGACACACACATGCACGCAGGCAGACACACACACATGCACGCAGGCAGACACACAATGTGCACGCAGGCAGACACACACACAAGCAGACACACATGCACGCAGGCAGGCAGACACACACACGCACACACTCAGGAAGGCAGACACACACACATTCACACAGGCAGACACACACACAAGCAGACACACATGCACGCAGGAAGGCAGACACACACACACACACACTCAGGCAGACAGACACATGCAAGCAGGAAAGCAGACACACGCACGCAGACAGACACACACAGGCACACAGGCAGGCAGACACACACGCACGCAGGCAGACACACACACGCAGACAGAAATAAATACATATACATACATACATACACTGTGAACTATATATAACTTGAATTTTTATTATATTAATTCTTTATATTTCTCCTTATGTTTACCTTCTGTTCTATGTTTATGTTCTGTAAAGCTGCTTCGAGACAATGTCCATTGTAAAAAGCGTAATACAAATACTGTAGTCTTACACTGAATTTTAGTGTTGAAGTTTCTCTCCGAACAAGACTCTCCCCTGTACTTAGAGGTAAGTGTGGAGGATAAGACGTTGAAGAAAGTGGTACCACTCTCAGTAGCTACAGCTTTAGCCAACATGGCCTGTGCAATCCATACAGTTGATGTGTGTGTGTGTTGGGCTCAGTGCAGTTCAGTTCAGTTAGCTCAGTTCAGTTCAGTTCAGTTTAGTTCAGTTCAGTCTGATGGCTTGTGGAAAGAAACTGTTACACAGTCTGGTTGTGAGGGCCCGAATGCTTTGGTAGCTTTTTCCAAAAGGCAATGTAGTCAAGCTTTAGAGTCCTATTTTCTTACATTATCCAGTAAAATTTTATTGCAGTTTACTATTGACATCAACAGACCATTAAAAATAATTCCTTCTTTCTTTTGGGATTCTACATGTTTTGCGAATTAATTTTTACATCTCTCAGCTCTTGCAAATTTATTTTCCTAATAAACTTCCTTACAATGATGATTTATGATTCAAGAGGTTATGGATATTGTTACGGACAATGATCTTGCACGAATTCTACAAGTTGAAAGAATTACTCCAGACACTAGCTTCCAAACATGTGTAAGAGAAAGATGCACATAGAAACAAGGATTGGAGACAAAAACCACAACACAGGCTTCACACACACCTCCACTTACACACGGCCACAGTTAAAGTGCTGTTAGCTGGAGCGTCTCTGGTGAATTTATCACAGACTGTAAAAGAACAGGACTGTTGGTTTAATTTTTCTGGGATTTACTTCTGGCCATGTGAGAGATATTTGGTCTGATGCCTGGTCTACCAACCTACCGTTTAGTTTAAGATTGATTTTAATTCATGCTATTTACTTACTAATGAAAATAAAAGCGACTTCTTGCTTTCTCAGCATCGTCATGCTTGAATGTTAGGAAAACTGCATCAAGTTAGAATGTTGAACATATTTACTCTAGTCTTTTGTGCACTAATGGTGAGTAAACCAACTTTCTTTTTAAATGGTGAAAAAAGGAATGACAATTAGCTCTAGACTTCAGGCAGTCATGTAGAGACAAGCTCTTTTATAAATACTATTTGCTAGAGTTTCCACAGATTGCTCAGATTTTTATGTCTCAGAGTCTCAAGTCATAAATGAAAGAGTAAGACTGACTTAATTCATTAGTTTTAGATGTGTGGTTAGTTTACCGGTAGGTTGTAAGCAGGGGCGGTTCTAGGATTTCATCTTTAGGGGTTTTAGCACTCAGTGAGAATTTAAAACAAGAAGAGTTTTATATTATATATTATATGACTGGGGGGGCACGGTGGCTTAGTGGTTAGCACGTTTGCCTCACACCTCCAGGGTTGGGGGTTCAATTCCCGCCTCCGCCTTGTGTGTGTGGAGTTTGCATGTTCTCCCCATGCCTCGGGGGTTTCCTCTGGGTACTCCGGTTTCCTCCCCCGGGCCAAAGACATGCATGGTAGGTTGATTGGCATCTCTGGAAAATTGTCCGTAGTGTGTGATTGCGTGACTGAATGAGAGTGTGTGTGTGTGTGCCCTGCGATGGGTTGGCACTCTGTCCACGGTGTATCCTGCCTCGATGCCCGATGACACCTGAGATAGGCACAGGCTCCCCGTGACCCGAGGTAGCTCGGATAAGCGGTAGAAAATGAATGAATGAATGAATTATATGACTACATAGTAAGACAAAAGTTATGGTATTATTTAAAATGGCAAAAGTGGACACCAAAATGTTATGCATGATGTAATGATGCCAGTCTTGAATCAAATCAGTTCATGTATGTTTGCATTCTCTACAAACAGTGTGTCCATTTAATGCAGTCATTAATAAAAAAAATATTCACAAGACAAAGACCAAATCAATAAATGTTATTTTTATTTAGTATTGAATGGATTGTTTGCATTAATATTTTTTGTGCTATTAACTCTGGTAATAAGAATAGTGAAATTTCACTGCTTTTGGTTGCCGTCTTTGCATCTTTCCGCCAATTAACGTTATAGATAAACGCCTCCAGCTCTGACTGCGCGTGCACGCTGCGCGTACCTGAGCTTCTCTGTTCAAATAAAGCAGACAGCTGATGACGCACTTTTGAAATACTACAACGCACGTGCGTAAAAGCAAAGTGAAAAAATCGCTCTTGGATCAAACTGACAAATAATTCTCTTTCCCATCGACGACATGTCCTGCATTATAATGTAATTTTTATTGTTTATTTATGAAAGTAAAAATTATACTTAGTTAGTTTTAGGGCGGCTGAGATCACAGACAGGGGGCTGAAGTCACCCTAAAAAAGGCCCCTGGTTGTAAGTGTGATACCAGACAAAATGGATCCCATTTCTACTGTACTGTGGAAAATCTACAGTGGTTGTTGATTTTATTTTAATGTATATGTGACCCACTAGTATAACATTCTAGGATGTAGTGGATTATATCACTTCATTTGTTGTTTGTTTTTTAAAGGTTAACACTTTGTATACAGAGCCACAGAAAATGTGTGCTTGTTTCTTTAAGAACGCCATTTTTGTATTAAGTTTGTTTGGGGTGTACATGTGGAAAATGTGCTTTTGCCCTACAGGTTAGGTTAGTTTTATTTTCATTGGACTATATTGTGTAAGCCCCTCCCACTCAAAATGATGAGCAAGAGGTCGATCTAATCTGAGTCCATTAGAGATTGTTAACAGAAGACCGTTAACCACAGGCAGTGTTGCCAGATTGGGCGGGTTCCCGCCCAATTGGCCTCCTTTTGGTCACGTCCGACCGGAAAAAAATGCATTGGGCGGGTCTTTAAAATTTGGGCTGGTTTTTGATGCAACAGGCGCGTTTTTATTTTTGACTATAAACAGTATTCTTTATTATTTTTTTTTAATGAAAACTAACTATAAAATAAATTATATAATGTAGGATGACGTTTAAATTAGGTATGGTTCAGGTTAGCCAATAAGGTTCAGGGGAATCCTGTCCAATCAGACTTCAAGCTTGATTGGCGGGTTTTTGTAGGCTAATTCGTTATATCTTCAAAACTGCATCGTCATCATCATCATCATCATCATCATCCTCATCATGCCAAAGTGGGGTAAATATAAAAAGTCCTACAGAAAGGAATGGGAGAGCGACCCGTCTTTAAAAACATGGATTTACACCTGTGGTAGGCGATGATACAAAGGCATTTTGTAAATACTATCAATCAGAAATCAGAGCACAGTTAAATGATTTGAAAGAGCATGCTAATACAAAATAAAACACAAATCGCGCTGTGCACCAAGTATAAAAACTTTTACTGTGTCAGCGGGAGCAGCAGGTCCTATTATTAAATAGTTCTAGAATGTTCTATAATAAAGACGTTTTCATCAGTTCTGCGGGGATTATCTACGTTAACTTCACATTAAAACGTAAGCGTGTTTATGTTATTAGCCTACGGTTTTATTTGGATGTAATTCTGATTTTTGGTCATTTCTGAAACGTAATAGCTGATATAGTGTCTAGTGACGATTCAGTGTATCATTCAGTCATTATTTTATTTAAAATTAAAAGAAGGAAAAAAACGAGAATTCATGTTGATTCGCCCAGTGGTCTATAAGTTAAATAATAATAATTTTAATAATATAAAAAAATTAATTAGTTGGTAATTAAACTGATACAAAAAGAAAAGTATAATGAAATGATTTGAGAATTGGCCGATTAGAAAAGAATTGTAGTTCTGACAATAGTAGCACAAGAACAATAAAAAATGTCCCCTTCCGATGTAGACCTTGTGTTTTATTAAAATTATCATTAAAAAATAAAAATATGCACTGGATATAACATTCCTGGTGCTCTCCAATGTGCGATTTGTTAGTCTGGTTGTTTAAGAAGAAAACAAAAATTGTGTGTTTTATTCTATAACAGTTTTAATAACAGTATGTATTTTGGGCTGGTATTTTTTGAAATGGGCGGGTTTTAAGCTGTAGTTGGGCTGGACATCTTTAGTCCAATCTGGCAACACTGACCACAGGAGGGGGTCCCCCGGGAAGCCAGAGATCTGATATCTGTGATTGTGCAGAAGAAATGTTGAATTATTGCACAAACATGTCCTCTGTGTTATCTGATATTCACAGACAGGTGAAGACGCCCTTCCTAAACCACATACAGACGCATTGCATGACCTGAAACCTGGTGAGTGGATCATGGTGAAACACTTCATAGGCCATAAGGTGAACTAGGAAAAAGTGACTAGAAAGTGATTTTCGTTCCCACGCCTGGACACTAGTGTTTAAATGCTTTTTTGCATAGACACCATTTTGGTCTTTATGTTAAAATTTCTTCGAAAAAAAATCCTGCAGTTTTTTGTCACCATCCATAAATGTGTATAATTGTGAATTTAAAAACACTAAAATCTTATGATGCTGGTTTTGCTCATAACTTTTATTTCTTTTCATTTTAGCAACACGAAATTTCTCTCAAACTGCCCTAAACATTTGAGAAAGGTTTTGGTGCATTAAATACTCAAGTGTGAATGTAGACCAGGGGCGGTTCTAGGCCTTTTTTAGGGTGACTTCAGCCCCCTGTCTGTGATCTCAGCCACCCTAAAACTATAAGTATAATGTTTACTTTCGAAAACAAACAATAAAAATTACGTTAAAATGCAGGACGTGTCGTCGATGGGAAAGAGAATTATTTATCAGTTTGATCCAAGGGCGATTTATTTATTTATTCCCCCCCCCCCCACTTTGATTTTACACACGTGCGTTGTAGTCTTTCAAAAGTGCGTCATCAGCTGTCTGCTTTATTAGAACGGAGAAGCTCAGGAACGCGCAGCGTGCACGCGCAGTCAGAGCTGGAGGCATCCAAAAGCAGTGAAATTTCACTATTCTTATTACCAGAGTTAATAGCACGAACAAAATATTAATGCAAACAATCCATTCAATACTAAATAAAAATAACATTTAATGATTTGGTTTTTGTCTTGTGAATATTTTTATTATTAATGACAGCATTCATTAGACACTGTAGAGAATTCACACATACATGAACTGATTTGATTCGAGACTGGCATCATTACATCATGCATAACATTTTGGTGTCCACTTTTGCCATTTTAAATAATACCATAACTTTTGTCTTACTATGTAGTCATATAATATATAATATAAAACTCTTCTTGTTTTAAATTCTCATTGAGGGCTAAAACCCCTAAAGATGAAATCCTAGAACCGCCCCTGATGTGGACCATAAAATATGGCAGCTTTCTAGAAAATATGCTTCAACTTTATGGATTGACACCAAGCAAAATTAAACATACATATTGTAATTTTAGCAAAACTGTCATGAATTATACATCACAATGTTCAGTAGTCACTGTGTAAACACAGAAACATAAAGAAGTAGCACACTTTGTCCCAAGTTGTCTGAAATTATTCAAAATGCGACCACATCCCCCCCTTAATTATGAATAATGCCAAAAATGAACAATTCCACAATAGTTTTATTACAACTGAAAATCAGCTTAAGATAATGCACAGCACATCGTTACTCATCCGTATCATCCATATCACTATCATCAGAGCATCATCCCATGTACCTATTTCCTCCTTTTCCTTTGAAACATTTGCACAATTTTGGCACCGAAACAAATCAGTACAAGACAGTCTTGCAGACATACATGACCATTTTCCAGTCTCACGTTTTGCTTTGCTTGCAACTGCAGTGGACTTCCTGCAAAACACTTTCAGGTGCAGGATTTCTAGTCATCCAGGTCACCGTTAACTCCCCATCCTCAAGGTGCCATCCATTGCCAACAGGTGAAGGGGCACGCATTATACCTTTCAGAGAATGTCTCATTATGGCTGCTTGGTAGTTTGCCCTTTTGCAGTGTTGGTGCAGGGCTTGTCGGGGCATGGAAATTTCTGGCAAAGTTGTCGGGGGCATGGATAGTTCTGGCAAAGCCAATGATGCCATGCTTTGTATCTTGCATCGTTCACATTTTAGGCAGATGACTGGCCATAAAGGTGGCACACATATTTGCAAAGTATGTCAAAGGTAGACTGGTCCAGGTTAAAACTTTTCCCCAGATTTGTAAAGGCATTCAGGTATTCCTCTTTCTCACAAACAACAGAAAATGCCTTTCCTTTGCCTTTGCCACATAAGGTACTTGTAGAGTCACACCCTGAGAAGGTATGGATCCCAGTAAGTGCCAAACACACACTGGTGCCAAGAGCTGATGACACCTTAGCTAAAACAATGATCCTTGTCTTGTTGCCAACCCCTGTGAAAAGATACAACCTACAGGGTAAATCTGGCTGCAGACTTAAAGCAATCACTGCCACATCAGTATCAGGGCTCTTGATGTCTACAGTTTGATGTTCATTGGCAGCCTGTTGTGCATGTAAAAACAACCTGGTGTCACGTTCCTCATGATCACATGTCAGATCTTCAACAGCACTGAGAGTCTGTATACCGTGCATTAAGGTCACACAGTGACACAGGTCTCCGTGTGCGATGTACAAGCTGAAGTCCTTGCCCACAGTGGTAAGATCAGCATCTTGCCACACAACATAGAGGAATTCTGCCAGTACCCCTTTGTTTGTTCCATCTGACTTTTTAGATTGTGCATAGATTTAGTTTCCAGTTGCTGTAAAATTTTTTGCAGCATCATTATTATTTTATGTGATCTAAGTTTGATGTGATGTGCTGAGAAGGAATTCATTATGTTTGAATTTGATTGGATGTTTGTGTTTTGTTTTTTTAAAGTGTATGAACAAACAGAAAGACACCGATTTATCAGCACTGGAGCCTGAAAAGAAGCCGAAGAGCAAGAAGAAAGAAAAAAGAAAAAAAAAGAGACGGAGAAACTAAAGGTGTAGACGCTGACATTGAGGAAAGTGTCATGGCCAAAAAAGGTAAAAATTCCTCTTGTACAATTATAGAATACTTACAATATGTGGACAGAATTTTGCCAATTTATCAGAAGT
This sequence comes from Tachysurus vachellii, assembly GCF_030014155.1. Classification (NCBI taxonomy): domain Eukaryota; kingdom Metazoa; phylum Chordata; class Actinopteri; order Siluriformes; family Bagridae; genus Tachysurus; species Tachysurus vachellii. The sequence continues at coordinate 33,995,807 of NC_083461.1, read as the reverse complement.
GAATTTTGTTTGTATTGAAGCTTGGACCAAACCTCCTGAACTTCAGCATTCCACAGTGAAGTTTGAAGACGTTGGCGGTAGTGAAGAAACTCTGACGGTATGATTTAACCTGTATGTCCATGCTAATATTACTTAGAATTTCACCCAACAACTTAAAAAAACATTTTTAAAGTGTGTGTGAGACTGAGCGAGCGAGTGAGGCACTGACTGAGCGAGCGAGTGAGGCACTGACTGAGCGAGCGAGTGAGGCACTGACTGAGCGAGCGAGTGAGGCACTGACTGAGCGAGCGAGTGAGGCACTGACTGAGCGAGCGAGTGAGGCACTGACTGAGCGAGCGAGCGAGTGAGGCACTGACTGAGCGAGCGAGCGAGTGAGGCACTGACTGAGCGAGCGAGCGAGTGAGGCACTGACCAGGGTTCCCACGCGTCCTGGAAAACCTGGAAATCCTGGAAAATTAATGACTAATGTTCCAGTCCTGGAAAGCACATGGAAAATGAGAGAAAACATAAATTGTCCTGGAAAAAATCTTGTTGTCCTGGAAAATTATTATTTTTAAATGTTCTTGATCATTTAAAGAACAGTTTACAACTGGTCGAAACAATTAACGTTAGTAACAGAAAGCGTCCTGTTCAGGGACGCTGAGTTTTTGTTATGCTGTTTAATCTCGCTGGATGACGCTGTCTTGTGTTGGCGGTTTCAGCTGCTAGGAATGGTTTAAGTGCTTGAATGTTTTCAGCAAATGGTGACGGGTAAGCAGGTTATATTAACCTTGTTAATCTGAATATCATGTGCAAGGGGAATGCACAGCAAACTAAAGCATGCATGACGGCATTGGCCTGAGAAAGGAGAGGGTATTAATATGTGCGGTCTTTTTATTTTATAAATGTTGAAATTTCATTCACATGACAAATTGTCTTTAAAAGTATAGTTAAGTAATAGCCATAAAGTGTACGTTGTTTTTAAGACTTCTGGAGAGAAGAACATATTACTTTAGGCCGTGAATCTGTGAGCCTTGTCTTTTTTTGCTAAATTTGGAATGTCCTGGAAAAGTCCTGGAAAATGATCTCTGAAAAAGAGTGGGAACCCTGACTGACTGAGCGAGCGAGCGAGTGAGGCACTGACTGAGCGAGCGAGTGAGGCACTGACTGAGCGAGCGAGTGAGGCACTGACTGAGCGAGCGAGTGAGGCACTGACTGAGCGAGCGAGTGAGGCACTGACTGAGCGAGCGAGTGAGGCACTGACTGAGCGAGCGAGTGAGGCACTGACTGAGCGAGCGAGTGAGGCACTGACTGAGCGAGCGAGTGAGGCACTGACTGAGCGAGCGAGCGAGTGAGGCACTGACTGAGCGAGCGAGCGAGTGAGGCACTGACTGAGCGAGCGAGCGAGTGAGGCACTGACTGAGCGAGCGAGCGAGTGAGGCACTGACTGAGCGAGCGAGCGAGTGAGGCACTGACTGACTGACCGAGCGAGCGAGTGAGGCACTGACTGACTGACCGAGCGAGCGAGTGAGGCACTGAATGAGCGAGCGAGCGAGTGAGGCACTGACTGAGCGAGCGAGCGAGTGAGGGACTGACTGACTTTCACTTAAGGTGCCTGGCAAAAATAAAACCTTTTGTGTCCAGGCAACAATTAGTTAAAGTAATCCATGCCTTTATTACATCTCGGCTGGATTACTGTAACACACTCTATACTGGTCTTAGCCAGTCTTCTCTGTCTCACCTTCAATTAGTCCAAAATGCTGCTGCGTGTCTTTTGAATGGTGCAAGGAAATGTGACCATATAACACCAATTTTGGCCTCACTTCACAGGCTGCCGGTGTATTACAGGGTTCAGTTTAAAGTGCTATTATTTGTTTTAAAATCTTTAAATGGTCAGACCCCGACATAGCTTACAGAACTGCTTCACCCCTACAGTCCTGCCCTTTCACTTAGGTCAGCTGATCAAATGCTTCTTGACACCAAAAGGTCAAAGAGGAAGCTTAGAGGAGACTGTGCCTTCTCTGTTGCTGCTCCTAGGCTATGGAACAACTTGCCTCTGTACATCAGACAGCACCCACCGTTTCCTTGTTTAAAAACCGGTTGAAAACACATTTCTATTCCCTGGTTTTTGTTTAATTCTGAATTATTGCTGTTATTTTGTTTTTTGTTTTTGTTTAATTATTTTATTATCTGTATTTTATGATGTACAGCACTTTGTTTTCAGCTTTGGCTGTTTTAAAGTGCTTTACAAATAGTGTTGTTGTTGTTGTTATTATTATTATTATTATTATTATTATTATTACTATTATTATTATTATGTGTAAAGCGTTTTCTGTGTTTGTTGTCTTTAGGAGTTGTGTAAATTACTCATACACATGCGTCATCCTGAAGTGTACCAGCAGCTAGGAGTGATGCCTCCACGAGGTTTCCTTCTTCATGGACCACCCGGCTGTGGGAAAACCCTCCTGGCTCAAGCTGTTGCTGGGGTGAGTGTGTGAATGCTGATGTTGCAAATAATCAGAGGCTTGCATCATATAGTCAGAAGTTTTGATGAGTGTTGAGGTTAACGGGTCTCATTGACAAACTTTATTTATTTGAAACTTGTTCACAAGAGGAGTCACACACACATTCATAAATGGTACTTATTAAATGCTATTCACATTCACATGAGCAATTCACATCTCAAAATATATATGTAAGAAATAACACTGGTCACATTTCCAGTCCAGACGAGGAGTTTATTTTCTTTTTTTCAACTGGAAAATTTTTTTATTAGCAAGAAATACAAAATTGTCCACTGAGCTGATGAACAAGAGAAATTTGGACTGGTCTGGTCACGAGCATGAATATCAACTAGGGTTGCAAAGGGGCGGAAAGTTTCCGGTAAATTTCCAGAAACTTTCCATGGGAACTTAATATGGGGAATTTTGGAAATATTCCAAATTGGAAACTTTACGGGAATTTATGGGAATTATTTCGAAATATAGGGAAATTTATATAAACTACTGTATATCATATGCAAACATAAATAAACATATTGTTTGGTCATAAGCAGACATGCATGCAAGGTAATACAAATTTTAAAAATGACATCTTGACTGATTTAATTGTAAGTAGAACTTTAATTGATTATTTCACTGAGTAACACAAAAGCATAATAAACATTTATGCTTGTAATAAACATAAACTTAATAATTGTAATAAACATTTTATAGAGGATTTTTTTATGTCGGGGAGTGTGTGTGTGTGTGGGGGGGTCATCAAATTATCTGTGTATGTGTAACACTCCTAATTTACTGCTTATAAGCATTAGTAAGGTAGTTATTAAGTTTAGATATTAGGTACAATTAAGAATGTAGTATAAGGTAATGCAGAATAAAGCGTCAAAATGTGCTTAATAAGTACTAATAAATAGCCAATATTCTATTAATATTCATGCTAATAAGCATCTAGTTAAATGACCCTAAAATAGTGTTACTGTGCATGTTATGGAACAATGCAAGTACATGCAGGGGGTTTGGCCTCAATAGCCCTCCAGTAAGCAGTGTGCTGTGTGCAAGTGACCGAGGAATTTTTTATTTTTTTTTTTGTTTTAAACACAATTATGCTGCAAGATTTTTTTTTAACTACATTTAAGTCCCTTGTTATATACTCTGCATTTTTTAAAAATTCCCAGTTTATTTCCATATATTCCCGTTAATTCCCATATATTTCCGTTAATTCCCATGGAAAGTTTCCAGCCTAGAAAATTCCCGGAATTTTGCAACCCTAATATCAACCTACCTTAGTTTATCACACCTTTAAGTGTTTCGGTTATATCATACCCAGATACCAACCTAGAGTGTATAAATATTCATATAAAATTAATTTGAATGCATTTTAGTTTTACTCACAGTCGAGTTTTTTCAGTGCTTTGACATGCATCTCACAGTTGAGTTAAGAGATTACTGTAAAAGGGCATTTCTTCCATTGTCATGTTTTGAGTGCCCTGCACACACACTTTCATTAGGCCAGTCACACTTGATTCACACGATATCAGCCCCTTTAATGGAGTAGTCACCATAGTTCAGTAAGGTGGGGTGGAACTCTGTCGAATCTCTTTTACTTCACCCCAAACTTTTCCCTCCGTCCTCTCTCGGGTCACGGAGGTAATCATGAGCATGTTCAGTGTCCTTCAGTATTCATGAGAGGTGTACTGACATCAGTGATCATTAGGTCCTGCTACGTCCACAATAAGCATTGTGATCTTGTCCTTTACTATCAGATAGGACTGTAAATTCCTCATCATCATCACCGCTGACAGGCGAATCTGACCTCTGCTTCTGTTGTACTTGGCTACATGTGCACGCTGCGACTGGTGGTGTGTGCAGGCCTTTTTATATTTTTCTTCTCTTCGTACAAATCTTTCCTTCACGGTCACACACACACACACACAGAGTGCTGTGGATCTGAGCAGGAGCAATGATGTGTTGAGCTGCAAGTCTGGGTAAAATGTAGAGTAATGTTTATAAGTACAGAGTTTGTGGAAAGGACCAGTGCAGGACAAGACAAACATGACGGTGCAGGACAAGACAAACATGACGGTGCAGGACAAGACAAACATGACGGTGCAGGACAAGACAAACATGACGGTGCAGGACAAGACAAACATGACGGTGCAGGACAAGACAAACATGACGGTGCAGGACAAAAAGACAAACAAGACTGAAAGACAGTGCAGGACAGCAATCGACTGAAATGTGAGACAGCATGTGCAAAGAGCAAAAACAGTGTGCAAAACAGCATGTTAACAGATTGATGGATGTATATTGGAAGAGTGTGTATATGGTGTAGGTCTGCAGTCCATACAGTTGATGTGTGTGTGTTTTGGGCTCAGTACAGTTCAGTTATTACGGAGTCTGATGGCTTGTGGAAAGAAAATGTTTCACAGTTTGGTCGTGAGGGTCTGAATGCTTCGGTACCTTTTCCAAAAGGCAATGTAGTCAAGCTTTAGAGTCCTATTTTCTTACATTATCCAGTAAAATTTTATTTCAGTTTACTATTGACATCAACAGACCGTTAAAAATAATTCCTTCTTTCTTTTGAGATTCTACATGTTTTGCGAATGAATTTTTTCATCTCTCAGGTCCTGTCAATTTATTTTCCTAATAGATTAGATTCAACTTTATTGTCATTGTGCCAGGTACATGTACAGAGCCAATGAAATGCAGTTAGCATCTAACCAGAAGTGCATAGATAGCTTATTTACAAGTGACAGTGCAATAAATAAGGGTGTGAGGTCATACAGAAGGTGTAGTAATATGTACATATAACTGAATAAGGGTATATATATATATATATATATATATATATATATATATATATATATATATATATATATATATATATATATATATATATATATATATATATATTTTTATATAAGTATGATACAACATGAAGTGGTATGACAGATATAGCTGTACAAAAGGAATGTCATTATGAATATATATATATATATATATATATATATATATATATATATTAGTGTGTGTGTGTGTGTGTGTGTGTGTGTATATATATATATATATATATATATATATATATATATATATATATATATATATATATATATATAATATATATATATATACGTATATATGTATATGTATATGTATAAAAATACATACACACACAGAATGAATATGGATGGACATACAGAAGTGTAATGATAGTTTTTGGGTGGAGCAAGGATGCATGATTTTAAAGTGGTGCCAAATAGAGCAAAACACCGAAGAAAAGTGACAGTGCAGTGGTGATTAACACCATATCAGCTGTTCAGTGCAGAAACAGCCACGGGAAAGAAGCTGTTTTTCAGTCTGTTTGTTCTGGCTCTGAGACAACGATAGCGTCTGCCTGATGGGAGAAGTGTAAACAGTCCGTGGTTGGGGTGAGAGGGATCTTTGATGCCCCTTGCCCTTTGCAAACAGTGTTTTTTGAAAATGTTCTCCAAGGTGAGTAGTTCAATACCAATGATTAATAAACTTCCTTACAATGATGATTCATGATTCAAGAGGTTATGGATATTGTTATGGACAATGATCTTGTATGAATTCTACAAGTTGAAAGAATTACTCCAGACACTAGCTTCCAAACATGTGTAAGAGAAAGATGCATATAGAAACAAGGATTGGAGACAAAAAACACAACACAGGCTTCACACACACCTCCACTTACACACGGCCACAGTTAAAGTGCTGTTAGCTGGAGCGTCTCTGGTGAATTTATCACAGACTGTAAAAGAACAGGACTGTTGGTTTAATTTTTCTGGGATTTACTTCTGGCCATGTGAGAGATATTTGGTCTGATGCCTGGTCTACCAACCTACCGTTTAGTTTAAGATTGATTTTAATTCATGCTATTTACTTACTAATGAAAATAAAAGTGACTTCTTGCTTTCTCAGCATCGTCATGCTTGAATGTTAGGAAAACTGCATCAAGTTAGAATGTTGAACATATTTACTCTAGTCTTTTGTGCACTAATGGTGAGTAAACCAACTTTCTTTTTAAATGGTGAAAGGAATGACAATTAGCTCTAGACTTGAGGCAGTCATGTAGAGACAAGCTCTTTTATAAATACTAATTGCTAGAGTTTCCACAGATTGTTCAGATTTTCATGTCTCAGAGTCTCAAGTCATAAATGAAACAGTAAGACTGACTTAATTCATTAGTTTTAGATGTTTGGTTAGTTTACCGGTAGGTTGTAAGTGTGATACCAGACAAAATGGATCCCATTTCTACTGTACTGTGGAAAATCTACAGTGGCTATTGATTTTATTTTAATGTTTATGTAACCTACTAGTATAACATTCTAGGATGTAGTGGATTATATCACTTCATTCAGTTCTCTCAAGTTTTGAAGACAGGCAAGAGTGACATTTTAAATAACATGCACCCCCCTTAATTATGAATAATGCCAAAAATGAACAATTCCACAATAGTTTCATTACAACTGAAAATCAGCTTAAGATAATGCACAGCACATCGTTACTCATCAGTATCATCCATATCACTATCATCAGAGCATCATCCCATGTACCTATTTCCTCCTTTTCCTTTGAAACATTTGCACAATTTTGGCACCGACACAAATCAGTACAAGACAGTCTTGCAGACATGCATGAACATTTTACAGTCTCACGTTTGCTTGCAACTGCAGTGGACTTCGTGTAAAACACTTTCAGGTGCAGGATTTCTAGTCATCCAGGTCACCGTTAACTCCCCATCCTCAAGGTGCCATCCACTGCCAACGGGTGAAGGGGGCACGCATTATACCTTTCAGAGAATGTCTCATTATGGCTGCTTGGTAGTTTGCCCTTTTGCAGTGTTGGTGCAGGGCTTGTCGGGGCATGGAAATTTCTGGCAAAGTTGTCGGGGGCATGGATAGTTCTGGCAAAGCCAATGATGCCATGCTTTGTATCTTGCATCGTTCACATTTTAGGCAGATGACTGGCCATAAAGGTGGCACACATATTTGCAAAGTATGTCAAAGGTAGACTGGTCCAGGTTAAAACTTTTACCCAGATTTGTAAAGGCATTCAGGTATTCCTCTTTCTCACAAACAACAGAAAATGCCTTTCTTTTGCCTTTGCCATAAAAGGTACTTGTAGTGTCACAACCTGAGAAGGTATGGATCCCAGTAAGTGCCAAACACACACTGGTGCCAAGAGCTGATGACACCTTAGCTAAATCAATGATCCTTGTCTTGTTGCCAACCCCTGTGAAAAGATACAACCTACAGGGTAAATCTGGCTGCAGACTTAAAGCAATCACTGCCACATCAGTATCAGGGCTCTTGATGACTACAGTTTGATGTTCATTGGCAGCCTGTTGTGCATGTAAAAACAACCTGGTGTCACGTTCCTCATGATCACATGTCAGATCTTCAACAGCAATGAGAGTCTGTATACCGTGCATTACGGTCACACAGTGACACAGGTCTCCGTGTGCGATGTACAAGCTGAAGTCCTTGCCCACAGTGGTATTGTGATATTTTTCATTTTTATTGGAATGAAAAGAATTTAGTGCCCCAAATATGGGAACGGGATGAAACGAAAAAACGACTTCACCTTACGGCCTATCAGGAGAAAGAACCGTTCCAGATTTTTTTGACTACTGCCACCACTGTAAAAATAGCGGAGAGAGCAATGCAGTCACAATACAGCCTAGAGAGGTACTGATATACGTCAAGGAGGGTGAAGGGTGAAGTTTAGTGCTGTCTACATGAATCACCAAGTGACATCCTAAATGTCCTGTTATTGAGACACAGAGAAGAAAATCAGTCCGGTGCTCGCTGTTTGGACATTCTAAGTGGTGTAGCGTGTGGAAACCTATTTCACCGAGAAGAGACGAAATCTCTGTGTGGGGCTGATAACATATGGCCATGTTTACTTTCATTCCTGCTTTGTTGTTATGGTTTGCTGCATTTGTGTGAATTTATTAAACCAGATTAAAAAATGTCCTTCATGTCATTAAATAATTTAGGAGATAAATGATGACTGAGGTTTTTCAGTGTGTGTATTTACAGACACACTTCCAAGCTCGTGAACTCCAAAAAATTTTTTATTTTCACAGGAAAACTGGGCTACTGCCCGGTGAGAGATTCACGCAGATTCTCGTACATGAGCTGGTCCTGTATGGAAAAAGCAAAACGGAATCAAATACTTCAATTTTTGGCTTCTTCTGTATTTGAAAACCACATAATAATTCTAGATAATAACTGACGCCTCAGTGACATCAAATGCCCAGAGGGTGAGACTGGTTATTATTTGCTTTTCTAACAGAGGAATGAGAAATGATGCAATGGCTAAAAAAAGATCATTTGCTGCACAAATTCCAAGTAGCACAGACCTGTTTATTTCTACAACCACAAACCAGGAGCCAGAGCTGACTTTGCTCCAGCAATGCAAACAGTGTATAAATAGCAGCTACGTTTAATAATAATAATAAAAAATCTCACTATACGACACTCATCTGGCGACGGAAGGGTGGGAAATTTGTATAGAAGAGAAAATGTCTTGGCACCTGGTAACTGGACAAAATGGTTCACTGAAGCACTCGACAAGCATCATGAGCTACGAGAACACACACATGCACCTGCTTACATCCCACAAGGCCATGGGTTTTGAAGCTATTAGAGCTCTTAGGGGAATCATTAGCTCTTCTGACTTGATGCTGGGTTACAGAACTGCACTTGTTTTGGATAAACATCTAAACAAACAGACTAAACTGCAGACACTACAGAAGCTGCTCAATGTATGAACTGTTCCCTCGCTCACTTTTTTTTTACTTATTTAATAGAATAAACAGTATATTTTCAGATCGCTACATATCAGTATTATTGTGTCCGGCGCTCTTGCGTTTAGTGCACTCACCTCTTTGGACACGGACGGCCGAACCTTCTTGAACGCCTCTTCGAAATTCTGCTTGCTGACTCGTAAGTCACATGGACCTGAGGACACTACGATCAAAGCATTTAACATGCACGTGTGGACCATTTGTAAATACAAAGGAATTATTGGCATTTCTGTGCACAAAAAAGACAGGTGGATTCAGCTGCCCAGAGCAGATTCTATTAAATTCAATTAAAATTTATAATTTCAATTTATCTGTATAACGCTTTTAACAATAGACAGCTGTAGCTGCAGCTTTACAGAAGAATAGAAGCAGAATAAAAAAGGTAAAGTTTAAAATTAAGTTACTATTTATATATAACATCGACCCCTAATGAGCAAGCCTGAGGTGACGGTGGTGAGGAAAACCTCCCTGAGATAATATGAGGAAGAAACCTTGAGAGGAACCAGACTCAGAAGGAAACCCAAATAATGACGGATTACTAAATCTCAAAGGCATTTTTATGATATAAAATCTTGCAAAGGGGCAAGTGCAGGCGGGCTGGAGTGGATGGAGAAAAGTGTCAGGAGTGTTGTGTGTGACAGAAGAGTGTCAGCAAGAATCAAGAATTAAAGGAAAGGTGTACAAGACAGTAGACCAGCTCTGCTTGTAAGGGTTAGAGACTGTAGCAGTGAGGAAAAGACATGAGGCAGAGATGAAGGTAGCAGATATATGGATGTGTTAAATGAGGACATGAAGTTAATTGGAGTGAGAGTAGAGGATGCCGAGGTTAGAGTTAAGTGGAAACAATAATAATTTTAATAATAAATAACCGTTTGTCGGAGCTGTCCCTTATTTTCACTTAATGAAGGCGGCAACCGTAAACGTGTGTTTACCTGCATGTGGTACAGCTGTCTGAGAGTCGTGATGGGCATTTAACGTGTTAAATGAAGCCTCGCTAACTAGTGTTGACAAGTCTGCCCCACTACACAGAGAGAGAGAGAGATGGTTTAATAAGATAAACTTAATGACTCCAGTGAGACTAACATCACATCTGCAAATGCCAGTCAACCTCAATAAAACAAAGTCATCACCCTTAGCAAAAAATGTAATAGCGACAATAAAAACACCTAACATGCAAATAAATTCTTTGCATACACAAGCAGGAAATGTTTTACATTCAAAAGTAACATAGAACAAAGGTAGGTAGTTTATTATATCACACAGTTAGCTTTATTTAGCGTGAAACCGTCGCAGCGTTGGTCATGGGCAATTTCCTTCAAGCTCACATCCAAATCCAGGTGAGGTTTAGTTCCCTGTGACAATTCCATGGATTATTAACAATTTACTTGAAATTCAGTTCATGTTACTGGTCTATACAATCAGATTAATACAGCTATCATGTTAAAACAAATAAATTCACCTTGGTAATTGCATGTAATATTAAGTGTCTGTCATCCGCAGGAGGGAAATTGACGTACAATATTTTGTCCAAGCGGCCCGGTCGAAGAAATGCTGGATCTATGATATCTGACCCAGATCAAATAAAGTCATCAGATAAATGTTAGAAAGGACATAAACATGCATGAAATGCTTTGCTGGCTCATTTTACCTGGCCGGTTGGTGGCGGCCATGATGTAAATCTGGTGTCGCTTCACCAACCCATCCATTTCTGACAACATCTGGTTCACCACACGCACACTGGCTCCAGACTGAACACACAAACCAAACACAATCTACTGTTCACATCAGCTGTGGCATTTTCAATCACTCAGTACATGTATTTAATTCTATCAACAGAAGTGAAGATTATACTGTAAATGTGAGCTATACGGTAATGTAGGAAAGATTTCCATAAGAACACATGAAGAACGTTTATTTTCAAGTTAAAGAAGACACAAAGAATGTGTCTAGCTCTCTACTCATCAACCCTGTGTAAAAAAAATAGTTTTATCACCTCAAAAGTTGCTTCATATTGTGTGTGTACCTGGCACAGTGTCTGACCAATCAGGGTTAATCCTATCCTGCGTCCTCAACTTAAACAGCTCCCATTGTTTTAATCCTCGTCTGAGCCAAAAGACACTGAAGACTGTTAGACTAAGACATGATGTGAAATAAACCTTTATTGATGCACTGTTTGATAGCTGAGAGAAGGTATTTGAGCAAGGGCATTGCTGGGTCAGCTCAGGCAAATGCTGTGGGCTCACGTGTATATCTGGACATTTGCACGTGGCTGAATGCAGATGTAAACACTGCAACATACCGGCCACAGTCACTCACTTCTTGCCACATTTCCGTCTCCCATTTTCTTCATATTTTCTCCCCAAACGGGTCAGCATATTAAATATATGATAAATAGTAAGTTTTTCTGCGTGAGAAACACAATATGTGGCGGGAGAGCGTGACAAAAGACCGAAATGAGTGACTGTCACGCTCAGTGTGTGATACTCAATAGCCCTGTGACCCGTTTCCTGATCTCTACATATAGATGTGTTAAGACTAATTGGAACATTGCACCTGTGCTGGCAGACCAGTCGGGTTTTAGGCGAGCGATACGGCTTTAAAATCAATAACACTTACACACTTACACAAGTCCAAAAAATGTTTATCTGATGTATTTGTTTATTTGCACGGCCCTCATTGAAAACAAAACGTGAGAAAAGCTTAATAACACTTAATAATTTTGTGCACAGCCATTGATCAAGCAGTTGGCCGACTGACATCACATTCTTCATTTGTGATGCTTTTTCCAGGCTTGTAGCACAAACCCAAGTGTCTTCAGTGTAAAGCAAAAACAAGAGAACCGACCTGCGACTGTAACTGTTTACCAGTAAAAATGCTGCGTTACTGTATCATTTTATTTATTTTTTAGAAGAAAAAACTGTCTTTTAAGTAGCAGTGAAAAGATCAATACATGCAGAAATAAAATGGCTTCTAGATTTAGGATTGTTCTTTTAGTGATTTTTAAATCACTGATTATATCAAACGGGGGCACGGTGGCTTAGTGGTTAGCACGTTCGCCTCACACTTCCAGGGTCGGGGTTCGATTCCCGCCTCCACCTTGTGTGTGGAGTTTGCATGTTCTCCCCGTGCCTTGGGGGTTTCCTCCGGGTACTCCGGTTTCCTGCCCCGGTCCAAAGACATGCATGGTAGGTTGATTGGCATCTCTGGAAAAATTGTAACTAGTGTGTGATTGCGTGAGTGAATGAGAGTGTGTGTGCGCCCTGCGATGGGTTGGCACTCTGTCCAGGGTGTATTCTGCCATGATGCCAGATGACGCCAGAGATAGGCACAGGCTCCCCGTGACCCGTGGTAGTTCGGATAAGCGGTAGAAGATGAATGAATGAATGATTATATCAAACATGCTTATATGCGTAGCACATCATTGTTTAATTCTCAAATCCCACTTTTATAAGCACAGATCAGAAGTTTTTATTAATGTGCTTGTTCTAATGCATAATCGTTGCTATAGTAACGGCCCATTCAGAAGGACTTGTATGGTGGATGCTCGAGCCTGTTTTTTATCAAAGAAATATAATAATCATTGACTTGGTAAAGCAGACTTGTCTGCCTTTTGAATACAAGAGAGAGAAAGAAAGAAGTAAAGGGGTCAAAAGGTGTATGTTATTTTCATATAAGGGCAGAGGAGCTTGTAGTGAGGGAATGACTGTACTGCATCTATAATATAAGTGAGAACAGGTGTGACATGTTGCTCAGAAATAAATCAAACATTAGTCACTGGTAAACAGCTGTGGTATATAAGTTAAATCTCAAACTCCAGCATGTGCTGTTTCAGCTTCAGGGTGGTAACAGAAGCTCTGCTTCATGTCTGGCTGCATCACACATCATCCATCATTATTTTTATTTAATAGCATAGCCCATCATGTTTTATTCTTTACCTGGTTTTCAGCACAGAAACCATTTCAGAAATTCATAACTTCATTCCTCTTAATGCACTAGGTGTGTCTACAACAAAGAGCCAGAGTTTTACATTTAGACTCCATCTCACAATGTTCATTGCCTTTAATTATAAAGTGTGAGTAACACTGCTGTAGCTCACCGCATGATTGTGAGTACGCTGTTGTTAGCGGTTCTATAAACAAAAAAGCTGATCAATAAGTTATAATTTAGACAATATTTGAAAAGTGCAAAACCCGAAAAGCGAATACTTTAAAAACTCAATAACTTCACTGTAATACACTGTACTGTTTTTTTTATATGAAAAATCATAAAAATTAATCAATTAATCAAAAAATATTTCCCCAAATATGTATTGTAGTATAACTATCAGAACATCAGTGATGTGTGAGCTGAATTTGGTGACAGTACAGTATATTACAGTGAAGTTATTGACTGTTTTTATAGTATTCGCTTTTCGGGTTTTGCACTTTGCAGACGGTCCCTTGGAATCTGTCTCAGGTGTGTGTGTCTGTGTGTGTGTATATACATATATATATATGTATATACACACACAGGAAAAATCGAATTAATTCGTAAATCGATTTTTTTTGGTGAAAAAATCTGGGATTTTTATTTTAGGCCATATCGCCCAGCCCTAGTCTGACTCTACTGTAGTAATTAGGAAGGGAAAATTTACAGGCAGTGTGTAGCTTGGTGTTGAAGCTGTTGAATGACTGATTAATCTGGTTGAGAGTGTAAATCCCAGCACTGCCTAACACTAACCCTAACCCTGCTCGGCTGTACAAATGAGACAAACGTAAGTCACTCTGTAAATTAGCCACAAAGGTTCTGAATGCGGTTACCGTAAGCAAGGGATATGCGACCAAATGCTTATCTTAAGGCTATTCCATTTAAAATACTCCTGCACACCTAAGAACTGGGTGGTTGCCCCCAAAGGTGCCATGCTTTAAATCATTTAATACAATGTACCAGATGTAGATATCAGAAACTAAAACTGGGATCTATCGATGAAATAATACAACTCTAAATCCATAGGAGCAAGAAAACATCTAGAAAGGTTTAATCATTTTAAAAATAAATAACAGTTTGTTGGAGCTGTCCTTTACTTTTACTCAATGAAGATGGCAACCGTAAACGTGTGGCATGCTGGTGTGTTTACCTGGATGTGCTGCCTGAGAGTCGAGATGGGGTCTTAATTCATAACTACCGTCACATCAGCAAATGCCAGTCAACCTCAATAAAACAAAGTCATCACCCTTAGCAAAAAACAATAAAAACATCTAACATGCAAATAACGTTCTTTACATACACAAGCAGGAAATGTTTTACCTTTAAAAGTAATATATAATAAACTACCTATTCTGTTCTATCACACATTTAGCTTTATTCTTTACTGTTGTCTAATACTCGCGTGAAACCGTCGCAGCGTTGGTCATGGGCAATTTCCCTCAAGCTCACATCCAAGTCCAGGTGAGGTTTAGTTCCCTGTGACAATTCCATGGATTATTAACAAATTACTTTAAATTCAGTTCATGTTACTGGTCTATACAATCAGATTAATACAGCTGTCGTGTTAAAACAAATAAATTCACCTTGGTAATAGCGAGCAATATGGGGTCTGTATTCTGACGAAGGGAAACCCACGTGCAAAGTTTTGTCAAAACGGCCCGGTCGAAGCATTGCTAGATCAATATGTCTTTTCCAACATTTATCTGATGACTTTATTTGATCTGGGTCAGACATAAACATGCTGGCTCATTTTACCTGGGTGGTTGGTGGCGGCCATGATGTACGTGTGGTGCCGCTTCACCAACCCATCCATCGCAGTCAGCAACTGGTTCACCACACGCACACTGGCTCCAGACTGAACACATAAACCAAACACATTCTGCTGTTCACATCAGCTGTGGCATTTTCAATCACTCAGTACATGTATTCAATTCTATCAACAGAAGTGAAGATTATACTGTAAATGTGAGCTATACGGTAATGTAGGAAAGATTTCCATAAGAATGAACTGTTTCTTTTCAAGTTAAAGAAGACACAAAGAATGTGTCTAGCTCTCTACTCATCAACCCTGTGTAAAAAAATAGTTTTATCACCTCAAAAGTTGCTTCATATTGTGTGTGTACCTGGCACAGTGCCTGACCAATCAGGGTTAATCCTATCCTGCTTCCTCAACTTAAACAGCTCCCATTGTTTTAACCCTCGTCTGAGCTGAAATTCTGAAGACTGTTAGACTAAGACATGATGTGAAATAAACCTTTATTGATGCACTGTTTGATAGCTGAGAGAAGGTATTTGAGCAAGGGCATTGCTGGGTCAGCTCAGGCAAATGCTGTGGGTTCACGTGAATATCTGGACATTTGCACGTGGCTGAATGCAGATGTAAACACTGCAACATACCGGCCACAGTCACTCACTTCTTGCCATATTTCCGTCTCCCATTTTCTTCATATTTTCTCCCCAAACGGGTCACCTAACAATCCCCACCCACCTGCCAGCTCTCCCCATCACACAACAGCTACCAGCTGGGAAAGACTTTCTAAACATTCCTGCCAGATTTACAAAGTATCAGTAATTCTCATTTCCTACAAAGTTACATGTTAATAAATGCCATAAATCTCCTGTAAATATCTAACCAGGCTTCCAGCACAGCTGATTTACATACATTTAGCCACACCCACAAATCTCCATAAAAGGCAAAGCTTACAGGGAACTGAAACAAATCAGGAAACTGATTACTAAACAGCAAAAGAGTGTTTACTCAGTGTGGGATGTGAAATCTGCCATTAATGCAGTGACACTCCTTCTATGTACAGTTGCAAGAACTCATCATACAGATGTTTTTTTTGTTTATTTTTTTTTTTCCAAATTTAATAAGTATCATTTATGAATTTGTGTGTGACTCCTCTTGTGAACAAGTTTCAAGTAAATAAAGTTTGTCAATGAGACCCGTTAACCTCAACACTCATCAAAACTTCTGACTATATGACGCAAGCCAGTCACACAAGCCTCTGATTATTTGCAACATCAGCATTCACACACTCACCCCAGCAACAGCGAGGAGGGTTTTCCCACAGCCGGGCGGCCCATGAAGAAGGAAACCTCGTGGAGGTACCACTCCTAGCTGCTGGTACACTTCAGGATGATGCATGTGTACAAGTAATTTACACAACTCCTAAAGACAACAAACACAGAAAACGCTTTACACATAATAATAATAATAATAATAATAATAATAATAATAATAATAATAATAATACTTTATTTATAAAGCACTTTAAAGCAGCCAAAGCTGAACATAGTGTTGTACATCATAAAATACAGATAATAAAATAATTATATTGAAACAAAATAAAATAATTACAGCAATAATTCAGAATTACAAGGAAACGGTGGGTGCCTGTCTGATGTACAGAGGAAAGTTGTTCCATAGCTTAGAAGCAGCAACAGAAAAGGCTGTTTCGATCAGAACTCCAGTCGCCAGGCCGCCACTGTCTTTAGCTCTATGTGAGCGTGGTGCACACTTGAGGGGAAGATCTTGTCGTCTGAATTTATGCTGACGACCTTTCGTATTTAACTGAGCTTTGTGTGCATCTTGATGTCCAGCCGTTGCTGATACTGTAAGCTGTCTTTTTGGTTTAATTTGTATTTTCTGTTCCTGGTTGTTCTGTGTGTTTGTTTGTTAGAAGTTTGTGTTCGTGAATTGTTTCTGTTGTAACATGTAGTTGCCTGTGACGCGAGTGCAGCGGAATTAATAAACAGCTTAAAACTGTCATTTTGACTCGCGTGTCCTTTTATGTTACTTGCCCCCTTTTCTAATGAGCACTTTGAAAGTGGGGTTTGTAACATAAATGGGGGCTCGTCCGGGATTACTTTGTAAGTATTGTTTCCCGAGAGTTCAGCTGTCTGTAATTAATGTGATTTGTTTGGTGCGGAGCAAATTGAGTTTGTCCTACACATTCTCCGGTGAGTCAGAGTAAGCCAACAGGACTGTGCTTAGCGCCAGTTCTGGCTACGGTTTACTGTTTGTTGTTTTCTTTATTATTTTAGTTTATTTTGTTTGGAGGTATTCCGGGGGAGAGAGCAATCTCTTAATCGGTACCCTCCGAAGACTAGCTATAGGATGTAGTTAGACTTCTGGTTAGGCAGGTAGGTCCGGAGTGTGTGTGGATTTTCTTTATTTGTTTCCTCACCGTTTCTGTAAATATGGCAACTTTTGACGTGAACAAATTCATCGATCAGCCTAGTGTTGAGGGGTTAGAGTCGTGTTGAAAAAATGATTTGTTTCTGATCGTTCAGCACTATGAGATTTCTGTTTCTAAAACACAGCGTAAAGAGGAGATAAAATCTTGTATTATGTCTGCTTTGGTTGGTAAAGGGGTTTTTCTTCCTATGGAGACAGCTGGTCCCACGATAACTGCTACCGGAAGTCCTTCACGAGTGGAGTTGCAGGCTGATATGATAAATAGTCAAAAAGTTTTTCTGCCTGAGAAATACAATGTGTGGCGTGACAAAAGACCGAAATGAGTGACTGTCACTCTCAAGGCGTGATACTCAATAGCCCTGCTTCATTTGTTGTTTGTTTTTTAAAGGTTAACACTTTGTATACAGAGTCGCAGAAAATGTGTGCTTGTTTCTTTAAGAACGCCATTTTTGTATTAAGTTTGTTTGGGGTGTACATGTGGAAAATGTGCTTTTGCCCTACAGGTTAGGTTAGTTTTATTTTCATTGGACTATATTTTGTAAGCCCCTCCCACTCAGGAAAATGATGAGCAAGATCTAATCTGAGTCCATTAGAGATTGTTAACAGAAGACCGTTAACCACAGGAGGGGGTCCCCCGGGAAGCCAGAGATCTGATATCTGCGATTGTGCAGATGAAATGTTGAATTATTGCACAAACATGTCCTCTGTGTTATCTGATATTCACAGACAGGTGAAGACGCCCTTCCTAAAGCACATGCAGACACATTGCATGACCTGAAACCTGGTGAGTGGATCATGGTGAAACACTTCAGGAGAAAGAACCGTTCCAGATTTTGTTGACTACAGCCGCCACTGTGAAAATAGTGGAGAGAGCAATGCAGTCACGAAACAACCTAGACTGGTAGTGTTTCTAAGCCTCGGTGAGGTGGAACGAGTGCGAAAGGGCAGTGCCTGCACTCTGAGCACCGATATACGTCAAGATGGGTGAAGGTTCACTTAAAGTTTAGTGCTGTCTACATGAATCACCAAGTGACGTCCTGAATGTCCTGTTATTGAGAGACAGAAGAAAATCAGTCCGGTGCTCGCTGTTTGGACATTCTAAGCGTTCTAGCGTGTGGAAACCTATTTCACAGAGAAGAGACGAGAGCACACATCTGTTGGAGACATGGACTTTCCACCTGATCCAATTCAAACTGACTATACTCCGGCATTGACAAATGTAGATGGATAAATTAGCTTTGCTTACTTTTATTCTTCTCTATTATTTATTATTTAATGAATATGTTATTGAAAGGTTTGTGCAGCAAAGTATCTTTGCAGGCATTGCATCATTTCTCATTCTTCTGTTAGAAAAGTAAATAATAATCATTTGATGTCACTGAGGCGTCAGTTCATTCATTCATTCATCTTCTACCGCTTATCCGAACTTCCTCGGGTCACGGGGAGCCTGTGCCTATCTCAGGCGTCATTGGGCATCAAGGCAGGATACACCCTGGACGGAGTGCCAACCCATCGCAGGGCACACACACACTCTTGAGGCGTCAGTTATTATCTAGAATTATTATGTGGTTTTCAAATACAGAAGAAGCCAGAAATTGAAGTATTTGATTCTGTTTTGCTTTTTCCATACAGGACCGGCTCATGTAGGAGCTGAGAGTTTTAATATAAAAATACTCCAACCCCTCACTCCAACCCCTCACTCCCTCACTCCAACCCCTCACTCCCTCACTCCAACCCCTCACCTTCTCACTCCAACCCCTCACTCCCTCACTCCAACCCCTCACTCCCTCACTCTAACCCCTCACTCCCTCACTCCAACCCCTCACCTTCTCACTCCAACCCCTCACTCCCTCACTCTAACCCCTCACTCCCTCACTCCAACCCCTCACTCCCTCACTCTAACCCCTCACTCCCTCACTCCAACCCCTCACTCCCTCACTCCAACCCCTCACCTTCTCACTCCAACCCCTCACTTCCTCACTCCAACCCCTCACCTTCTCACTCCAACCCCTCACTCCCTCACTCTAACCCCTCACTCCCTCACTCCAACCCCTCACTCCCTCACTCCAACCCCTCACCTTCTCACTCCAAGCCCTCACCTCCTCATCAAAAAATGATCACGTGATTTAAAATCATGATGCTTGTTGTGGTAGCCTGTTTGTGAACATCCTGATCAACTTGTGTGTGGATGTATCGGCCAGCTCTGCGGTCACGGTGTGTTTGCTGGACATTTCATCTTACAGGTTTTTATATTTATTTATTTGTTTGTTTGTTTGTTTTCAGCATGTGGTTGTAAATGTGAGGTCTGCATTTAGGCATAGATTTAGTTTCCATTAGCTGTGTATTTTTTGCAGCATCATTGTTATTATTTTATGTGATCTAAATTTGATGTGATGTGCTGAGAAGGAATGAGTCTCATGATTCATTCATCATGTTCCAATTTGATTGGATGTTTATGTGGGTTTTTTTAATGTGTATGAAGGAGCAGGAAGACACATCGCTGGAGCCTGAAAAGAAAGAAGTGTCATGGCCGAAAAAGGTACAAATTTCTCTTGTATTTATATGTATTGATTTTAAGATCCAAGATGGCACAGCGGATGGCAGCTTCGGCACTTTCTTTCTTTCTTTTTGTTTACTGTCTGTGTGTTTGGTCACCCTATCATGATAACTTACACCAGAGAAGAACTGCTTAACATCAAGCAGTTCTCTCCAGACAAAGTTTCACCAGTTTTTACAAACTCGGAAAGTTTATCCAAAACAAGTGCAGTTCTGTAACCCAGCATCAAGTCAGAAGAGCTAATGATTCCCCTAAGAGCTCTATTAGCTCCAAAACCCGTGGCCTTGTGGGATGTAAGCAGGTCCATGTGTGCTTTCTCGTAGCTCATGATGCTTGTTGAGTGCTTCAGTGAACCAGTTTGTGCAGTTACCAGGTGAATAAGTTGCCAAGACATTTTCTCTTCTAGACAAATTTCCCACCCTGCCGTCGCCAGATGTGTGTCATATAGTGAGCTTTTTTTATTATTATTATTATTATTATTATTATTATTAAACGTAGCTGCTATTTATACACTGTTTGCTTTGCTGGAGCAAAGTCAGCTCTGGCTCCTGGTTTGTGGTTGCAGAAATAAACAGGTCTGTGCTACGTGGAATTTGTGCAGCAAATGATCTTTTCAGGCATTGCATTATTTCTCATTCCTCTGTTAGAAAAGTAAATAATAATCAGTCTCACCCTCTGGGCATTTGATGTCACTGAGGCGTCAGTTATTATCTAGAATTATTATGTGGCTTTCAAAAACAGAAGAAAAGAAGATAAGAAGCCAGAAGTTGAAGTATTTGATTCTGTTTTGCTTTATTCCATACAGGACCAGCTCATGTAAGAGAAACTGGGAGAAGCTCTCACTGGAAGTAGCCTAGTGGACACGGAGAGTGCAGCTTTCTTGCCTTGGTGTTTTGTGTTTTTGTTTTTTTTTTTGTTTTGGGAATGGTATTTTGTTTTTGTTTTGGACGCTGAAGAAACTACATTGAAGTTTCTTTTTGTTCAATGTAGGTTTTTTTTTGTGAATATTGATGGTTGAGTTAGATTAGAAGTTTTGTTTTCTGTTCAGTAAATTGGTTATGTTTTGTTTCTTTATTTGATTTGGCACGGTCTTGTTCTTTTCTCTTGTCCTCGTTCTTTTGTGAATCAGAATCAGATTTATTGGCCAAGTGTGTTGACACACACAAGGAATTTGGTTCCAGCAGTTTGTGACTCTCAAAGGTACAGACATAAATAACACAATACTATACAAGAAAACAATGCAGACAATGAGATGCAATATAGACAGAATGAGTATAAAATAGGGTTATAGAATGAATAAAATATGAATATGGAATATGAACGATCAGTAATGTACATAAAGTGTGGGAGTGCAAATAAGAATATTGTGCAATATGCGTTTTGTGCAATATATAGCAGCAGTAGTGTGTGTAATACATACAGTAATACATACATTCTTATAATGCAGTACTTATGATAAGAAGCAGTGAATATAATTATGGTGAGTTGTTGATCAGGGTGATAAGGGGCCTGGGGACAGAAACTGTTCCTGTGTCTGGCAGTTTTAGTAAGTCCTGTAGTAAGTCCTGTAGTGCCTGCCAGAAGGGAGAAGCTGAAAGAGGTTATATCCAGTTTGCGAAGGGTCAGTAGTGATTTCTGCTGTTCTAACCATGCGTTGCAGTCTGTTTCTGTCCTGTTTTGTTGTTGCACCAAACCAGATGGTGATGTATGTGCACAGGACAGATTCAATGACTGCAGTGTAGAACAGCATCAACAGCTCCTGTGGCAGACCATACTTCCTTAATTGATGTAGAAAGTACATCCTCTGCTGGGCCTTTTTGATGATGGAGTTTATGTTGCACTCCCATTTCAGGTCTTGGGAAATGGTAGTGCCCAGAAACTTGAAGGCCTCCACAGATGACACCGGGCTGTTGGATATTCTGAGGGGGAGTAGTGTTGAGGGGTTTTTCCTAAAGTCCACTATCATCTCCACAGTTTTGAGGGTGTTTATCTCCAGACTGTTCTGATTGCACCATAGCACCAGCCGCTTCACCTCCTGTCGGTATGCAGACTCATCACCATCTTGGATGAGACCGATGAGCGTAGTATCATCTGCAAACTTCAGGAGTTTAACAGTTGGGTCACTTGAAGTGCAGTCATTAGTGTAGAGGGAGAATAGCAGTGGGGAGAGGACACATCCCTGTGGAGCGCCAGTGCTGATTGTCCGAATGCTGGAGGTGACACCTCCCAGTCTCACCTGTTGTTTCCTGTCTGTCAGGAAGCTGGTGATCCACTGACAGACGGAAGGGGGGTATATTGAGCCTTAGGAGTTTGGAGTGAAGAATTTCCGAAATTATAGTATTAAAAGCCGAACTAAAGTCAACAAACAGAATCCGGGCATATGTCCCTGGGCAGTCCAGGTGTTGCAGAATGTAGTGCAGTCCAATGTTGACTGCGTCATCCACTGACCTGTTTGCACGGTAGGCAAACTGTAGGGGATCCAGCATCTGTTCTGTGACAGTCTTTAGGTGGGTCAATACCAGCTGTTCAAAGGTCTTCATGACAACAGATGTCAGAGCGACAGGCCTGTAGTCATTTAGTCCAGTGATGGAGTGTTTCTTGGGGACCGGGACGATTGTGGAGAGTTTAAAGCAGGAGGGGACTTCATACAGCTCCAGAGATCTGTTGAAGATAATGGTGAAAATAGGAGCCATTTGATCAGCACATGCTTTGAGACAGAAGGGGGAGACCCCGTCTTGGCCAGGGGCTTTCCTTGTCTTCTGTCTCTGAAAGAGCCGATTCTCATCCTCTTCACAAATCGTGAGTGCAACTTGAGTGCTGGGAGGAGTTGTTAATGGGGTTCCTAGAGGTGTGATGTCAGTCAGTGGGCTGGGTTCTATGGGAGGTGTGAAGATGTTGTTCTCAAACCTGCAGTAGAAGGTGTTGAGGGCGTCAGCCAGGTCTTTGTTTGCTTCAGTGGAAGATGGGGGGCGACTCTTGCAGTTTGTGATGTCTTGCAGGCCTTTCCACACTGACGCAGGGTTGTTATCTGAAAACCTGCTTTTCAGCTTTTCAGAGTAGCTTCTTTTGGTTATTCTGATCTCCTTCGTCAGTAGGTTCCTGGCCTGCTTATACAGAGTTTTGTCCTCCCCTCTGTAGGCATCTTACTTGGCTTGTCGAAGTTTTTTGAGTTTGGCTGTGAACCATGCCTTGTTGTTACTGTATTTACAGAAGGTTTTGGTTGGCACACAAACGTCTTCACAAAAACTGATGTACGATGTCACAGTCAGTCAGTTCATTAAGGCTGTCAGTTCCAGCCTCAAAGATTCTCCAATCAGTGGAGTCAAAACAGTCTTGTAGTTCCTGCTTTGCCTCACTGGTCCATCTCTTCACTGTTTTTACTACAGGCTTAGTAGATTTTAGTTTCTGCCTGTATGTTGGAATAAGATGGACCAAACAGTGATCAGAGTTCCCCAAGGCTGCCCTGGGTACAGAGCGATATGCGTCCTTAAGAACTGTGTAGCAATGATCCAGTGTATTTTTCTCCCTTGTGGGACAATTTATATGCTGTCTGTATTTTGGAAGTTCAAGTGTAAGTTTTGCCCTGTTAAAGTTTTACTTTTACTTAATGAATTACTTTTGGTTTGGTTAACGAATGTATATAATTTGTAAATTTATGTAAATAATTATATTTTGGATTAGTTGGTATTGGGTTCACTAAAATAAACAAAAAATGTTGTTGACTTAATGGTGTGTAATTATTTTCCAGTACATGTTCAGTGTTTTAACGTTGCACCCTTGTTTTCCCTAGACCAGGGGTGGCCAACCAGTCAGAGACCAAGAGCCACATTTTTTACTGTGTTACCGCAAAGAGCCACATCATACACATGGGCACACATGAACATCACCTTTTTTTTCCTTCCATTTTGAGAGCGAACTTTGACACAAATTGTTTACTCAAATGATCTTGCTCCTACTGGGAAACTTTGAGGTATTTTCATCCCACTCACATGCGCGTTTGACGAAAATACTGTATTGAACTCGAGCGAAGCGAACACGTACATTAAAAAGACACAAATACAAACTTCGATATGAACGTAAGAGCCGCATGTGGCTCGGGAGGCGTGGGTTGGCCGCCCGTCGTAGACAATTAAAAAAGGGTTTGTAGGCCTAACACACTGAAAAACCTCAGCAATCATTTATCTCCTAAATTATTTAATGACATGAAGGACATTTTTTAATCTGGTTTAATAAATTCACACAAATGCAGCAAACCATAACAACAAAGCAGGAATGAAATTAAACATGGCCATATGTTATCAGCCCACACAGAGATTTCAATGACTGAAAGTCTTTTCCAGCACAGACTCTAATACTGATACAGGAAATCATTTCTCCAGCAGAATCGTCCCTGCAGTCACACAGCTGTACAGATGTTTCACTTTAGCTTAGCATGTTTGATGTATTCTCTATGGACCCATAGAGAATTAAGGTCTCAATTTAAAGAAAGACGAATGCAGAACTTTCAACTCTGCCTGTAAACAATTGTGGCTTCTTCAGACTCAAACAGCAAAAATAAACAGCATATTTGGAAATATTGTCTAAATTATAACTTATTGATCAGCTTTTTTGTTTATAGAACCGCCAACAACAGCGTACTCACAATCATGCGGTGAGCTACAGCAGTGTTACTCACACTTTATAATTAAAGGCAATGAACATTGTGAGATGGAGTCTAAATGTAAAACTCTGGCTCTTTGTTGTAGACACACCTAGTGCATTAAGAGAAATGAAGTTATGAATTTCTGAAATGGTTTCTGTGCTGAAAACCAGGTAAAGAATAAAACATGATGGGCAATGCTATTAAATAAAAATAATGATGGATGATGTGTGATGCAGCCAGACATGAAGCAGAGCTTCTGTTACCACCCTGAAGCTGAAACAGCACATGCTGGAGTTTGGGATTTAACTTATATACCACAGCTGTTTACCAGTGACTAATGTTTGATTTATTTCTGAGCAACATGTCACACCTGTTCTCACTTATATTATAGATGCAGTACAGTCATTCCCTCACTACAAGCTCCTCTGGCCTTATATGAAAATAACATACACCTTTTGACCCCTTTACTTCTTTCTTTCTTTCTCTCTCTTGTATTCAAAAGGCAGACAAGTCTGCTTTACCAAGTCAATGATTATTATATTTCTTTGTTAAACAACAGGCTCGAGCATCCACCATACAAGTCCTTCTGAATGGGCCGTTACTATAGCAACGATTATGCATTAGAACAAGCACATTAATAAAAACTTCTGATCTGATCTGTGCTTATAGAAGTGGGATTTGAGAATTAAACAATGATGTGCTACAAACTGGTTAACACTTTAATAAGCATGTTTGATATAATCAGTGATTTAACAATCACTAAAAGAACAATCCTAAATCTAGAAGCCATTTTATTTCTGCATGTATTGATCTTTTCACTGCTACTTAAAAGACAGTTTTTTCTTCTAAAAAATAAATAAAATGATACAGTAACGCAGCATTTTTACTGGTAAACAGTTACAGTCACAGGTCGGTTCTCTTGTTTTTGCTTTACACTGAAGACACTTGGGTTTGTGCTACAAGCCTGGAAAAAGCATCACAAATGAAGAATGTGATGTCAGTCGGCCAACTGCTTGATCAATGGCTGTGCACAAAATTATTAAGTGTTATTAAGCTTTTCTCACGTTTTGTTTTCAATGAGGGCCGTGCAAATAAACAAATACATCAGATAAACATTTTTTGAACTTCACAAGCTTGGAAGTGTGTAAGTGTTATTTACTCTAAAGCCGTATCGCTCACCTAAAACCCGACTGGTCTGCCAGCACAGGTGCAATGTTCCAATTAGTCTTAACACATCTATATGTAGCGATCAGGAAACGGGTCACAGGGCTATTGAGTATCACACATTGAGCATGACGGTCACTCATTTCGGTCTTTTGTCACGCTCTCCCGCCACATTATTGTGTTTCTCACGCAGAAAAACGTACTATTTATCATATATTTAATATGTCGAGCCTGACACTTATCAAAAAAAAATTTCAAAAAAAGATTCTACACAATAGCCAATCAGAAAATAGCACTATTGTAATGCAACAACCAATGAAAAAAAGCATATCCTGAAATTGTTCAGCATCATCCTTGTTTACCCACAGAGAAAACCACTGGAGCTGCGAGCATCACTTTGAGCACAACAAATTCACAACTTGTTTGACACAAACAATGACATTTTGACTGCGGTTAGAGAAAGTTTCCCAGATAATCAGCATCAGTGTTTCACCAGTTTTACAGCCAGTTCAGTGACAACACCTGCTCAGAACAAGTAGGCTAGGTCAGTGCTTCTCAAACTGGGGGCCCTGAGATGGCACCACAGGGCCCCGGCTTTATGACATTTTATAGAATAATAAATTTATCATAAATTCTGTGTAATTAAATCTCAGGAAAAATAAGGCTACTAAACACCAGCACTACATTTTATAATTTAATATGTTTTTTTTATTCAAATATTAAGTTTTGGAGTGTTTTATGTCTTTTTTTTTTTTTTTTTGTGGGGGTAGACATTTAAAATATGTCACTCTGCCTGTCTTCAACACTTGAGAGCCCTGAATGAAGTGATATAACCCACTACATCCTAAAATGTTATATTAGTGGGTTACATATACATAAAAATAAACCAACAGTCCTGTTCTTTTACAGTCTGTGATAAATTCACCAGAGACGCTCCAGCTAACAGCACTTTAACTGTGGCCGTGTGTAAGTGGAGGTGTGTGTGAAGCCCGTGTTGTGGTTTTTGTCTCCAATCCTTGTTTCTATATGCATCTTTCTCTTACACATGTTTGGAAGCTAGTGTCTGGAGTAATTCTTTCATCTTGTAGTATTCGTGCAAGATCATTGTCCATAACAATATCCATAACCTCATGAATCATGAATCATCATTGTAAGGAAGTTTATTAGGAAAATAAATTGACAGGAACTGAGAGATGCAAAAATTCATTCGCAAAACATGTAGAATCCCAAAAGAAAGAAGGAATTATTTTTAACAGTCTGTTGATGTCAATAATAAACTGCAATAAACTTTTACTGGATAATGTAAGAAAATAGGACTCTAAAGCTTGACTACATTGTCTTATGGGAAAAGATACCAAAGCATTCGGGCCCTCACAACCAGGCTGTGTAACCGTTTCTCTCCACAAGCCATCAGACTAAATAACTGAACTGAACTGTACTGAGCCCAACACACACACATCAACTGTATGGACTGCACAGACCTACACCATATACACACTCTTCCAATATACATCCATCAAACTGTTAACATGCTGTTTTACACACTGTTTTAGCTCTTTGCACAAGCTGTCTCACATTTCAGTTGATTGCTGTTTTGCACAATACTTTACAATACGTCATGTAACTGCTGCTATAATACTGTGTTCATCCCAGTATTTCTGCACACGCAATATTGATTAAACATACAGTATTTACACTGGTCGGTGCTGTTTTTGTGTATTGTCTTTTGTGTATTGTCTTGTATTTTTAGTTTGCACTGTCTTTTGTCCTGCACTGTCTTTGTCTTTTGTCCTACAGATCCAAAATACTCTGTATGTGTGTGTGTGTGTGTGTGTGTGTGAGCCTGATTAGCTAACCAGCTAACTAGCTTCCTACACAGGAACTTCACTTCACAATTTATCAGTGAAACTAGAAATAACACCGATTTATTAAGCGTCACACCAAAACAGCACAAACGTACCAGCAACCTGTTTTTAAATCCATGACAGTGAATGAAATATTTGTGCGAAGAGAAGAAAAAATATAAAAAGGCCTGCACACACCACCAGTCACAGCGTGCACATGCAGCCAATTACAACAGAAGCAGAGGTCAGATTCACCTGTCAGCGGTGATGATGATGAGGAATTTACAGTCCTATCTGATAGTAAAAGACCAGCTAACAATGCCCATGGTGGAGGTAGCAGGACTTAATGATCACCGATGTCAGTACACCTCTCATGAATACTGAAGGACATTGAACATGCTCATGATTACCTCCGTGACCCGAGAGAGGACGGAGGGAAAAGTTTGGCGTGAAGTAAAAGATTCGGCAGAGTTTCACCCCACCTTACTGAACTGTGGCGACTACTCCATTAAAGGGGCTGATATCGTGTGAATCAAGTGTGACTGGCCTGATGAAAGTGTGTGTGTGAGCATGTAGTGAGGCTTTTCCAGCAAAGATGGATATGTGCAAACAGGAGGACATCGAAACAGTTGCGCAATACCTCCATCACCTCACTGAAATACACAATGTGCACAGCGGCCTTATTCCCCCAAATGATATGAGTGAGGGGGTAGTGACGGCGTATGAGGCGCACTCAAGAAACAGCTTCATGAATAGACTGATTCCAGAAATATTTAACAAGGTAAACATCCTATGCATGGATCACTGTGAACACACTGGAACACTGAGCCTCATCGATCAACATGCTCTGCATGCAGAAAAGCTGCTCGCACAAAGTAAGCAGGAGCAGGAAAAAAGAGAGAAGCACAAACACACAAAGTTCAGCTAACAATGATGCAAGCCGTGGTCCTGAGTTCCTGAACACAGCGAGGAAGAAGGCGATATCAAGGAAGAGGCAGAGACAAGATCACTGGGCAAAGGAATGCCCTAAGAAACACTATCAAAGTCTCAAGTCGGGGTTGAGGAGGTCTGTCCTGAAGGATGGGTGAGTTAAAATCTTTGATGCTTTGCAATGAAGAAGCGCTTCAGCTAACTTCTGATTCCGACTTAAATGCTAAAGTTTTGAATGCTATTGATTTTCTTAAAAAGAAACATACTCCACAAGGCACTCATGCAAAGTACAGTTAAATGTAGAAGGGAAAGACTTTGTGTTTTTAGTAGATTCTGGTGCAGGAATCTCTGTGATCAAAATAAATGAGTTGAATGAGATGCCAAAAATGAGTGGTAGATCCCTGAATTCAGTAGGAGCGTCTGGGATTATTGTGGGAGAAAAATGTACGGCACCCTTAAGGTGTGTTGGGAATAACCAGCAGTCATTCAAATGTTCATTTCTGCTATCTGAATGCCTTCCTATTAGGGCAGGGATTTGATCTGCAAATTGGTAATAAATCTAATTAGCACCCCAAATGAATTAAAAGTGTGTACCAGTGAAACAGTTGCATTTCAGGGCGTTAAGTGGGACCCCAGACCTCTTTTGTATGTGTATGAGTGTGAACTCAGCATCTCTGCTGTGAATTCAGTGAATCAAGTTCTCATACTGTAGATAAGGCCAGTGCTGTTACAAACACTACAGGCACACAATACAGTACATGAACACACATGATCTGCACTGCACAGCTCACACACACTGGACCAGATGTACTTTATGAACAAGACTGGTTTGAAAAGCAGAAAGAAGCTGATGTGTTGTTGTTGAAGAATTTGTATTGGGATGATCACAGATGTACTGCAGAAGTGAGTCTTTTTAGAATACATGAAAAGCCGGGGAAGTCCCATCCGTTCACTACAGAGAATTCACTACCACATGTGTCTCTATCAAAAGGTGAAACAGTGAATTGGGAAGATTTAGGAAAGTGGACACTGAAATGTGTGGAAGCTGGTGATTGGAAACCCAGTTCAGATCCCACAGTGTTGTACAGTGAGAAAACTAAAGCCTTTTGTATGTCCTTGTACTGGATCGCTTTGGCTAACAGAACAGTTGAGATAATGCCACAGGCAGACACAGATGTACTGAAAACAAATGTGGCAAATGACACACATTTCTGGGGAAGACCCCCCGATTACAAGCAGTTCCCAGAGAACTTTGGGCAACAGGAAAATATGATGTAGGTCTGATCAAAAATTGTGCACTGGTGCAGATAACACCTAAATCAGATTACAAACCTTGCAAGACACAGTAGTGTTACTTTGTCATCTAGCAAAGGAAGGTCACAAGGCGTGTTTATCAAGTTTGTACAACGTGCAAGCTTGTTGCAGTTTGTACAACAACAAGTGAAATTCTTGGGACAGCTGATATCAGAATAAGGCAAAACTATTGAGCAGAACAGAGTTGCAGCCATACAAAACATCACAAAACCTAACACAAAAAAAACAATTGATGTCATTTTTAGGCACGTGTTCCTTTTGCAGGGCCTTCATACCCAACTATGCAGTCCTCGAGTTGCCCTTGAGTGCAATTGCTCATGGGAAGGGCCTACAGGCCCACAGTGCACTGACTTGGACACCAGAGGCAGAAAAAGCCTTTGTAGATTTAAAAATTGCTCTACAAACCACCCCAACATTAGGGACTCCAGATCCAAATTGTGCAAACAGTTGATGACAAAAATGGAGGTATGACATCAGTGCTATTACAAAATCATGGTGGGAAATTGAGACCAGTAGCCTATTTCTCAGCTAAATTGGACCCAGTAGCGGCAGGCCTGCCTATGTGTTTAAGAGCAGTAGCAGCAGCTGAAAAAGCAGTTAATGCTTCTAGGGATATTGTGGGATACAGTGATCTAACTCTTTTGGTCCCACACTTCTTCTCCTTGAACAGAAACAGAACATATGTCTGCAGCACGATGGTTGAGATATCACACTATTTTGCTTGAAATGCCAAATGTTAAAGTAAAACGCTGTATTGTACTAAACCCTGCAACTCTTCTCCCCACAGAAGCAGATTCAGAACCACACAATTGTGTTGCAGTTGTAAATGACATTTGTAGTCCTAGGTCTGATTTGCAGGAGACGGCGTTGCAGAATCCAGATCTTGAGCATTTTGTGGATGGATCAGCCTTCAGAGATCAGAAAACAGGCCGCAATTGCGTAGGGTATGCAGTAGTTACACAACATGAAACAATTAAAGCAGAATCATTACCAGAACATCTCTTGGCACAAGCAGCCAAATTGGTTGCTTTAACAACAGCATGCAGGTTAGCACAAGACAAAACTGTCACCATTTATACTGATAGTAGATATGCGTTTTGGAGAGTGCATGGTTTTGGTACATTGAGAAAACACAGGGGTTTCCTGACTTCTTCAGGTAAAGCGAACCTGCACAATGGCCTGAATTCTGAGCTACTGGGTGAAATCCTACTACCAAAATCTATTGCCATATGTAAGTGTGAAGCACACACCAGGAAAAACGATCCTATTTCACAGGTTAATGCACAAGCAGATGCAGAAGCAAAAACAGCTGCATTTTTGAATGACGAAATTTGTGAATGACGAAACTTTGTGTATGTTGAAAATATGTACTCCCACAGCCCCAATGACAAACCATTCTTGCCAAAGAGATTCCATACTATGGTAAATTGGTGCATGGGCAAGACCATGCGTCAAAAGGGGGGATGTATAACAGTGTCTCCAGATACTGGCACACTAAGGGCTTTGCTAACTATTCCCAGAGTTTTGTGAGAAATGTATAGTGTGTGCAGTGAACAATACTGGCTAAGGCGTTAAAGTCTCCCAGGGCGCCCATCCTCCGCCACATGGATTATATTGAAATGACACCCAGTGAAGGTAAAAAATACAGTCTGGTGATAGTGGATATGTTCTCTAAGTGGGTGGAAGCTTTCCCCACTTCTAAACATGATGCAAGTGCAGCAGCTAAAGCACTCATGTCTGAAATGATCCCTCGTTGGGGAATCCCTGATAAAATACATCTGTAGGTGATCGAAAATATATGTACTTTAGCAAGGTTTAAGTACCCGGGTGAGGTCATACTTCACTCACACTCACCAATAAAGCGACCCAAAAGAGACATTTCTGATGATGACTTTCCCCGTCAGAATATAGACTAAAAGGTAAACTGAGTAAATTCTTTGACTCCTTCTTCCCACAATTTGGGATGACTCAGGTATGGAATCAACTAGAAGTCACACATTATATTGCCACTTATATTAACTCCACTAATTGGTCAGCCGAAGGTATCAAACAAGAACTTGCAGCCCTTAGATTGACTACAACACAAAATAGAATAACCTTAGATATTCTATTAGCTAAAGAGGGAGGTGTATGCGCCATGATAGGAGATTAATATTGCACCTTCATTCCCTCTAATGATGACGACCATGGGTCTATCTCTGATGCACGGCATGATATGCACAAAGTAGCAGACCAAATGAGACGAGATGAACACGGAGATTATAGTTGGGGACTCTGGTATACACTGTTCGGACAATGGACTCCCTATCTATCAATGATAATTCCAGTGAGTGTGGTATTAATCTTATTATGTTTGTTAGGCCCTTGCGTATACAAATTCGTTCATTACATCATAATGTCCAATCTAACGACCAAACAACTTGTGAAACTGGACGATTTTGACAACAACACTGAATGGATTCCTTCATTCGACGACTATTTTACTGAATTTGCCCAGACTGATCCGGGAGCCAATTATTGATGATGTTTTGCTTCAACGTGTCTTCTATGTTTGAATCCTGTCTATAAAATCTTGATGTAATCAATGAACGGGGCCCGGTCATGCTACTCATGCTATACGAGCAGTGTTGGGTCCGGCTTCGCAGCAGAGAACACAATAAATTGTGAAACCTTTTTGCTCTTGGGTGCCTACCAGTGTGATACCCTAAATCTCTCAAAACTCAAAACTTCCACAACATGGCACAGCCCCTGACTAAAATTACACTTGAATATTGAAGTTGCATAACAGAATGTCATTAGACTTGAAGTAGTTTTGATTAATCGCAGTCAGCTTTTTATTCTCTCCTGCTGATGTCAAAATTCAGTTTTTTCAGTTTTCTAGTCAGGATCAGAGTCGGGCATCGCAAACCAGATGCTTAAGTTTTCTCAACTCTGTTTATTCCCTGAGCCAGAAAGTGCACAGCTTCTTTAGACTGCTGTTATAAGGATGATTGTAAGCTATAATTGTGTGTGTGTGTGTGTGTAGGCATTTGGAACTCTGGTCTTGATACATGTCAATGTTACACACACACACACACACACACACACACACACACACACACACACACAAACATCCTGTTTCTCAGCACTGTTGACGGCTGGCAGATCTGGCAGATAAAAACACCTTAGTCCACAGTACCTTTTCACCTAACAAATAAGGTGCTTTTCAAAACCAAAAAATAATGCATTT
Organism: Tachysurus vachellii; assembly: GCF_030014155.1. Lineage (NCBI taxonomy): Eukaryota > Metazoa > Chordata > Actinopteri > Siluriformes > Bagridae > Tachysurus > Tachysurus vachellii. The sequence goes on along the minus strand of NC_083461.1, from coordinate 33,962,645 downwards.
CTAAAATAAAACATTCACAAATGGCAGTGTATTGTTATGTTATTAAGTTATGTTAATATAATAGCTAATTATAGTTAATTAAAAATAGTTTATACATAAAAATGTGTCTACTGAAAAACACCTCTACTGAGTTGGTTTAACTTATTTTTAATGTTAAAGGTGGGGTCTCCGATGTTTGAAAGCCAGTGTCGACATTTGAAATCACCAAAACAAACACGCCCCTAACCCAAATGGGTCCCACCCCTGTTTTGATAGCTCCGCTCACACATACATACGTAACCCAGACAACTAATGGAAAGAAATGTGTCTTTATCATAGCTGAAGGGAAGAACAATATGATTGCAGATAAACAAACAAGCAAAAATGTCACACAAGGATAATCATGCAAAGGACGGCATATATTACTACGATAGAAAAGAGGTGTTATTTGTGTAGTAACAGTGTGTAGCTCAGGAGTTATTGACTCGGGAAACTCCAATCTGTGAATATGAGCCAACCTCCCGCTCCTTCAGTTCTCTCCAGCGCTGGAAAGCTGATCCTATATTAACACGGGTCCTACTTCTTGCCTTATCGTAAGCCCTTCTTCGCTTTCTTTCTTTATTTTTATCCTCCATGTTGTTTCTATTATAAATAGAATGGACGGTTAACGCCAATATAGTTGCGTACACTTAGCTTTATTGAACACAACAAAACCCAGTCTGTACTCTCACATGCAAACAACATGAGGCGACTGGTGACACCCTTAATACAGTCCGTGCTGCAACAACAACCATCCCAACATCCTTTCTCTTTTTTTTTTTTTTCTCTCTTCAAGTAACATACAACCTGAAAACACAATTTGATTCACGAACGTGCTGGAATGTAAATCAGAACAGCATGCGTACATTTACATATGCTTTGTATTGACTGAAAATTACACAATACAAAATTATTACTGTCTTTGATTGTTTTACTGAAGCTTCAATCTTTCCCAACACCTATTCCCTTCAAGTAAGCAACATAGAGCGTTGTCTTTACTGTTTATCTTTATCTTTTTCCTTTTTAAGTGGCACATATGAATACAAACTCTAACTGCGGGGCAAACACATATACAAACAAAATCCCCCGGAACCCCGGAGCATACCGGTAAGTATTAGGTTGTCACTTAACATAATCTTTAAGGTATTGAGGTCTAATCACTCTTCTCCCAGACCTTGTGATAGAAACAACAGGATTGATTGTGCTCGATTGTGAGCCTGTCACCCTGTCTCTGTTAACCTCTGCAGGCTGGCACGTCACTGTTGTTTCCTCTACTGTGGTTTTGTCCCTCCTGAGGTGTCGGCAATTTCTCCTCAGAATGTTCCCTGAGTCGAGCTGAACGTCATAAGACCTGTAGTCCACAGGTTTCACTACTGTCGCTTTCCTCCATGTTTCGTTGTGCACCTCAGGCTGGACATGGACTTTGTCCCCCTGTTTCAGGGGACCGAGATCCTTTGCATGTCTGTTATAATATGCGGCCTGATGGTTCCTGTTTTCAATCTGTCCTTGTTGAGTGTTAATTACCTTTGGTTGTAACAGGTTTTCATGTATTGGCATAAGACTTCTGGTTCTCCTACTGAACAATCGCTGTGCTGGGCTTGCTTTGATCCCTTGTGATGGTGTGTTTGATCTGATCAAGCATAGCGAGGTATGAATCCTTCCCATCCGCTTTTGCTTTCCTCAACAGCCGTTTTGCGGTCTTTACTGCTGATTCTGCCATCCCATTGCTTTGTGGGTAGGCCGGGGAAGATGTTTTGTGTTTAAATTCCCACTGTCTACTGAACTTTTTGAAATCTTCTGATGCGTATTGTGGGCCGTTGTCCGATAAAACAACATCTGGGATGCCGTGTCTTGCAAAATGTGATTTCAGCTTCTGGATGACAGTGGTGGATCGTGTGTCAGGTAAGTAGTCCAACTACCAGAAATTAGATAGGTAATCAACAGTGATCAGGTAGTTTCTGTTGTCTAAAGTGAATATATCTGTTCCCACCTTAGACCATGGGGTACTTGGTAGTTCATGAGACCACAGGGTCTCCTTCTGCTGTTTCACATCCATAGATCTGCAGATGTCACATTTTCCTATAAATGTCTTTATCTGATCATTCATCCCCAACCAATAAACACATTCTCTTGCCCTTCTTAGGCATCCCTCTATGCCAAGATGTGAGGAGTGAATGCGCTGAACAATGTCACCTCTGAGTGCATTAGGAATCACAACTCTCTCCCCCCTGAAGACAATTCCACTCTGCACACTAAGTTCCTCCTGAAATGAATGGAAGTGTGTAATGTCCTTTGGCAGGTCTTTTTTGCTCATTGGCCAACCTTCTTGAATGTATCTTATCAGTGACTGCAATTTTCTGTCTTTACTAGTTTTCTCTCTAATGGCCTGAAGTCTCTCTTCTGCTATATGTACATGCTGGACCATGTTTATACTTTCGATCTCCATTTCCACTGAACTTTCTGATGCGTGTTCAGGTAAGTATGAGCGGCTCAGCGTGTCGGCTAGCAACATGTCCTTCCCTGGGATGTACTTGACTTCGATGTCATATCTCTGTAGCCTAAGTAACATTCTTTGCAGGGGTTTTGGGGTGTTCAGCAGGGGTTTTCTTACTATGTTTTCCAGCGGTCAGAGTGTACCGTTACTTTGCGCCCATACGTATACTGATGGAATTTTTCCATACCGAAGACAATGGCCAGACATTCTTTCTCTATCTGGGCAAAACCTCTCTCTGTCTGTGTCAATGCCCGGCTTCCATAAGCAACTGGTGCCCCCTCTTGAAGTAAAGCGGCCCCTAACCCAGTCTCTGACGCATCACACTGAAGTGTCAGTGGCTCATCTGGGTTTGAGAACTGGATATTTGAGAACTGGAGCTTTGGTGATGACGTCTTTGAGCCGTGCGAATGCCTGCTCATGAGCATCTGACCATTCCCAAATACTGTCTTTATGGGTTAATTGCCGTAGTATCTCACAGCCATCTGACAGGTGGTCACAGAATTTCGAGAGATAGTTAACCATGCCCAGGAGCCTTTGGACACCTTTGACGTCCGTTGGGCGTGGCATGTCTCTGACTGCTCTTGCCTTTTCGGGATCCACTCTGAGCCCATCTGCGGTAAGTAAATGTCCAATGTACGGAACCTCACTTTTCCGCAGTCGCAACTTCTCTGCGTTCAATTTGATGTTCTTTTCTCTACATCTATTTAGAAGTGCTCTCAGTTTGTCATCATGGTCCTGGTTTGCTGCTTCTATTGTCTCACCCTCTCTTGTGATGAGGATGTCATCTGCTATGACGTATATGTCTCTCAACCCTTCCAAAGCTTGGCTGAGTTTTCGTTGAAACACCTCCGGTGCCGGACTGATGCCCACTGGCATCCTCAGCCATCTGTATCTGCCATATGGTGTGGCAAATGTGGTCATGTAGCTCGATTCCTCATCCAAGGTCACATGCCAAAATCCATTTTTTACGTCACACACAGTGAAAACTTTTGCCCTCGACAAGTCTGGTAATATGTCGTCTATTGTTGGCAGAGGAAAATGACATCTTCTCAGAGCTCTGTTGAGTGGTCTTGGATCTATGCATATCCTGAGGTTTCCTGATGCCTTCTTAACAATAACAAGACTGCTGATCCACTCTGTACTACAGTCAACTGATGTAATAATCTCTCTTCTTTGAAGATCCCTTAGCTCTGCTTTAAGTGGTGCCATCATCGCCACAGGAACTCTTCTCTTTGGCAGTTTCACTGGGGTTACTGTGGGGTCTGCTTCTATCTTATACTGTAAGCACCCTCCAGACATCCACCTCCCTGGAACACATCTGCATAGTCTTTTCTGATATCATTCATGCTCCACAATCCATTTTTCTCATACTCTTTGGTGACAATGCTATCCACAGCCATGATGTTTTCATACTGTACTTTCACTAGATTCATGGCTTGTACTGCCCTGCTGCCCAGTAGTGGCACTGCGGACCCCTCATCTACAACCATGAATTCTAATTGGTACAGTTTCTTGTTTCTAGGGTTTCTTAGTTTAACTTTACATTTTCCCAATGGGTGCAGTGGGCTTATATTGTACATCACCAGCACTTGCTCAGTCTTTTCAATTTGTGTGTCTGGGTTTAACCGGTTGACAGGTATGATGTTACAGCTGGCTCCACGATCTAACTGAAACTTTACCTGTTCTTTTCCCAGGAGCATGGCAGCAAAAAGCTTTGAATGCGGCCTCTGTTTCTCCTTCGTCACAGTGTTTCCTGTTTCTGCCGTCACACACAAGATGTCCTCATAACTGTCATCATCTGACTCTGTAATAGTATGTACTATTTTTCCTTTCTGCATTTTAGTTCTGCACATAGAGGCGAAATGATTGTCTTTCCCACATTTTTTGCACTTTTTCCCATATGCAGGACATTTGTGTTTATTTCTTTCATGCATTTTCCCACAAAACTTGCAGTTTATAGTGCTCTTACTTTTCTCTTTCCTCACTTCCTGTTGTACAGCGTGTACTTCCTCTGTCTCCCGACCTTCAATTGTTCTACTATTTTCCCGCGACAGCTCTGTTGCCTTGCAGATTTGCACACATTTTTCCAAAGTCAAATCCTGCTCCCTTAAAAGTCTTTCTCTCAAAACAGAGCTGGATATGCCGCAAACAATTCTATCACGGATCAAAGAGTCTTTAATCTGGCCGAAATTCTTAAATCCGTTACATATTTGTCAATGTTCCCGTCAGAGCCCTGATTTCTGACAAAAAAAACGGTACCTCTCCACTGTCTCGTTCACTTTTGGACTGCAGTGGTCATCCAGTGCATTTATTAATCTTCTTACTGTCCGATCTGGTGACGAGGAGGGGATCAGGGTCTCGCACAGCACTCTTCCCGCCTCCCCGATGAGATAACTGAACACTTTCAATTTGACGGCTTCGCCAGCGTCCGCCAAAGTGAGATCCATATACAGCGTGAATTCTTCTTTCCACAATTTCCATGATTTCGCCAGATTAGTTGAGTCTAGGCTAAGGGCTTGCGGCGGTCTCAGTCCCAGTGTATTCTCCATCCGCGCTGCCCGTGACTCCGCTCGCTCTACCATACTCAGCCGGTGTCTTTCGTTGTGTCTGTTAATCTCTGTGCTTGTCCTTTTCACAAATCACTGCTGCCACCATGTTTCATTCTATCCTCTTTTATAAATAGAATGGACGGTTAACGCCAATATAGTTGCGTACACTTAGCTTTATTGAACACAACAAAACCCGGTCTGTACTCTCACATGCAAACAACATGAGGAGACTGGTGACACCCTTAATACAGTCCATGCTGCAACAACAACCATCCCAACACATGTCAATGTTAAAACCACTTTCTGCTAACGTCACACATGCGCACTGAACACTCTCTCCGCACATATTGACAAGACACGCCCCTTTCTGCTCATTGGCTACACGTCTGTTTTGATTTTTGTTTAGTTTTTGGCCCGACTCTGTTTTCTGAAGCATTTCTCAAACATCAGAGACCCTACCTTTAAATAAAAAAAGGATTTTTTTTTTATATTTTTGATTTTTATTGTACTTATTATTGCAAAATTTGTGGTTCATTAAGTTGCAACAAGGATCAACTAATTAAAAAAATTGTTTAAAACCCAAATCTTCTACCGTTTTAATGGGTTTTCTATCCTTGACCAGGTAATGATGTCTTTCCACATTATTTCAACACTAGTCACACGACAGGTCTCTCCTGTCCAGGTGTATACCATCTTTCTAAGGTTTTTAGTTCTGTCCGAATGATTTGTCTTTAAAATGTCCTCAAGATGAATTCTTCTATTTTAATGAAGTGAAATAAATCATTAATCAGTGGTACTGCCTATATACTGTCTATTCAAATGGACTGTTTATATTGTCTTCTAACTAAAACACATATATTATAAAATCTGTTTATATCTTCTGTGGACTATGACAAAAGAAATTGCAGAAAATAGAAAAACTAAATTTGTAATAAATTACAAATTAATAATTGAGAAAATTGGTTCATTCATTCATTCATCTTCTACCGCTTATCCGAACTACCTCGGGTCACGGGGAGCCTGTGCCTATCTCAGGCGTCATAGGGCATCAAGGCAGAATACACCCTGGACGGAATGCCAACCCATCGCAGGGCACACACACACTCTCATTCACTCACACACTACGGACAATTTTCCAGAGATGCCAATCAACCTACCATGCATGTCTTTGGACCGGGGGAGGAAACCGGAGTTCCCGGAGGAAACCCCCGAGGCACGGGGAGAACATGCAAACTGCACAACTCCACACACACAAGGTGGAGGTGGGAATCGAACCCCGACCCTGGAGGCGAACGTGCTAACCACTAAGCCACCGTGCCCGAGAAAATTGGTTGTTTGATGAAAATGATGCCTGGCTGGTTTCATGTTAGCTATTAGCAGATTAGCTGCACAAGCTAACTGTAGAGTAACCAGTGATCTTTATTTTCTACTAAACTTTATTTTCTTCATAATGTCTCTATATTTAATGAGAAGGTAAGAGGAAACCATGGTTATATGCTTATTGGCTCAAAAGCTGAGAATCTTTGGGTTACTTAACGTAAGCCCCGGTTCTTTGATAACAGAGTGAGATGTTTCACTATGGGGAATCGCTTTGGGGCGTGACCAACTGTGGAAGCTCTTATGACACCACGTCTGTCTTTGACAGCGACCAGGCTCGCCCTGCCTATATCAGCCAGGTCGAACCCCGTCTACGTCATTAACGAGATTTCTTCCCATCCCTTTTTCTAACTTCGCTCAGTGTTTCACTATGGGAGATATAGATCGCTCCCGGATTGCACCCATATTACTGTTTCCAAATGGGTATAGTAGTACCGGCTCCCAGCACCACATGTGCTAAGGACGGCTCCAAAACGTCTAGTCTATAGAATCGCACAAACGTATGGGGCGTTGCCCAACTCGCCACCAAGCAAATGTCCAGAACAGAAACTCCCCTGAGTAAAGCCCACGATGTGTCCATACCCCTAGTGGAGTGGGCCCTCAAACCCTTAGGGGGTTGAAGACCCCTGCTACTATAAGCTACAGATATAGCCTCCACAATCCAGTGGGATAGCCCCAAGACACAAACAGCTGGTCACAAGTTCTGAAACCTGCTGTTCTCTCCACATACGCCTGAAGAGCCCGCACCGGGCATAATGTATTAAGTTTCTGATCCTCCGGGGAAGAAAACGGAGGAGGGTGAAAAGCTGCCAGTTCAGTAGATGGGCACCTATATGCCGATTCCATAACCTTAGGCACGAAAGCAGGATTAGGACGGAAAGAAACTTTAGTGAGCCCTGGAGGGAATTGTAAACAAGACGGGCTAACCAACAAAGCATGTAAATCACTTACACGCTTGGCTGTCCCCAAAGCTAGGAGCAGTGCCATCTTAAGAGAGAGATACTTAAGTCCCACCACCTCTATCGGCTCAAAAGGATGTTGAGACAAGGCTTCTACGACGATGTGTAGATCCCATAATGGAACCATCTGCTTAGACACCGGCCGTATGCCTTCATAAAACGACTTATTAAAGGGTGCTGGCCTGCCGATTTTTCACCAAAACCTATATGGCAGGCTGAAATAGCTGCCAGGTATACCTTAATGGTGGAGAAAGCCTTCCCTTTATCTAGCAGATCTTGAGTAAAGCATAATATATTCCTAACAGAGCACTGAAAAGGGATAATCACTCTTCACTCACACCATTCTTCAAAAACACGCCATTAATTGCTATAAAGTGTGCGGGCAGAGGAGGCTCTTGCACTCTGTATAGTATGTATAACTGATGAGGGCAAGCCAGCCACATTCAGATTCCACCTCTCATGGGCTAAGCCCAGAGGGCTAACATGTCCTGATGAGGATGGTAAGCTTCGGCAGCTGGCCAGGCTAGGCCCAGCTTCACCGCAGCCCGTTTGCACACCTCGTGCAGGCTGCTGTCAGCGGGAGGGGCCGAATCGTTTTTGCTAGGTGGTCTAGACTGTTGAGCTGGGAAGGGGGAATTGTCTTCCTCCTCTTCGTCGTCCCTGCCCAGATCGAGGAGGTCAGAGTTAGCATAGCCATCTGCGTCCTCGTCCCCCAGTTTGTCATCCTCCTGCATGAGCAGGCCATTGAACCGCAGAGACATGTCTAGGGATTTGGCTTCCATCATGTCTGCCCACCTCTCAAATTCCAAATTTAGGATTGTCACTCACCACAATCCCTCCACTGATGCACCGTTTGGCGACGGAATCCAATGACGGTCCGTCTGTTGAACAGTTAAACGAAATCAGCAAGTCGGTATGTGCTGAGAGAGCTTGCTGCAGTCTCCCACGGGAAGAAAGCTTGAATGACGTAGACAGGGGTCGACCTGACAGACAGACGTGGTGTCATAAGAGCTTCCACAGTTGGTCACGCCCAAAGCGATTCCCCATAGTGAAACTAGAGCGAAGTTAGAAAAAGAACTCCTCTTGCTTGTTGCTCGGTTGCTTGTCACTGTTGAATGAATGGTCACCTGTCGCTTTGTTGCTCAGTAGAGTGAACATACCTTGATGCATGCATTACTGTACACCAGCTCTGTTTCTGGCGCTGGTTCTGTTACACTTCAGTGTCTTCCCCATGTTATCCGGATTCTGGAGTCTTTTTGTGGTGCCTTATTTGTGAGTGAACAGGTTCATAGTGTTTTCTATCTGCTAATCTTGCATTTACATATACCATTGATTGTGTTATTGTTAGTGGTGTGTTTGTATGTTTGTCAGAGTGCAACCTGGATTGGCAAATAGGTCTTCAGGCTAAACGATCGTCAACAACCATGAATGACTGGTTTAACTAGCGTAATTTGGTCAGAATTCCTTTAGCTCTAAAACGGCTTGTAAAATCTTCTCTGAACAGTTTGGTTGCTTGTGTGTCTGTGTTTGTGATTGCTGTGCCAGGTTTTGGTGCTCAGTGTTTGCAAAGATTCGAAAACCAATGTGCCTGGTGGGGAAAAGCAAACAGCACTAACCTGTTCTGAAAAAGTTTGTTTGTATGTAAAGAAAACGTTAATTTTTTAACGTATGAAATGTGAAAAGAAGCCACTGTGTAATTCAGTAGAGTCTCATGTCTCTGAGAAGATCGTGGAGTTACTTGAGACAAGAATTTTAGAAGAACTAACTCCGTTTAAAGGTAAGTAAGGCTAGTATTGCCTTCACTGGAAATAAAAAATGACATTCGTATGTATGATCGATTGTATGGTTTTTTGTTTTAGCTGAACTGAAACATTCATTTTCAGTCTCTATATGTACATAATTTTGTTTGTGTTTTTGTTTGTTATTAGCCAGTAGTTTGTGTTTTGATGTGATTTTGGGGTATCCACGATACTGATAAAATGTGATCACAGGTGCATCCTGGCTCTGTACTGGATATTACTACCGTATTTGGCCATGGTTTTTCATTAGTTTTTACATGTTTAAATTGAACTTCCTTATGACATGTCATGAGGTTATTGATGGCTCTACACCAGGATACACCTTCCTATAGAGTTCTGTTCCAACTTGATCTAGTTATTAAAGGTGTCAATCTATTTGCAGCAATTATGTTTAATAAATAAATAGCTTAATTACAATATTTCTTTTTAGTATTAAATTTCTAGATATTTCATAACATGACATTGGCTGTTTGTTGTTGAGTACAGTGACAGTGTGAGTAATACATGCTGGGTCCAGAGTTTGTCTCGTAATTTGGTGCTGGAGTTATGGAGAGCATCCTCTTCAGTATCTGCACTGCTGCCTGATCCAGATTGATTTTTTGTTTGTTTGTTTGTGAATGTTTACATCTGTTGAGTCCCCAAAACGTCACAGTTCTAAACAGTTTATCTGTCAATAATTTGTTAAAATATACCTGAATACAAATCTTGATTAGAGAGAAACCTTCTTAAAAGATTTTCAATTTTAAACACATTGTTTTATTATTCTTTGTACATTTTCTTTTTCTACATCTCTCATTGCCTATTTTATGTTACAGCATGTTTAATCATTATACTGTTAATTTTCTTAATAACTCGTGGAGGATTTTCTCATCTCCTATCACTTGTATGATATTGAGAGGGGCGTGTCTTATTTACTCAGGCAGTATTCGGTGCACTATTAGATATTCCGTTTGCACAATAAGCGCATGAATTTTCTAGATTAGGAGTAATACCACCACACTAAAGTCATATTAAATGTCAGTGACTGTAACTGTGACAGTCCGCAAAAATTTAGATGATTGTTTCTTAATATACTTACTTTTTATTTCGATATAATAGTTGCTACGGCAACTTTGCTTCATTGTTTACCTGAATTTCTGCTTGAATATCATCAGCCACCAACCCCATTAAAACAACACATTTATAATGTGTACAACCAAAGAATAAATGACCAGAATTGAGGACTTGCTTTTTTGTATTGTCATGGCGGTTTGTTACTGTGGTTGCTCGAACCTTAGATAAACTCGGTTTCAGGCTTTTTGTGCTTATTTGGTATCTTGCATTAGTAGTGGATTCACCTCAGGAAAAGACTTTAAATAGTGAGAGATGTGGATTGGTGGTTTTATTTTTCAGGACAGGAAAACCTTTTAATGTCACTTTAAGATATAATGGAAACCATAAGCAGATTGTACTTTTTTGGTACTTTTGTCAAACTTGGTTATTGCAGTAAGGTCATAACTTGTATAAAATACCATTTCCATTCCTAGCATCTATAATTGTTACTTTTCCTTTTGGATCCACAGATTATAAGCCTGTATGTGAGTCAAATTGGTCATTTGATGTAAACTGCCTTTTCTGTTGCTTAAAATGATATAAACTGTAACTCAACCAAATCTCTACACCAAACATCTTGAAAGTTCTGCATGCATCTTTCTTTAACATGTGACCTTAATTCTCTATGGGTCCATAGAGAATACATCAAACATGCTAAGCTAAAGTGAAACATCTGTACAGCTGTGTGACTACAGGGACGATTCTGCAGGAGAAATGATTTCCTGTATCAGTATTAGAGACTGTGCTGGAAAAGACTTTCAGTCATTGAAATCTCTGTGTGGGCTGATAACATATGGCCATGTTTAATTTCATTCCTGCTTTGTTGTTATGGTTTGCTGCATTTGTGTGAATTTATTAAACCAGATTAAAAAAAAAAGTCCTTTGTGTCATTAAATAATTTTGGAGATAAATGATTACTGAGGTTTTTCAGTGTGTGTATTTACAGACACACTTCCAAGCTCGTGAACTCCAAAAAATGTTTATTTTAACTCTTCATCCACTCGCCTACTACCTAGTGAGTGATTCACGAAGATTCTCATACATGAGCCGGTCCTGTATGGAAAAAGCAAAACAGAAACAAATACTTCAATTTTTGGCTTCTTCTGTATTTGAAAGCCACATAATAATTCTAGATAATAACTGACGCCTCAGTGACATCAAATGCCCAGAGGGTGAGACTGATTATTATTTGCTTTTCTAACAGAGGAATGAGAAATGATGCAATGCCTGCAAAGATCATTTGCTGCACAAATTCCACGTAGCACAGACCTGTTTATTTCTACAACCACAAACCTGGAGCCAGAGCTGACTTTGCTCCACCAAAGCAAAAAAAAATATCTCACTATACGACACTCATCTGGCGACGGAAGGGTGGGAAATTTGTCTAGAAGTGAAAATGTCTTGGCAACTTATTCACCTGGCAACTGGACAAACTGGTTCACTGAAGCACTCGACAAGCATCATGAGCTACGAGAACGCACACATGCACCTGCTTACATCCCACAAGGCCACGGGTTTTGAAGCTAATAGAGCTCTTAGGGGAATCTTTAGCTCTTCTGACTTGATGCTGGGTTACAGAACTGCACTTGTTTTGGATAAACATCTAAACAAACAGACTAAACTGCAGACACTATAAAAGCTGCTCAAGGTATGGACTGTTCCCTCGCTCACTTTTCTTGACTTATTTATCCGGGAGAATAAACAGTATATTTTCAGACATCTACATAACAGTATTATTGTCTCCGGCGCTCTTGCGTTTAGTGCACTCACCTTTTTGGAGACGGACGGCCGCACCTTTTTGAAAGCCTCCTCAAAATTCTGCCTGCTGACTCTAATGTCTTTAACAGACCCGGAGGAGAATGTGTGCCCTGTGTCAAAGAAACAATGGCAAAAAGTGGACCACATGGACCCGATTAAAGCATTTCACATGCAAGTGTGGACCATCTGTAAATACAAAGGAATTATTGGCATTTCTGTGCACAAAAAATAGATGTAACCTTTAAATAGCACCACATGCAAAGGCTCCAAAGACAGGTGGATTCAGCTGCCCAGAGCGGATAGGTTCCATTAAATTCAATTAAAATTCAGTTTAATTTCAATTTATCTGTATGACGCTTTTAACAATAGACATTGTCTCAAAGCAGCTTTACAGAAGAATAGAAGCAAAGTTTAAAATTAAGTTACTATTTATATATAACATCGACCCCTAATGAGCAAGCCTGAGGTGAAGGTGGTGAGGAAAACCTCCCTGAGATAATATGAGGAAGAAACCTTGAGAGGAACCAGACTCAGAAGGAAACCCAAATAATGATGGATTACTAAATCTCAAAGGCATTTTTATGATATAAAATCTTGCAAAGGGGCAAGTGCAGGCGGGCTGGAGTGGATGGAGAAAAGTGTCAGGAGTGTTGTGTGTGACAGAAGAGTGTCAGCAAGAATTAAAGGAAAGGTGTACAAGACAGTAGACCAGCTCTGCTGTATGGGTTAGAGACTGTAGCAGTGAGGAAAAGACATGAAGCAGAGATGAAGGTAGCAGATATATGGATGTGTTAAATGAGGACATGCTAAGGTTAGAGTTAAGTGGAAACAACAATAATTTTTAAAATAAATAACCGTTTGTTGGAGCTGTCCCTTATTTTTACTTAATAAGGTTGTGTTTACCTGCATGTGGTGCAGCTGTCTGAGAGCCGAGATGGGTTTTTAACGCGTTAACCGAAGCCTCTCTAACCAGTGCTGACAGGTCTGCCCCACTACAGAGAGAGAGAGAGGGGCTTTAATAAAATAAACTTAATGACTCCACTGAAACTAACATCACATCTGCAAATTCCAGTCAATCTCAATAAAACAAAGTCATCACCCTTAGCAAAAAACTGAATAGCGACAATAAAAACATCTAACATGCAAATAAAGTTCTTTGCAAACAAAAGCAGGAAATGTTTTACATTCAAAAGTAATATATAATAAACTACCTATTTTGTTCTATCACACATTTAGCTTTATTCTTTACTGTTGTCTAATACTCACGTGAAACAGTCGCAACGTTGGTCATGGGCAATTTCCCTCAAGCTCACATCTAAGTCCAGGCGAGGTTTAGTTCCTCCCTGTGACAATTCCATGGATTATTAACAATTTACTTGAAATTCAGTTCATGTTACTGGTCTATACAATCAGATTAATACAGCTATCGTGTTAAAACAAATAAATTCACCTTGGTAATTGTGAGCAATATTGCGTGCCTGTCATCAGCTGGAGGCAAACCCACATACAACACTTTGTCCAAGCGGCCTGGTCGAATGACCGCTGGATCTATGATATCTGACCCAGATCAAATAAAGTCATCAGATAAATGTTAGAAAAGACAAACATGCATGAAATGCTTTGCTGGCTCTTTTTACCTGGCCGGTTGGTGGCAGCCATGATAAAAACTTGGCGACGCGTTTCTAACCCATCCATCTCGGTCAGCAACTGGTTCACCACACGCACACTGGGTCCAGACTGAACACACAAACCAAACACAATCTGCTGTTCACATCAGCTGTGGCATTTTCAATCACTCAGTACATGTATTTAATTCTATCAACAGAAGTGAAGATTATACTGTAAATGTGAGCTATACGGTAATGTAGGAAAGATTTCCATAAGAATGAACTGTTTCTTATTAAGTTAAAGAAGACACAAAGAATGTGTCTAGCTCTCTACTCATCAACCCTGTGTAAAAAAAAATGTTTTATCACCTCAAAAGTTGCTTCATATTGTGTGTGTACCTGGCACAGTGCCTGACCAATCAGGGTTAATCCTATCCTGCTTCCTCAACTTAAACAGCTCCCATTGTTTTAACCCTCGTCTGAGCCGAAAGACACTGAAGACTGTTAGACTAAGACATGATGTGAAATAAACCTTTATTGATGCACTGTTTGATAGCTGAGAGAAGGTATTTGAGCAAGGGCATTGCTGGGTCAGCTCAGGAAAATGCTGTGGGCTCACGTGAATATCTGGAAATTTGCACATGGCTGAATGCTGATGTAAACACTGCAACATACCAGCCACAGTCACTCACTTCTTGCCACTTCTCCCTCTCCCATTTTCTTCATATTTTCTCCCCAAACAGGTCACCTACCAATCCCCACCCACCTGCCAGCTCTCCCCTATCACACAACAGCTACCAGCTGGGAAAGACTGGATGTTAACACATGCTTCCTCGAGACACATGAAGCCAGCAAACCGCTGAACATCTTTGCTGCTTATTCTCAGTCACTGGGCAGTGTAACAGACGGAGGAAAGAATGAACTGCCCTCTTCCACTTCCACAAGCTCACAGGCAGCCACTTTTTTCTGTTGTTGCTGTTATTGACAGGAGAGAGAACGTATGGCCACAAATGGCTGTGATAACACATACTGTCCCCTCCAAAAGTATCGGAATACCAAGGTCCGTTCTTTTGTTTCTCAAATACACTATTAGGGATTTGGATTTTAGGGACAAGATGAATTTAAGACCACAGAACATTTCTACATTAATTTCCTAATTTTTTATATCTAAATGTGTTAAACAAATTAAAACATGGCACCTTTAGGTGAGCAAAAGTAAATGACCTATTAAAGAAAGTAACACTTAATATTTATGTTTTTTCCCAATGGCAATAATTGCATCAGGCCAGCAAGAAGCTTTAGGGGGTTTCTCCTTTTAGTCTCCTCTTCAGGATGTGAAATGATGACCAACAGGTTAAAATCCACACACTTCACTGTAAACTGACAGACAATGTTTCTGTAAGATTTCTGAATTCATTCTACTGCAATCGATAATGATTAATAATCATTAATTACCAGCAGCAGCCATGTGAGCTCAAGCCATGACACTTGACTGATGAGATGTTCTTTTGGATCATGAGCAAACCCTTTTTCTCTCCACACTTCAGGCTTTACATCAGTTTGTAGAGGCTCTGTATTTCTTTGTGAATTCCAATCTGGTCTTCTGATTCTTATTACTGATGTGTGCTGTGGTCTTTATATTTCTGCTCTTGAAGTCTTTATAGAACGGTGGGTTGTGATGTTGTAAGTTGTTAGTGACATCATTGTTGTTTCTGGGTTTTACTTTACAATCTCGCACAATGTGTCTAATCATCTCCTCTTGTTTGATTTCCAACCTGTTGTATTGGTTATGCCCAAAGCTTGTGCAATGGCTGTTTTTCTTCAAAATGCCTTGGTCTTCTACATTGACAGCTTGTCGTGGTCTTCATGGTGGCGTATCCTTTTTAACAACAAATGCAGTCTTCACAATCAAAACCCAGAGCTCATCCCGAGAGTGGACTTTTAGAGATATTACAGAGATAAACAATCGCCCTAACAGGACACACCCAGGCAATGGATGGGTTCAACAAACAGTGCATTGTTCTAAGTTGTTTGATGTATTTAGAGATAAATATAAGGAAATGCAAAACCAAGCTCTATTCTTCAGAGACTAAAACACTACTTATAATATTAACCTACATGTATAAAAGCAGTTCTCTTAAACCTGATAAATCTTTCACACCAAATAGTGAGAGATATAATGCGTAATTACCTCATGGCCAGAACGTCTGGGGCAAAGGGCATCAATCTCGTCAAAAAAGATGACACAGGGGGCAGAGTTCTGTCCTCTCTGGAACACCTGGCGAACTGCCCGTTCACTTTCACCAACATACTGCAGAAGAATTTAATTTAAGAAAAATTAAGAAACTGTACAATTTTATTTATACATAACACCTGACACGAGGAAATAGATCAGAGTCATTAAAGCCTGTGTGTGTTAAACAATAGAGACTAATAAGCTTGTGCATTGAGATCTGCCATTACAGCACAACACGATCATGAGAAATCTTTTACATAACAGAAACTAAATCAGCTGGAAGTTCTAAAGAGTTAATAATGGATTAGGGAAAAAAGGGTCTGGTTACAAGGAGTAACTCTGAAAATAGTCTGTGTATCAGCAGCCACATGCAAATTTACTTTAGGCTTTAATTACATTCTTTTTTTTGCCTATTATCATTAAAGTGATCAGAGAGAGATGATGCAGAATCAAAAGCAGTAGAAAAACAAATGTCATTAAAAACAGACAGGATTAAAACAGGTCACATTAACCCAAATAATATGTTCTGTATAGAATAAGAGTAGATTACGTTGTTGTTTTTAAAAACAGAAATAAGATTACAGAGACTACAATGACCAGAAATATGCTTTTATGTCTAATATACTGTATGCTAAGATAGCAGGCTGTCTTGTTTTGTCAGTTACACAGATCAGTATCAGAGTCTTATGGAAAGGCACACAGCAACACTTGACACAAAATACGTGACAACCATCCTAGAGTCTGCGGATGACACGTCCCTTCTCCTACCAAAACCATCCACCCGCCTCCTCCAACTACACAATCTCCACTAATACTACCACTGTCACCCTTATTGCTAATAACTCTTTATGATGATCACTTTTATTTTGACCATTGGTGCAATTATCCTCACCATCATCATCTACATTTACAGCATTTGGCAGACACCCTTATCTAGAGCGACGTACAAAGGTGCTCAAGTCTCCATCATTGGATACATTAACTCTGGTTCACTATGTTACATACTTAAGATACCATAAATCTAAAACATTGTTCAAAGTTTTGTTTTTTTATATAAACATATATGCAACAAACAGGGAAGGAAGTGCTAGTTGAAGTGATTCATGAATGAGTATTTAAGTTAAACAATAATAACAGTGTGTATTATGGTGACTGTTTCACTGGGAGCAGCTTTGATTGTACAGTCTAATGGCAGCAGGGAGAAAAGACCGTCTATTTCGCTCCTTTAGACACTTAGGGTGTAACAGTCTGTCACTGAAGGAGCTGCTCAGAGATGAAAACGTTTTATACAGGGGGTGAGCGTCGTTCTCCTGCAATGATGACAGATTTGCTACCATCCACCTTTCTCCCACCTCCTGTACAGTGTCCAGAGGAATCCCCAGGACTGAGCTGGCCTTCCTGATCAGCTTGTCCAGTCTCTTCCTTTCTGCAGTAGAGATGCTGCTGCACCAGCATACCACACCATAGAATATGGCTGAGGCCACCACAGAGTCAAAAAAGCTCTCCCTGTACTCCAAAAGACCTTAGTCTCCTCAGCAGAAAGAGCCTGCTCTGCCCTTTCTTATATATTGCCTCAGTATTGTCTGTCCAGTCCAGTTTGCTGTTCAGTTGAACACCCAGGTATTTGTAAGAGTCCACTCTCACGATGTCCTTTCCCTAAACGTTCACTGGTGGTAATGAAGTTTGTTTGTGCCTACGGAAATCCACCACCAGTTCTTTGGTTTTCCCCGCATTTAACTGGAGGCAGCTCTGTTGGTACCAGTCCACAAAGTTCTGGATCAGTCCTCCCTGTACTCCCTGTCATCATCATCTCTGATCAGACCGACGATGGCAGAGTCATCAGAGAACTTCTGTAGGTGACAGGTTGCTGAGCTGAACATGAAGTCTGCAGTGTATATGGTGAAGAGGAACAGGGCCAGAATCGTTCCCTGTGGGGCTCCAGTGTTGCAGACAACCATGTCAGTCTCACAGTCACGAGTCCTCACATACCGTGGTCGGTCTGTGAGGCAGTCCAATATCCAAGCAGACAGATGCAGATGATGGTCCACTCCCATGTACACCATCTTATCCCTCAGGAGCACAGGTTGGATGGTGTTAAAAGCACTAGAGAAGTCAAAAAACATGACTCTCACTGTGCTCCCAGCCTTTTCCAGGTGCGAAATAGCCAGATATAGGAGGAAGATGACAGCGTCTTCCGCTCCAATGCCAGGTTGGTAGGCAAACTGAAGTGGATCCCCATTGATGGGCTCACCAGAGGTCAGAGATGAGTGCGCACCAGCCGCTCCAATGTCATCATCAGATGCGAGGTCAGTGCTACTGGTCGGTTGTCCCCAAGGTCTTTTGGGCATGACGTCTTTTGTACCATGTAGGATGTTTTCCATAGCTGTGGCACCTTCCCCAGCTTCAGGCTCAGGTCAAACATGTACAGAAATATGCCGCACAGTTGGTCTGCACTGGTCTTAAGGAGCCTGGAGCTGATGCCTTCTGGACCCGCAGCCTTCCTCACTTTGATCTTCCTGAGCTCCATTCTCACTTGGGCTTCTGTAAGTGGCAGTGTGTATTGGTTGGATTGGGGGGTGCTTGTGTGTAGGCTGTGAGCTGTCAGCAGTGCAGAAAGAGGTGGGGCTGGAACAGCTTGCTGTGGAAGCAGAGGAGGGGGTTGCAGCAGAGGGGACTGGATGGGGGCAGGGGAGGGTGGCTGATCAAATCTGTTAAAGAATAGATTTTGATCATTCACCCACTTCTGGTCATCCTAAGCCTGAGAGCTGGGCTCCTTATGACCAGTGATGGTTTTGAGCCCCTTCCACACACTTTGTTCTGCTGCAGCTGATCCTCCATCTTCCTCCTGTAGCATGCCTTTCCTTCCCTGATCTTCTTTCTCAGTTCTCTCTGGACATTTTTCAGCTCTTCCTTGTTTCCTGATTTAAAAACCCTCTTCTTCTCTTTAAGAAGAGTCTTTATATCAGAGTTGATCCATGGTTTGTTGTTGGGAAAACACCGTACAGTCCTGGTAGATACAGTATTCTCCACACAGAAGTTGATGTAGTCCGTAATAAAGTCTGTTAGATTGCCGATATCCTCCCCATGAGGATTACTCAATTCCTCCCACATAGTTGTTTTAAAACAGTCCTTCAGAGCCTCACTGGTCTCATCAGACCATGTCCTCATTGTGCGGAAGGCACAATAGCTGATCCCTGGTGTAAACAATAGAACCGTGGCTGTGAACAGAGTTTCCAGATGTGACTGTAAACAAAGTCCAAAAAAGCAAGAAAAGTAGAACCAGTAGAAAAGTAGTAATAGAAAAGTAGAAATGGTGGAACCAGTCGAGCAGTGCTGGGGGGTGTAGGGTGCAGTGCGAGGAGTGAAAAGAGCTTTGAGGTAAGAGGGAGCTGGTCCGTTTTTTGCTTTGTAGGCAAGCCACAGTGTTTTGAATCTGAAGCTACCGGAAGCCAGTGGAGGGATCGCAACAGCGAGGTGGTATGCAAGAACTTAGGCAGGTTGAAAACAAGCGATGCATCTGCATTTTGGATGAATTGCATTCATCCTCTGCAAAGACTCCTGAGGGTGGACAAGAGTCTCTTGTGGTTGACCGTATCAAACGCTGCTGAAAGGTCAAGGAGGATAAGGATGGATGACAGTTTGGCTGATCTAGCAACATGTAGTTTCTCGGGGACATCCAAAAGGGCTGTCTCTGTGGAATTAGCTGCTTTAAAGTCAGACTGGTTGTGATCTTGGAGGTTGTTCTGTGAGAGATAGAAAGACAGTTGATTATAGACAATGTGTTCAAGACATTTTGAAAGAAACGAGAGAAGTGATACTGGTCTGTAGTTACTGCTGTCTGATGGATCCAGAGCAGGTTTATTTAGGATGGGAATAACTCTTGCTCTCTTGAAAGTAGTTGGTACCTGACCAGATGCTATGGATCTATTGATGATAGCGGTAATGAAGACGGTCTTGCAAGATGGTCTGGAGCATAGTGGAAGGGAGTGGATCCAATGGGCAGGTGGTAGGATTGCAAGACTGGATGAGTGGGTAAAATCTCTTCTGCTGCTACATTTGAGAAATGCAACAACGAGTAGGGGAATCCAGACTGTGAGGTGTAAGTGCAGTCAGGGCAGAAGTGAAGGTCCTGCAGATTTCCTCAATCTTCTTATGGTAGAAAGAAGGAAAGTCTTCTGCAGTCAGGGAGGATGAAGCAGGTGGAGCCCGGGGGGTTGAGTAAAGATGATATGAGGTTGTGGAGCTTTTAAGGGTCTTGTGCCGAAGCTTCAAGCTTTTCTTTGTAGAACGAAGTCTTGGCAAAAATCACATCTAAGGAGAACTCGGCCAGGAGTGTACGGTAAAAATCAGGATCTGCATCAAGTTGTGATTTCTTCCACTTTCTCTCTGATGATCTTAGCTCTCTTCCATTGTTGTGCAACACATATGAAAGCCAAGGAGCAGAACAAGATGTTTTCTTGGGTTTAGTGAACAAAGGGCAGAGAAATGGTTCCTCCATGGTTGAGGAAAGAGAGGAGAGGAAATTATCTGTAGCTGAGTCCAAGGGTAGTGAGGTAAAGGACTCAGGATCAGGAAGAGAAACAAAAATGTGCCAGAAGCTACAGAGGAAGGGGAGACAGAGTGGAAGTTGTGGCAGGTAAGAGCGAGGGGGCAGTTTTAGGTAGGTAGTGATGGAGAAGGATACCAGGTGATGATTGGTGAGGTGTAGTGGGGTAGCAAAGGAGTCCAGAAGAGTTAAGGGGGAAATGTGTCCATTTCTTCCAGGAAGTCTCCTAGGGGACCAGGAGGGCAGTAGACAACAATGATAACAAGGTTGATTGGAGAGGTGACTCAAATGGCATAGAATTCAAAAGAGATGGTTAAATGAGACAAGAGGAGAAGTGTAAAACACCATCACCTTGACAATAACCACCACCCCTGCTTATTTTTTGTGGTGAGTGAGAGAAAGCATAGGCAGAGGATAAAGCAGCTGATGTAGCAGTGTTCTGTGGAGATATCCAGGTCTCTGTTAGCACGAGAAAATCAAAGGAGTAATGGGAAGCTAAAGCAAAGTTGAAATCAGTTTTATTTACTGGCAATTCCAGAGCCCACCTACCACCACTGTTTGAAACTCACACCAGAGGAGGGTAGATAAAGCTACTTGAAATGTGACCTCTGCTCTGTACTGGACGAGAGCCTCTGCGACAGTAAGAGTTGAATACAGAGATGGGTTTGAGGAACATTTTTTACCAGAAGACAATATATTCAAATAAAGAGAGTTAAAGCACTCATCTAACATTACCTGAGCATCAGTATCAAGAAAATGACCATTTTACATGACAATACATGCCTTCTAACAAATAACCAGCATTCTGAAAGCATTATGATTCATTTAAAAAGCATGATTTTGAACTCCTGGGACTTTAAACTAGAATGTATGGCACGTGAGCGCCTGTGGAACTCACCATGTTCAGTAGCTCGGGGCCCTTGACTGATATAAAATTTAAGCCGGACTCATTGGCAACAGCCTGTAATAATAAACAGAGAAGGTTAGTGTTTAAGCTGTAAGGCTGCTAATTTACAAACCCTGCATAGAGACAATGTTTCTAGCAGAAACACACATTTACTGTCTATCTTTTAGAGACTTCAGCCAAATCGATGTTTTGTAGAACTGATGTTGGCTTTGAAATAAAATCAATCATTACGAATACATAACAACTGATAGATACAGAAAAAGAGCAAATCTAGTGAGGAAACGTCGGTATACTTTGGCAAGAAGAGTCTTTCCACAGCCTGGAGGTCCAGCGAGCAGCACTCCGGCAGGGGCACTCAATCCCAGAGCTTTGAACTGCTCTGGAAAACGTACAGGAGCCTGAACACACACACACACACACACACACACACACACACACTTTCTAACCTCAAATCTTATAAAAGGCTACAAAACACTACAGCTTTATAAACACTTCAAGTCTAAACATACGGGTTAATAAAGGATCTTCACATATGATAATTATGATCTTATTCACCGCGTATTCGCAGTACATGACCTAAACAATGACTACGTTCACACAGGGTAATACAGGTCAAGCCTGAGTATACGTTGAGTTAAAGGATAAAAGATAATAGACGTATAATAAACAACTGTATCAGGACTTATCAGAAGATATTTTTAGTATCTTTGTACATTCAGTACTTTTTGCATTAACATGTACTGTAAATCTCCAGTTTCACAGTCACACAGAGAAAGACAGATTCCCTTTGAGTTTCTGTTGGTCTTGTATCTCAGTTTCTTCCTCATTTTTGTTTTATTTTCTGGGAGTTTTTTCCCATGACGCCGTCACCTCCGGGTTGCTCCTTAGATATCGAGATCTAAATCCAGATTTTGTTCAGATGGTTTGTGACAATGATCTATACCAAACAAACTGAACTGAACTAAGCACACAGATCTGAAATTCAGGTTGCAGCTGCTCTTAAAATTGCCCTGTTTTAGAAGTCAGTTTTAAAGTCACTCCCTTTAAACAAATAGAAAGTTCAGAATGGCTGGGGTTAAAAAATAAATAAATATAAAACAAAACTGAAATTAGTGTTTTCTCAGGGTTTTTGTTCCTCTTATGTTATGATCTAATAGATTTCTGGACATTACTAAACTGTGTGCTAATCCTACCAAGATGGCCATGGTGAGTTCCTCCCGAATGTCTTGCAGTGCACCGACATCATCCCAGGTGACATCAGGCACAGTGGCGAAACCTTCACGCTTGGCAGATGGTTGGACCCGTGCCAAAGCCTCCATGAAGTCATCCATGTTGATGCAGAGATCAGCAAGCTGTTCCTCACTCAGAGATTCGCTGTTTCTCAGTAGAGACAGCAGTTGTTCTAGCTCCCCCTGCTGGTGAAGAGAAAAACAAATGGCTTTCACAGCATAGCACAGCATCACAGCATTACACAGTGTGTGTAGAAATTCTTTTTACTTATACATGATATGCCTTCAGCATTCTGCAATTCTCACTTTAACCTAGTATGGACTTTCTGACTTGTGACCTAATTTATAAATCAGCAATTAAGCTGGCTGGAATCCTGCCTATTAATTTGATGTGTCTCGACATTTTTCACAATCTAAACACTGTTCAATGTGTGAAGCAAATCACAAACAGGAACAAAAACTTGAATACAAGTGATGCATGAGAATCATTTAAATTTTCACTTTACTGAATTTGCAGAAAACTGAAAAATCCCATTTGATTTGTTGCTTGTCAAAAAAATCATAGCTTCGGTGGTCACTTGGTGATGTCTGTAAGGAGATAGTGAAGCACTAGACAGTAGGAATCTGAGAGCATTTGTTCCCCCTGTCGGGTTTGTGTTCATCTTACATCATCAGAAATATGCATGAAGAACACAGTAAGGCACCTCTTCTGTGTACCATGTTCTGTGGAAACTCATGATAAAACACGTGCTCAGATTACTTTACTTCCTTAAGAGGCCTGTGTACGAGTTGGGAATCTTCTACAGGTTCCCTTCTAATCTTCCCCAGCCACATGACTGCTTCCACATGAACAATAATTCCAGCAAACTGTGTTCTGCTTCAGACTAAACTGCCAGTGTGGAAACCCACAAGTCTTCTAGGCCTTAAAGTTCTTTAAAACCATGGTTTAATACAGACAAAAACCCAAATGTTGATGTTGTTCATTCGGCTGCTCCATGTTCTGAGTTGCCACAGCGGATCATGTGGTCCGCGTATTATATTTGGCGTAGGTTTTTAGTGGCTGGATTAGCACCCTGCCTTTTAATTGAACCCAGACCGTGGCAATGAGAGCATGGGATCCAGGCACTGGAGACCACCAGGAGGCGGACAGACAAAAACCCAAATGTCTGAGAATATTTCCAGTGCATTTATTAATTAATGAGTTAATTTCAGGTCATTTCTTAGTGAATGTTAATACAGATCACAACATTCAATTCCCCTTTTGATACTAGGCACAGATATAAGCACACCTACTTTTGGACTTAAATGATCTGAAGCCTGTCCACTGTCTTCTGCCACATCACTGGACATGCTTACATCCTGGGACTTGGTCCTGACATCATCGATGTTCTGACACTTGATACCAGTTTCGAGCTGCAGCAGCAGGAGTCGGTTTACAGCAGTCATGGCTGCCTCACGGCACAGTGCCATCAGATCCGCACCGACATATCCAGGTGTGAGCCGTGCCAGCCGTGCAAAGTCAAAGTCTGCTGCCAGCTTCAGCTTCCGACAAAGAGTACGAAGAATTCTGTGGCAGAGGAGAAAGGAAAATGTAAAGAAATTCTTTATTAGGTGATATATGAAATAAAAGTCATTGCTTTGAGGTGCAGCTCATGGAGAAGTTGCAGTGTAGGTCTGAGGGCTACGTACTTGATACGCGCTCCTTCGTCTGGTATTCCCAGACAGATTTCTCTGTCAAAACGTCCTGCCCTTCTCAACGCTGGATCTAAAGCATCGGGCCGGTTGGTGGCTCCAATAACCAACACCTGAGCTGAGTTGTGTGAGGAATTCAAGTCTAAAGAGGAAGGAAAATACAGTCTGAGGATGAGAACATGACCGAAGCAAACACACAGTTAAAGCAAAAGCTTGTTTACCCTTAAAAACAATAATACAAAAAAATTATAAGAATAAAGTAAGACAAGATTTAAAAAAAATAATATTTGTTTTATATAACTGAGCAGTTAAGGGTTAAGGGTAAAGTATTTTAAAACACAAAGAGTGGGGGAAAACAAGATTACATCAATTTCTGACCAAATTAATAAATTGTATGCTTAAATGTTTCCTTCATAACTTCCTCAGTCTTTGAACATATCCTCTGTGCAGCTCTTAGATAACTTAGATTAAATTATTCTCAGCAGTAACATTGCGATACAGATGCTCTTCTCTCCCTGCGGCTATTAGACTTTATAACCAAAGCTGCTCCCAGTGAACTAGTCACCATAATCCACACTGTTATTACTGTTTCACTGCAATAATAAACAAAAACAAAGTATTTTTAAACATGTGCAATAACAGACATTTTGAAAAATGTGCAATATTACCCATGTCTTCAGTGTAACCACTACTCTTTTTATACATTTTTGTTTTAGTATATTATGTATATTCAGGGTTCCCACTCTTTTTCAGAGATCATTTTCCAGGACTTTTCCAGGACGTTTCAAATTTAGGAAAAAAAGACAAGGATCACAGATTCACGGCCTAAAGTAGTATGTTCTTCTCTCCAGAAGTCTTAAAAACAACGTACGCTTTATGGCTATTACTTAACTATAAAATTAGAAAAACACCAGATACCCACACACAGAGCTCTTTCAAACGAGTCATTCAAAATACGTATTCATTTAGGAATAAAGAAAATGACGGTATTTATGATGATATTCACTTTCACGAACCATTCGTTAATTAATGCCTACTCAAAGAAACGCCATTGTATGTTGCTAAAAAGGAAGTGACAGGAGTGATCCTATGGTTAGTGAAGGATAGAAAGGAAGTCACTTAACTTCTTGTTTAGTGAACTGTTGCAAAAATCAATATCACATTTGCAAACGTGTTAAGTTTATATAAGTAAACCTATTATAGGTTACCAGCCTTCGCCTTACTGTATATGTTTACAACACTAGTCTGTGCTGCACTTTGAGCATGCAAATAATTGTTCAATGTATGCTTCACTGTGCATCCCGTCAGTAGAATATCTAATTTTGACTTCTTACAGTATATCGCCCATAAAACAGGTTTCGGGGACTGTGTGGATGGATTACTTTTAAAGACAATTTGTCATGTGAATGAAATTTCAACAATTATAAAATAAAAAGGCCGCACATATTAATACCCTTTCCTTTCTCAGGCCAATGCCGTCATGCATGCTTTAGTTTGCTGTGCATTCCCCTTGCACATGATATTCAGATAAACAAGGTTAATATAACCTGCTTACCCGTCACCATTTGCTGAAAACATTCGAGCACTTAAACCATTCCTAGCACCTGAAACCGCCAACACAAGACAGCGTCATCCGTCACAGCGAGATTAAACAGCATAACAAAAAAACGTCAAAACTCAGCGTCCCTGAACAGAGCGCTTTCTGTTACTAACGTTAATTGTTTCGACCGGTTGTAAACTGTTCTTTAAATGATCAAGAACATTTATAATAATAATTTAATAATTAAGATGATAAAGTAAATAAAAATAAATAAAAATAAAATAATAATTTTCCAGGACAACAAGATTTTTTCCAGGACAATTTATGTTTTCTCTCATTTTCCATGTGTTTTCCATGACTGGAACATTGGTCATTAATTTTCCAGGATTTCCAGGTTTTCCAGGACGCGTGGGAACCCTGATATTATATTATGTCTTTATTCTTTTTATATATTTTTGCTGCTGTAACAAAGAAATTTCCCCATTGTGGGACGAATAAAGGTATATCTTATCTTATCTTCTTATCTTATTGATCTCAGCCATTACTGGAGACCCAGAAAAGCTATAAAAGATTTTTAAACCTACTTTTTCATTATTTCTTTGTTTTTGTATTTTATTTTACGTCTTTTTTTTTTTTTTAAACATTCGTAGCAAACCTTTGCATCCTCTCCATGCTAGATCATCTATCAGTGCTGCTGTTACAGAAGAATAAACATCTGCTGAACAAACAGATTTGAAAGTTCTCTAGCACTAACACACACAAACACACACGTAAAAACCTGCATGATAAAAATACAAGCTACTTATTTCAGCAAATGTCTTGAACTGAACCATTAAATTAGAGGGTTTATTTTAATCATGAGCTTATCACAGAACACTCACCATCCATGCAGGTGAGTAACTGAGCAACAATTCGCCTCTCCATGTCCTTGGAGGCCACCTCTCTCTTTGGGGTGATGGCGTCAATCTCATCAATGAACAGAATACAGGGAGCACTGCTCTGTACAGGAGGAAGACAAATATATTTTGAGGAGAAGTGGAAATAAATGTTGAATAACAGATATACTGTAGTGTATATATGATGGGACGTTACAATAAGTTTTACTATTCTGGGAAAGATTTTCTCTAGTGCAAGGCTTTTGGGATTTGTGCCCATTTAGCCATAAGATCTTTAGGGAAATCAGAAACAGATGTTGGGTGAGTGGGTCTGGGGTGCAGTCAGTATTCCAGTTCATCATAAACATGTAATGTTTCAATGGGGTCGAGGTCAGTGACTCCGCGTAGGACACTGTTCTTCCACTCCAACCTTAACAATGTCGTCATGGAGATTGCTTTGTGCACAGGGGCATTGTCATGCTGGAGCAGGTTTGAGTCTCTTAGTGGAAGTAAAGGGAAATTAATGCAATTGTTAAGACATTCTAGACAAATCAGTGCTCCCCAATTTGTGACAGGTTTGGGGACAAACCACATACAAATGTGATGTTCGATCTGTAAAAACAGCTGTAATAGACTATAGTTATCTTTCTTTGTTTTTTTTTTGTTTTTTTTTTAAGTGTTTTATACAGCCAGAAGTTTGGATTGTTGAGTGAAAATTGTTTTGTGGCATATATGTGCTTGTTTTTTTTCTACACAATTAAACATCTTGAACATCTTCTGAGAGGGGTGATTCCATACTTTTTGCCAGGGGTAGTAGTGTATGTTTAGAGCAAGATCAGTATCTGTAAAAAGTCACATACACAATAAACAGCTACACAAAATGCTGCGAAATCTATAATGGACACGTCAGTGTATTGTCACTATGCTAATATCCCATTTGTTAGCTGGGGAGCATTTATGATGTCCTGAGTCTGGTTCTGAAGGTAACATTAGAACAGTTATCTTCTAAAGGTGGCTAAATTAGAAAAATCTGAAGAACCCAAATGTCATGTGTATTATTATCAGTAAAGCATCTTTTACAATGTTGAAATAAAAAAAGTGCTTTAATACTAAACATTCTTAAGTTAGAGTTACTGTTTTGTCCAGCATGGTACATTTAGGTTTCCATGATTTCTGTGTGCAGAAGATGAATGAATTTCAGAACAGAGATATACAATGCTGGTTTCAGATTTGGCCAAAATAGGGTATTTCAGACAGCTCTATAACAGAAACATGACTAACTAAATGTTATAGATAAAAATACTGTGTGTTAAATATTATGGTATACATTATATGCATGTATATAGCACATGTCCACTCCACATTTAATAAGACAATAATTCAGTGTATGTTTATTCTTTTGTGTGTTTAACAGTGCACTTACCACAGCTTGCTCAAACAGCTCACGTAGTTTCTGCTCCGATTCCCCCGAAATGCCCGACACCAGCTCTGGAGCAGAGACCTTCAATATGGGCATCTCCATTTCCTACACTCACAAAGAAAACTCACAGATCACCAAGCACCACTGCCAAACCTCTCCAACAAACTCACTTATATAAACTTGTATTACATTTGCTACGTAGTAGTTACTATTTAATACCTAACGTATGGCTATTTAAAAACAGAAAGAATCAAGCATCAATCTTTGTTGAATAGTAGGCCAATAAACAATATTCGGTCTCATTTATCTTCTTCAACTACTTTTGTCTTTTCCCATTAGGGGTCACCACAGCGAATAATCAGTTTCCACCTAACTGGATGTGTATAACACATCCATATATCTCCTCTTTGTCCTTCCTCTTGACCTCTTACCTGGCAGCTACATCTCCAAAATCCTTCTACCAATATAACCCTCCCACCTCTGTACATGTCCAAACCATCTCAATCTAGCCTCTCTGACCTTGTCCCCAAAACAGCCAACCTGAGCTGTCCCTCTGATGTGCTCGTTCCTAATCATGTCCATCCTCGTCACTCCTAAAGAGAACCTCAACATCCTCATCCCTGTTACCTCCATTAGAGGTACCTCCATTACCTCCACTGACCGAGCAAGCGTGTGACTGACCATCATGTCTTTTCCTCAGTGCTACAGTCTCTAACCCATACAGCATCGACGACTTGCATGTTTAAATTCGGCCTCATTTATCAAGTTATTACAATTTTTTCTTAGGTCAAACTAAACTAAAAATTCCTTCCAGATTTACAAAGTATCAGTAATTCTCATTTCCTACATAGTAACATGTTAATAAATGCCATAAATCTCCTGTAAATATCTAACCAGGCTTCCAGCACAGCTGATTTACATACATTTAGCCACACCCACAAATCTCCATAAACGGCAAAGCTTTACTCAGTGCAGGATTTGAAATCTTCGATTAATGCAGTGACACTCCTTTTATGTACAGTTACAAGAACTCATCATACAGATGTTTTATTTTCAACTTTAATAAGTATCATTTATGAATTTCTGTGTGACTCCTCTTGTGAACAAGTTTCAAATAAATAAAGTTTGTCAATGAGACCCGTTAACCTCAACACTCATCAAAACTTCTGACTATATTACGCAAGCCAGTCACACAAGGCTCTGATTATTTGGTACATCAGCATTCACACACTCACCCCAGCAACAGCTTGAGCCAGGAGGGTTTTCCCACAGCCGGGTGGTCCATGAAGAAGGAAACCTCGTGGAGGCATCACTCCTAGCTGCTGGTACACTTCTGGATGACGCATGTGTATGAGTAATTTACACAACTCCTAAAGACAACAAACACAGAAAATGCTTTACACATAATAATAATAATAATAATAATAATAACAACAACACTATTTGTAAAGCACTTTAAAATAGCCAAAGCTGAAGACAAAGTGCTGTACATCATAAAATACAGATAATAGAATAATTAAACACAAACAAAAAATAATAACAGCAATAATTCAGAATTAATCAAAAACCAGGGATTAGAAATGTGTTTTCAACCGGTTTTTAAACAAGGAAACGGTGGGTGCTGTCTGATGTACAGAGGCAAGTTGTTCCATAGCCTAGGAGCAGCAACAGAGAAGGCACAGTCTCCTCTAAGCTTCCTCTTTGACCTTTTGGTGTCAAGAAGCATTTGATCAGCTGACCTAAGCGAACGGGCAGGACTGTAGGGGTGAAGCAGTTCTGTAAGCTATGTCGGGGTCTGACCATTTAAAGATTTTAAAACAAATAATAGCACTTTAAACTGAACCCTGTAATACACCGGCAGCCTGTGAAGTGAGGCCAAAATTGGTGTTATATGGTCACATTTCCTTGCACCATTCAAAAGACGTGCAGCGGCATTTTGGACTAATTGAAGGTGAGACAGAGAAGACTGGCTAAGACCAGTATAGAGTGTGTTACAGTAATCCAGCCGAGATTTAATAAAGGCATGGATTACTTTAACTAATTGTTGCCTGGACACAAAAGGTTTTATTTTTGCCAGGCGCCTTAAGTGAAAAAGCTGGACTTCACCACTGCACTAATTTGGCTATCCAATTTAAGATCAACATCCATTTTAAAGCCTAAATTACATACCACAGATCTAACATAAGATGCCAAAGGACCCAGGTCAACAGGGGAGACTTACAGGAGCAACTTGGGCCAAACAACATCACCTCCTGTGTCAGCTATAAATGGTAGAAATTATAATAAAAGCTTCCGGACTTAAAATTAGTTTCTGAATGAAATACAGACAGACAAACAGGGAGGAGAATTTTCTCTCTTAATAATTATAAATGCTCATACACATTCCAGTCAGAATATTTTTGAATGCAGTATGACACTAACAGGCAGGAAGTCTTTACCATCAGGTCATGTAATGTTAATGACAGTTTCACTCACACTCGCTCACTCACTCAGTCACTCTCTGTGAGCGACTGACCGACCGACAGAGCGAGCGACTGACCGACCGACAGAGCGAGCGACTGACCGAGCGAGCGACTGACCGACCGACCGAGCGACTGACCGGCCAACTGACGGACCGGCCGAGCGACTGACCGATCGGCCGACCGACCGGCCGAGCGACCGACCGACCGGCCGAGCGAGCGGCTGACGAGCGAGCGCCTGACCGAGCGTCTGACCGGGCGAGCGAGCGGCTGACCGAGTGACTGACTGACCGACTGACTGAGCAAGCGGCTGACCAAGTGAGCGTCTGAGCGAGCGACCGACCGACTGAGCGAGCGACCGACTGAGCGAGCGACCGACCGACTGAGCGAGCGAGCGACCGACTGAGCGAGCGACCGACCGCCTGAGCGAGCGAGCGACTGACCGCCTGAGCGAGCGAGCGACTGACCGCCTGAGCGAGCGAGCGACTGACCGCCTGAGCGAGCGACTGACCGACTGAGCGAGCGACTGACCAACTGACCGAGCGAGCGACTGACCAACCGAGCGACTGACTGACCGACCGACCGACCGAGCGAGCGACAGACCGACTGAGCGAGCGAGAGACCGACTGAGCGAGCGAGAGACCGACTGAGCGAGCGACAGACCGACTGAGTGAGCGAGCGACAGACCGACTGAGCGAGCGAGTGACTGACCGACTGAGCGAGCGAGTGACTGACCGACTGAGCGAGCGACTGACCGACTGAGCGAGCGACTGACCGACCGACCGAGCGACTGACCAAACGAGCGAATGAGCGAGCGTCTGACCGAGCGAGCGAGCGACCGACTGACTGAGCGAGCGACTGACCGAGCGAATAACTGAGCAAGTAAGCGACTGACTGACTGAGCAAGTAAGCCACTGACTGACTGAGCGACTGACCGAGCGACCGACTGAGCAAGCGAGCGACCGAGTGAGCGAGCGACCGACTGACCGAGCAAGCGTCTGACCGAACGAGCGACTGAGCGAACAAGCGAGCGTCTGACCGAGCGAGCGACTGACCGAGCGAGCGACTGACCGACTGACTGAGCGACTGACCGAAGCGAGCGAGCGACTGACCGAGCGAGCGAATAACTGAGCAAGTAAGCGACTGACTGACTGAGCAAGTAAGCGACTGACTGACTGAGCAAGTAAGTGACTGACTGAGCGAGCGGCTGACTGAGGGACTGACTGAGCGAGCGACTGACCGACTGAGCGAGCGAGCGACTGACTGACCGACCAAGCGAGCGAGCGACTGACCGAGCGACTGACCGACTGACCGAAGCGAGCGAGCGACTGACCGAGCGAGCGAATAACTGAGCAAGTAAGCGACTGACTGACTGAGCAAGTAAGCGACTGACTGACTGAGCAAGTAAGCGACTGACTGACTGAGCAAGTAAGCGACTGACTGACTGAGCAAGTAAGCGACTGACTGACTGAGCAAGTAAGCGACTGACTGACTGAGCAAGTAAGCGACTGACTGACTGAGCAAGTAAGCGGCTGACTGAGCGAGCGGCTGACTGAGGGACTGACTGAGCGAGCGACTGACCGAGCGAGCGACTGACTGACCGACCAAGCGAGCGAGCGACTGACCGAGCGAGCGGCTGACCGACTGACTAAGCGAGCGACTGACTGACCGACCAAGCGACTGACTGAGCGACTGACTGAGCAAGTAAGTGACTGACTGAGCGAGCGACTGACCGAGCGAGCAAGCGACTGACCGACTGACCGAGCGAGCGACTGACCGTGCGAGCAAGCGACTGACCGACTGAGCGAGCGACCGAGCGACTGACCGAGCAACTGACTGAGCAAGTAAGCGACTGATTGACTGACTGAGCAAGTACGTGACTGACTGCGAGCGAGCGGCTGACTGAGGGACCGAGAGACTGACTGAGCGAGCGACCGACTGAGCGTGCGACCGACCGACTGAGCGAGCGAGCGACCCACCGAGCGACCGAGCGGGCGACCGACCGACCGAGCGGGCGACCGACCGGCCGGCCGAGCGGGCGACCGACCGGCTGAGCGACCTACAGGTTAATGCATAGACATACAGGTTAAATCATACCGTCAGAGTTTCTTCATTACCGCCAACGTCTTCAAATTTCACTGTGGAATGCTGAAGTTCAGGAGGTTTGGTCCGAGCTTCAATGCAAACAAAATTCATTTTTGATAAATCTGTAAAATTCTGTGCACATATTGTAAGTATTCTATAATTGTAGAAGAGGAATCTGTACCTTTTTTGGCCATGACACTTTCCTCAATGTCGGCATCAACACCTTTACTTTCATCTTCTCTCTGTTTTTTTCTTTTTTCTTTCTTCTTGCTCTTCGGCTTCTTTTCAGGCTCCAGCGCTGATAAATCTGTGTCTTTCTGTTTGTTCATACACGGTAAAAAAAAACCCCCACAAACATCCAATCAAAGTCGAACATAATGAATTCCTTCTCAGCACATCATATGAAATTTACATCACAAAATAATAACAATAATGCTGAAATTTTTTTTAGTGAATGAAAACTAAATCTATGCCTAAATGCACACCTTACATTTACATCCACATGCTGAAATAATTAATACAATAAATATATACATTATATGTATAAAAGCCTAAAACGTGTAAGATGAAATGTCCAGCAAACACACCGTGACCGCAGAGCTGGCTGATTCGGCAGACAAGTCGATCAGGATGTTTTCCTGATCTTTTCTTCCAGTCTTATCGATGAACCAGCCCCCTGCAGAAACAGTGGTGGTGGGATTTGAGGTACAACAACTGCTGGCGCCCTCTGCTGATGAACCCTTCTGGAGGGCTGGATTTGGGCTGCTGTTGCCCTGCTCCTTTTGCCCTGCTCTGTTCTCAGGATTTCCCTTACAATACAGGGACATCAGTGAGTTGTTCATGTGATTGGTGTTCTGTTAAAAGAGGCAAAAGTAATTATGTGGACAATCAAACTGTGGGTAAATTGTCCATTTTTATCTATACAGCAAATAATCTAGTCAGTCATATAGTATGTAGTGGGATGTTGATTGGAAGATCAGGGTTTAATCCATAGTAATGCAAAGCTGCTACTGCTGAGCCCTTGAGCATGGCCCCTTAACCCTCACTGCCCCAGTGGTGCTGTATCATGTCTGACCCTGTGCTCTGACCCCAACCTCCAAAGTTGGGATATGTAAAGAAAGAATTTCACTGTGCTGTAATGTCTATGTGAGAAAATAAAGGCTTCATCTTTTAAACGTGAGCCTCAAGCTGACTCAGTGTAGAACAAGTAAACAAACTGGACTGATGGTAAAGTATTGGACAATAACATACAGGGTCATGTTTCTACTTTCACACTGCGTCATGATAAGATCCTCACACACTGACCTCATTTTCAGAGAAATCTGCCTCGCTGTCTGAGCTGTCACTCAGCACACTGCTGTCCTCACTAAAGATCAGAAAGAATGTACCGGAGTCAACATCAAGCAGGAGCCCTGGTTTCATGTGTATTATACATCAGTTATTATACGTTACATCGACACTTTAGAATCCACAGCAAGTACAGTGGACACGTCCCGTTTGGAAGACTTTTAATAAATAATCTTTTGGTATATGAAAGTGTTCGAATTTTAATTCAATTTAAAGACAAACCTGCAGAACTGTGGATATGGGGAAGTTTTCTATAAGGTGTTTAAAATAGTCAGGTCTCCAGTGTCGGTGCTTTAAACTGTGTGTTTTCTGTTTATTTTTAGGCTTGAGCATTACAGAGTCAGAAGACAGGCTGGAGAGAGGATGACTTTATAGCAGGAACTAAATAATCTCACATTAAACGTAACTCTTTAAGGATAAGACGTGTGGTGTGTCTTTCAAATTGCAATCTCTGGCTTTTTTTTTACTTAACATCAGTAAATTCAAATGTATATTAGATGTAAATGACCATCTTACAGTGGTTGGGTTCTTAAGTCTGAACGAATACCGAATATTTCAACTACAATTTTTTTTTAAAGACATCTATCGTGCACTATATTTTACAGACATCTGTCGCTACGTCTCTTACCCCTCGTCCTCTTTGCTGCGTCTTGCTCTTTTAGCCAAGTGCTTGTCTTCCAGTGCTGAGATCCCAGACTCCTCACATATGA
Source organism: Tachysurus vachellii (assembly GCF_030014155.1). Taxonomy (NCBI): domain Eukaryota; kingdom Metazoa; phylum Chordata; class Actinopteri; order Siluriformes; family Bagridae; genus Tachysurus; species Tachysurus vachellii. The sequence continues at coordinate 33,927,946 of NC_083461.1, read as the reverse complement.
CCTTGTGCACTTTTACATAAAAAATTGAAACAATAAAGATAAATTATTTAACTTATAACTAATATTCAATTCATTTTTATAGCACTTTTAACAATTCAATTCAGCACTTTCAAAGTATAGAAACAGAGAAAAATAAATAAATAAATAAAAATACGGAGATTAGATTAAATTTACTTACAAGTAAATAATAAAACAAAAAATAGATGTATTTACCATTTTACAGACAGTTCTAGGTTTATATGTAAATTTACGTGTTAACTAATATTACCAAGCAGTCGTTAAGGTGATTAATTGTCCATCATCAAACCAAAAACTTCTCTTGGCTGAAAGACCTTTTTTTTTTTGCTGAATAGTTACAGCTTCTATTATTAAAATATTAACACACAGAAAGCATTACTTCACCATAATTCTGTTCTGTGTAAAGTGACATTTATTACAGTATGTTACCTTTTTCCACCTGTATCCGAAAAGCTGTTTTGTTCCTTCGGCCATAATCCATCCTGTAAAAATAAACATTCACAGCTCGAGTGTGTCAGTCTAATTCTTACATTTTTACCATATAATAATAATAATAATAATAATAATAATAATAATAATAATAATAATAATAATAATAATAATAATAATAACAACAACAACAATATTTATTGTACATCACCTGTACTGTTGTTGAAATTCTGCAGCCATTTCAGCAACATCAACATACTGCGTGTTGGTGGATTTCAGGTACTGTACAAATTTAAATACAGAACTGAAAATATCAGTTTGTATTGAACAGTAGCTCAGAAAATAACTCCAGAATATCCTTTTTGTTTAATTTAATTAGTCCTTTTGTACTTTTCTAAGACCAGCGTAACAACCTCCTAAAAACATAATATTAAGCGAAACAGTTTTTCTGTAGTCATCTGCACTGATGACAGTATACAAAATATCAAGGTGAGAGCTAATGTCCTGTTGTACATTTTTATTTTTAAAACTTGTAACTAATGCTGTTTTTCCATAAGTATATTAGGTCATAAATGTAGAGGTAGGTGTTGTGTCTTTTAGTGCAGCTGGAATAAATTAAAAAAAAAGAATTCTGGTTGAGACACGCACGCAGACACACACACAGGCAGGCAGGCAGACACACACGCAGGCAGGCAGGCAGACACACACGCAGGCAGGCAGGCAGACACACACGCAGGCAGGCAGGCAGGCAGGCAGACACACACACAGGCAGGCAGGCAGGCAGACACACACACAGGCAGGCAGGCAGGCAGGCAGGCAGACACACACAGGCAGGCAGGCAGGCAGGCAGGCACACACACAGGCAGGCAGGCAGGCAGGCAGGCAGGCAGACACACACACAGGCAGGCAGGCAGGCAGACACACACAGGCAGGCAGGCAGGCAGGCAGGCAGACACACACACAGGCAGGCAGGCAGACACACACACAGGCAGGCAGGCAGGCAGACACACAGGCAGGCAGGCAGGCAGACACACACACAGGCAGGCAGGCAGGCAGGCAGACACACACACAGGCAGGCAGGCAGGCAGGCAGACACACACACACAGGCAGGCAGGCAGGCAGGCAGACACACACACAGGCAGGCAGGCAGGCAGACACACACAGGCAGGCAGGCAGACAGGCAGACACACAGGCAGGCAGGCAGACAGGCAGACACACAGGCAGGCAGGCAGGCAGATACACAGGCAGGCAGGCAGGCAGACACACACACAGGCAGGCAGGCAGGCAGACACACACACAGGCAGGCAGGCAGGCAGACACACACACAGGCAGGCAGGCAGGCAGGCAGACACACACACAGGCAGGCAGGCAGGCAGACACACACACAGGCAGGCAGGCAGGCAGGCAGACACACACACAGGCAGGCAGGCAGGCAGACACACACACAGGCAGGCAGGCAGGCAGACACACACACAGGCAGGCAGGCAGGCAGACACACACACAGGCAGGCAGGCAGGCAGGCACACACACAGGCAGGCAGGCAGGCAGACACACACACAGGCAGGCAGGCAGGCAGACACACACAGGCAGGCAGGCAGGCAGACACACACACAGGCAGGCAGGCAGACACACACACAGGCAGGCAGGCAGGCAGACACACACACAGGCAGGCAGGCAGGCAGACACACACACAGGCAGGCAGGCAGGCAGACACACACACAGGCAGGCAGGCAGGCAGACACACACACACAGGCAGGCAGGCAGGCAGACACACACACAGGCAGGCAGGCAGGCAGACACACACACAGGCAGGCAGACACACACACACAGGCAGGCAGGCAGGCAGACACACACACAGGCAGGCAGGCAGGCAGGCACACACACAGGCAGGCAGGCAGGCAGGCACACACACAGGCAGGCAGGCAGACACACACACAGGCAGGCAGGCAGGCAGACACACACACAGGCAGGCAGGCAGGCAGGCAGACACACACACAGGCAGGCAGGCAGGCAGACACACACACAGGCAGGCAGGCAGGCAGACACACAGGCAGGCAGACACACACACACAGGCAGGCAGACACACACACAGGCAGGCAGGCACACACACACACAGGCAGGCACACACACACAGGCAGGCACACACACACAGGCAGGCACACACACACAGGCAGGCACACACACACAGGCAGGCACACACACACAGGCAGGCACACACACACACACACAGGCAGGCACACACACACACAGGCAGGCGCACACACACACACACAGGCAGGCAGACACACACACACACAGGCAGGCAGGCAGGCACACACACACACAGGCAGGCAGGCAGGCAGACACACACACAGGCAGGCAGGCAGACACACACACAGGCAGGCAGGCAGACACACGCAGACAGACACACTAAAGAGTTTTCCCAGGCCATCATATATATATACACTACATACTACATGAAGCCACTAAAACTCGTACCTTGTGTAAACAATATTAATATCCACCAACTTACCTGTTCAACTCTCTGTTTGAGTCGCTGGTCTATGTAGCTGCTACTTCTGTTCTTCATCGTTTTTCTTTTTTTCCTGAGTTTCTTCGCGGTCTTGTTTTCTTTTAAAAAGATGTCAACTAAAAAAAGAGTTAAATGTGTAAAACACGCTTATCTAAAATGTATGTAAAAAGGTTTTAATTGAAAATGTAATATTTTCACACCCGATACCTACCACGTGAATCAAACTTCTATTTTATTTAAAAAATGCAAACTAATAAATAATGTTACACACCGCCACCTGCTGTACTGGAGCATTATAGAGTGTTGTCTTACTACTGCCACCTAGTGGTTAAAAACTTTTACACAATGTAGGTTATTTATTCCAAATAGCTGCTTCAAAAGCCGCGTTCACACTGTCTTAATGCTCAATTCGATTTTTTTATTTGGCTGTTTACATTACCTTTTAAAATGTGGCCTATATCAGATACCAGTAGTGTGAACTGCTGTTTCGAACTGACCCCCACTGCTGTTTCGAACTGACCCGCATGCGCAAACGAACAATAACAATGACGTCACACGCAGCACGCCGTTGCGCTAAAGTTGGCGAGGTTATGGAGGAAGTAAGCATTTTCTTTCTAAATGTTTGTGTACATATGGGGTCAGAATTGTTTCGTTATTCTGAATAAATATACTGTGATCCACAAATAAATATAAAGAGTTTCACAAATATTTTTTAAATCAACAAATGCACAATAAGCAAACCGTAAATATATGTTACACATTTCACAAAAATAAATGAAATTCACAAATAAATAAAATGGGATTTGCAAATAAAAAAAAAATTTGGATTTGAAACATTTCTAACGTCAAGACGTGCACAATAATCCACAAATAGGTGGACTCCGCCCACCGTCTACTCCAGCCAATCGGACAACGGTCTCGTGGCGCTGACCAATCGTGGCACGTCTACCGATCCACTATGATAAACGTGCATGTGAGCAATGTGAGTCGGAGTTCTTCTTCTTCTTTAGGTTTTATGGCGGGATGCGATCCAACTTGATAGGTGCATACCGCCACCTACTGTGATGGAGTGTGAAGAGCGAGTAAATCAGAACGTGATTGGTTGGAGGTAGACCGTGCCACGATTGGTCAGCGCCAAGAGACTGTTGTCCGATTGGCTGGAGTAGACGGTGGGCGGAGTCCACCTATTTGTGGATTCTTGTGCACGTCTTGAGGTTAGAAATGTTTCAAATCCACAAATGCACAGAACGCGATCCACAAATGAGCAGGAAGCTATTCACAAATAAATACAATTAAGTATATATTTATAAATATTTTTTTTATTTGCAAATCCCATTTTATTTATTTGTGAATTTCATTTCTTTTTGTGAAATGTGTAACATATATTTACGGTTTGCTTATTGTGCATTTGTTGATTTAAAAAATATTTGTGAAACTCTTTATATTTATTTGTGGATCATAGTATATTTATTCAGAATAACGAAACAATTCTGACCCCATATGTAATGGCCAGAGGTGGGAGTAAGTCACACATGTGCAAGTCACAAGTAAGTCTCAAGTCTTAACCTTCAAGTCTCAAGCAAGTCCGAGTCAATTATTGTGAGTGTCAAGTCAAGTCAAGTCACTGCTTTATGTCAAGCAAGTCAAGTCAAGTCGTAGCTTGAGTCAAGCAAGTCACTGGCAAGTCATACATATGTTTGATAATTTAACTAAATGTATATATTAAACAAAGTTAAATCTACAGTATTTATGGACTATGAGAGATTTATTTGCAACAAAAATGATTATATGCATTTATTTTTAAAAGGTGTCCACATACAGGTGAGTTGTAAATACAATAAAAATCTAAAAATGAATAAAAATCAAAGCTACAAAGAATAAGATGTAAATGTAACTGAAATAAGGCCAACATACAAGTTTCAATATGCCTCAAACATTTCAGAAGCCCATGGAAAAGTATAAAGTACAATGGTTACTTTGCAACCAAATGGCATTTTTTGAACAGGCATTCCCTTTTAATGGGACATGAACACATCCTTAAATTAGATCCTTCCTTTTTAACAACAGAATAACAACAGCAATCAATCACGTCAACCAAAAAACGTAAATTATTGAATCCCACATCACCTTGAAGTGAATTAACTATTGGAGAGAGAGAGAGAGAGAGAGATGATTGGCGTGAGTGTAATTTATTAATTAAAGGGATAGTTCACCTAAAAATGAAAATTCTGTTATCTTTTTCTCAGCCTCATGATGTTACAAACCTGTATAAATTTCTTTGTTTTGATGAACACACATGTAGATATTTTGAGGATTGTTTGTAACCAAACCATTCAGGAGCCCCATTCACTTCCATAGTGGGAAAAAAGAATACTATGGAAGTGAATGGGGCTCATGAATGGTTTGGTTACAAACATTCGTTAAAATATCTTCCTTCGTGTTCATCAGAACAAAGAAATTTATACAGGTTTGTAACATCATGAGGGTGAGAAAATTATAAAAGAATTTTTTTTATTTTGGGGTGAACTATCCGTTTAAATTGAATGTGTGTGCGTGTGCATGCGAGACAAGAATATGGCTGTGCTTGCAACTCTGAAGTTTTTTATTTTTATATTTATGTTTTTTATATATATGTGCACAGGCTCCCCGTGACCCGAGGTAGCTCGGATAAGCGGTAGAAGATGAATGAATGAATATATATGTGCATCCCCATAAAAGATCCATATGCTTTTCACTCAAAGCCTAACAATGAAGACCAATTATAAGTGCTATTGCAAAAAAGCTGTCATTTCCACATGAACAGTGACCAACCATTTACACTATATTGCCCTTGCAAAAAATGTAATTTGATAGAACTTTGTCATTCAATTGTGAGTGATGTTCTCGCATTCTGCTGTTCTCTTCTCATCTTGCACAAAATCCCGGTACCCGAACTTAATTATTTTTGGCGTAGCGCCTTCCATGTTTCGTCACGACTGTTAAGGTTTATTAGTTAGTGCGTGCTCTCCTTCTGCTTGCCTGCTGCGTCACGTGGTTAGATTACGCTCTTGTGTACGTTTAAAAACAGATTTAAAAAAACAAACAAAAAACAAGTTATTACAGTCATGAATGTCAAATCAAAGTCAAGTCGAGTCTTTTTTTAATATTTGTCAAGCAAGTCTCAAGTCTCAAATGTGCGACTTAAGTCCGACTCGAGTCAAGTCGTATGACTCGAGTCCCCCATCTCTGGTAATGGCAGCACAGAGACGCAGTGTTTTGAAAATTTTCGGATGTCAAGGGCAACTTTTGATTATTTGATCCATTCTGTAGGCGTAGTCACGTTTGTGTGCGTACTCGCCGACGCATAATTGTGACGAATGTTGATGTAGATTGACGTAAAAGTCGCATCAAATCCGCCTTGGTTGTTCACACTGCGGCCACATTGGAAAAAATCAGATTTGGGTCTGATTCAGGACCACATATGGAAGTGGTCTGAATCTGATTTGAAAAAATCAGATCTGGGCTAGATTTGAGTGTTCACACTACTCCTGAAGAAGTCTGACCTGGTCACTTGACCAAAAAAAAATCAGATTTGGGCCACTTTTACCTGCAGTGTGAACGTGGCCAAAGTAAATAGGCTAATTGCACCCAGGGCTCTTGATGTATTTCCGTTTTGTTTTTTTGTTTTTTTTTCAGTTTTCCTCCAAAAACCTCCAGAATCCACGTGGAGAAAAAATTAAACTCCTCTCCTATGTCCACAATTATTAAGACAGTAATTAGCAACCATGTGTTACTAATGAAATGCAAAATATAAGCTGATCAACAGGAAGTGTGACTTGCTTTATAAAAGCAGAACTTTTGGCAGGTCGGTATTCTGGGGCAGTCTTCCCAGATCTTCCCAAGAGTTCCATTATGTAACCTACAGGTCTCAGTAAGCAACTTAACCTGAACAATTATGGATTTATGTCTCTCGCTGAAGTGTGGGTAGGAAAAAGACTCCTTTTTGAAAGAATAACTGCAAACTTGCAGCTGAACAAATCACAAAAGTTCTAGAACAATATTCTTTGGACTGGTGACACCAGGGTAGAGATATTTAGTGTCGTGCACAGTGTCGTGTTTGGTTACTGAATATAGCACAACACCAAAAACACTTCATATGAACTGTCAAGCATGAGGATGAAGGGGTGTTTTGGGCCCCAAGTCTGGGCCTTGTTTTGTAGTAATAGGTCTTGGGAAACGTGCTGTCATTGAGACAACAGTGCACTCTACTCTATACCAGAATATTTTTGGGGGAAATCTGTAAAGCCATTTGTTCAACAGCTAGGAAATTTGGTCATGCAGCAGAACAAAATAATCAAATACATCAACAGTGGTAGCTGTTGTGGGGTCAGTGGTGCCTTAAGGCACTGGGTTGTTGATCGGAGGATCAGGGTTTAATCCCCAGCACTGCCATGCCAGGTCCGTAGCCAGCCTATTGAAAGGGGGGGTTCTTTTTCAAAAAGTGGACCTTTTTGCAGTTTTTCTCCCCTTTTGTATTAATTATGAAGTTCAAATACTTCATTTTGGTGACCTTTTATGCACTAATTTGTGCTGGATTAGCTTGTCTGCCGGTACCTTATCGAGCATGCTTTTTGATGCACCTAAATTATTTACTGCATTGTTGTCAAATTGCTTCCTCATGTACCACCTTTGTCAGTCCATACACAGTTCATAAGTTTAAAGACCACACTAACAACAGAATAGATTTAATGAACTTTAATGAAGTATTAATAATAATTATTTTCATCATCATTTCTTGACTCTCTGTCAATGCCTCTTTGCTTGTTGCTGCATTTGTCTTGACACTTATGGATTTAGTAAACTGGTCAGTTCCAATCTTCTTGGGTGCAATTTGGAGAATATGATAAATATGATAAAACGAAATTTCCTGTCAGATGAACATTCCTGTCAGTGCACAATTAAATAAGTTGTTGTGAAACGGGTCTCAGTTCAGAGAAACAACCAAATAACCGGTTCTGTCAGATGCCGTTCTTTCTTGTTTCCCATGTAAAGAGCAAATCGCATGGTATATTTAATCTATTTTGACTTATTTAACACTTGTATTGTCCTCCTATACAAATTAGGATCGCCGAGTCAACTTGACCTTGTCTGTTTTAACTGCTTATAAAAAATGAAGTATATATGATAGCCATTTTTTCCCCCACCTTTATTGTTTCCAACATATTAACATATATTTAGCAAAAAAAATAAATAAAATAATATAATATATTAATAATATATTAATAATATATTAATAATTAATATATTAATAATAATAATAATATTATTTGTTTTTTTTGGAGGCCCAATGAATTGCAATGCCCAATGCTTGTGTGTGTGTGTGTGTGTCTGTGTGTCTGTGTGTGAGTGTGTGTGTGTGTAAAGCTTGTTGGTAGATCAGATTTTGCCCCCAGCTGGACAAATGCATCTAACAAGTGTGAAATATTTACAAATGAGTAGCTTTTGGTTTTTCTGGAGGCCTAATGAATTGCTATGCCCAGTGTTTGTGTGTGTATGTGTGTGTGTGTGTGTGTGTGTCTGTGTGTGTGTGTGTGTGAGTGTGTGTGTGTGTGTGTAAAGCTTGTTGGTAGATCAGATTTTGCCCCCAGCTGGACAAATGCATCTAACAAGTGTGAAATATTTACAAATGAGTAGCTTTTGGTTTTTCTGGAGGCCTAATGAATTGCTATGCCCAGTGTTTGTGTGTGTGTGCGTGTGTGTGTGTGTGAAATGTTTACAAATGTGTAGCTTTTGTTTTGTCTGGAGGCCAACTGAATTGCAATGCCCAATGCTTTGAACAGTGTTTGACTGTGTGTGTGTGTAGCATCATTTCGGTAGATCATATTTTGCCCTCTGCTAGGCGAAGGCATATCAAAAGTGAAAATTTACAAATGTTTGCCCTTTTTTTCTGGAGGCCTAATGAAATGCAATGCCCAATTTGTGTGTGTGTGTGTGTGTGTGTGTGTGTGTGTGTGTGTGCATGTGTGTGTGTGTGTGGTGTGTGTGTGTGTGTTTTTGGTGCGTGTGTTTGTTGACATTTTATGTGTGCATTTTTGTGTCTGTATGTATGTTCATTGCGCTGAAAAGGGCAAAAGTGTGACCTATTGCCCCACTAAATGTGGCTGGGTCAAAATGACCCAGAAGGATCCAAAACGCATAGTATATACTGGTCTGAACACATAGTTCAATGAAAATAGACAAAATTATTTTACTTGCAAAGTTCATAATTTGGAACAATCCTGGTAAATTTCTGGCAAATATGTGGAAGAAAACCCAAGTTATGACACATTAAATCCTTCCAGCTGGGTCAAATAGACCCAGGGAAAATAGGAAGGTTAAGGGAAACTTTGAGACTGAAAAGTTTTAACAAGCTAACCTAAATAGAAAAGGAAATGAATGTTTATATAATTGTAATAGTAATGAAATTACCTCCCTGGGATGTAATAGTTACGTTGCCAGTAAGTTATTAAATTACTAAAATAGTATGTAACTGGACCGTACTTGGTTATCTCGCGACGTTAGGAGACCGTATTGGCGGCGTAGTGATTTGGTACTGTAATGGTAAGGAAATTACCTTCCTAGGACCTAACAGTTGATGAGCAATAAATTACGTAACTAGTACATTGTGTGTTAGCTGGGTAGGCATCGTAAATCAATTAATATACTAATCATTCCAGATAATTTACCTCAAGCGGTCCGCTTTGAAGTTCTCAGAGGAATAAAGACGTGCACCGAAGGAGAGAAGCATTTCCATTGCCTTCCAGTCTGCCGGTATTGGCCAACACACCTACATCCCCCCCCATTCCCTTCAGTCCCCACTCCAGCCAATACACACTGCCCCTTACAGAAGCCCAAGTGAGAATGGAGCTCAGAAAGATCAAAGTGAGGAAGGCTGCGGGTCCAGACGGCATCAGCTCCAGGCTCCTTAAGACCTGTACAGACCAGCTGTGTGGCATATTGCTGTACATGTTTGACCTGAGCCTGAAGCTGGGGAAGGTGCCACAGCTATGGAAAACATCCTGCGTGGTGCCTGTACCAAAGACGTCGCGCCCAAAAGACTTTGGGGTCTACTGACCAGTAGCACTGACCTTGCATCTGATGAAGACATTGAAGAGGCTGGTGCTCACTCATCTCCGACCTCTGAAAGAGGAACTATACTGCAGACTTCATGTTTAGCTCAGCAACCTGTCACCTACAGAAGTTCTCTGATGACTCTGCCATTGTCGGTCTGATCACGGATGATGATGCAGGGAGTACAGAGGACTGATCCAGAACTTTGTGGACTGGTGCCAACAGAGCTGCCTCCAGATAAATGCAGGGAAAACCAAATAACTGGTGGTGGATTTCCGTAGGCACAAACAAACTTCATTACCAACAGTGAACGTTCAGGGAAAGGACATCGTGAGAGTGGACTCTTACAAATACCTGGGTGTTCATCTGAACAGCAAACTGGACTGGACAGACGATACTGAGGCAATCTACAAGAAAGGGCAGAGCAGACTCGTTCTGCTGAGGACACTATGGTCTTTTGGAGTGCAGGGAGAGCTACTGAAGACCTTTTTTGACTCTGTGGTGGCCTCAGCCATATTCTATGGTGTGGTATGCTGGTGCAGCAGCATCTTTACTGCAGAAAGGAAGAGACTGGACAAGCTGATCAGGAAGGCCAAAACTATCATCATTGCTGGAGAACGACTCTCACCCCCTGTATGAAACAGTTTCATCCCTGAGCAGCTCCTTCAGTGACAGACTGTTACATCCTAAGTGTCTGAAGGAGCAATACAGATGGTCTTTTCTCCCTGCTGCTATTAGACTGTACAATCAAAGCTGCTCCCAGTGAACTAGTCACCATAATTACACACTGGATTACTGCTTAACTGAAATAACAACAATAACAAAGTATTTTAAACAACTTGTGCAATAACAGAAATTTTGAAAAACGTGCAATATTACCTGTGTGCAATATGTCTTTTAGAGTAACTACTTACTTGTGGTCTCTTTTTTCGTCTTTGTATTTATACATTCTGTATATACTGTATATTATTTTATGTCTCTATTCTTTTTTTTTTTATATATATTTGCATTTCTTTCTCTTTGCTGCTGTAACAGAGTAATTTCCCCAGTGTGAGATGAATAAAGGTTTATCTTATCTTATCTTATATTAAACACACTACCTATAGAACAAACTAACCTTGTCTCACCACATTATCGAATTGGTAGAACTATTATTCAGACCACTAAAGACAGATTCACAAATAACCTGCCTGATCTGTCTCAACTTCTTACTATACCCTTAAAAGCAAATGATTTAGATGAAATGACTAGCACATTAGACACTGTTGCCCCATCTGATTAAAGAAGTTTAGAGACAAAACACCTGCTCCATGGTATCTAATTCATATTCACACCCTCAAGAGAGCAACCCATAATGTCGAGCAAAAATGGAGAAAAACAAAATTAAGAGGTTTTTAGAATTGCGTGTAAGAACAATATGTCCAGCTATAGACAGGCTCTAAAGCTGCTATGGCTGAGCACCTGAGCAAACTCATAGAAAATAACCAAAACAATCCCAGGTATTTATTTTATACAGTGGCTAAGTTAACAGAAAATCTGATATCTGAAAACACTATTCCATCACAGTTCAGTAGTGAGGACTTTATGTGATACTTCACTGATAACATTGAAAGTAACAGGATAACAGGAAAAAAAACAGTTGTTTTTTAAATCAGAAAATTTAGCTATTTCATCTGGTTTTAATGAGATATATAACTGTGTATCGTCAGCATAACAGTGTAAACTAATCCCATGCCTTCTAATTATATTCCCTAAGGGAAGCATGTATATCGAGAAAAGTAGAGATCCTAGAACTGATCCTTGAGGGACCCCATAATTAATACGTGCTTCCCTTGGGGAACATGGGATTAGTTTCCACTGTTATGCTGACAATACCCAGTTATATATCTCATCAAAAACAGATGAAATATCTAAATTGTCTAAATTAACTGAGTGCGTTAAAGAGTTAATAGCTTGGATGTCCTGTAATTTTCTGTTAAGACAGAAAGACTATTATTCGGTCCACAAAAACAGTACACAAAGCTCTCACACTTCCATTTAGAGGGATGTACTGTAACTTCTAGCTCAATAATGAAAGACCTCGGTGTTTTAATAGAAAGCAACTTGTCTCTTGAAAATCATATCGCCCATATAAAAAAACAGCCTTCTTCCACCTTAGAAATATTGCCAAGCTAAGAACTGACCAAATGCACATTATCATCTAGTGCTTGCTAATATTATGAACAGAAGTTACATTAACTCCACTCCACTGCTTCTCTCTTTCTACCCATCCCGAGGCATCCTTCCGTGCCATGAAGATTTTAGACCTCCACTGAGATGAGGCAGAATCCTGAGGCATCTAGATCCAGCTCCAGTTGGACTCTGCTATACTAAAGAGGATATACCAACTCCATGTGGTCTTTGAGAACAACAACCTCCTCATCAATCCAAACTTTTGTCGGACTGTATATTTATAATCACACCCTCCAGCGTCACCCATATGAGGATGAGGTTCCACTTTGAGTCTGGTTCCTCTCAAGGTTTCTTCCTTTACCATCTGAGGGAGTTTTTCCTCCCCACAGTCACCTCAGACTTGTTCATTGGGGATAAATACAAACACATTTAAATTTATCTAATATTAATCTAGAATTTTTATATTATATTATTCTTAATATTATTATTTATAATAATCTTTTGTTCTATATTTATGTTTATGTTTATGTAAAGCTGCTTTGAGACAATGCCAATTGTTAAAAGCTCTATACGAAATACATTTCAATTGAATTGAATTGAATAAATATGCTAGAATGATGTCAGAGGGATGCAAGTGTTTGGTTGGTGAGGGATGACTTGGTTGAAAGTCTCAGCATACATGACAATTGTTTGTAAACCTTTGTCTATTATCCTTATAAATAATGTTATACAATAATAAACAGATAAAAAAAAAACCAATTTGATGGCAATTTGTAAGTCATCAGATCTAATATGAAAATCAAATACATTCATTCATTCATTCATTCATTCATTCATATCAGCCAAAAGAAGTATAAATGTTTTTCATAGAAAGGAGTAAAAAAACATATCTACTCAGTGCTAGTGCGTGTACGCGCGCGCCGTAATGACGTATACACTGGGCGTGCGCACTACCGGCGTTAGAAAATGGCGAGTTCGTTCAAGCGAAGAATTTGCACCAACGAAAATCGCGGATTTCGTCAGGATTTGTATTCGTGGCGGTCTAATCTCATTGCTTGTGTGGGTAAGATATACCCGATATATTTGACGACGCGTTTGGTTGTTTTATGTTTGTGCGTGTTTTAGTGAAACAAGGCTGCAGAGATGTTGATATGCTAATGATGCTAACGATGCTAAAAAAAAAAAAAACCGTCAACAACCGTCGACTTTTTTATATTTGTCTTCTCTTCCGCACAAAACTTTCCTTCACTGTCATGGATTTAAAAACAGGTTGCTGGAACGTTTAGGCTGTTTTGGTGTGACGCTTAATAAAGCGGTGTTATTTCTAGTTTCACTGATAAATTGTGAAGTGAAGTTCCTGTGTAGGAAGCTAGTTAGCTGGTTAGCTAATCAGGCACACACACACACACACACACACACACACAGATTACTGTGGATCTGAGCTGGAGCAATGATGTGTTGAGCTGCACGTCTGGGTGAAATGTAGAGTAACGTTAATAAGTACAGGGTTTGGTCGAAAAGGGACCTGTACTGCCCTTTAAACTCAAACACAATGAAACCTTGCAGATCTGTTTGAAATGGAAAGCAGTCGCTCTTTCTATAAAGGAAAAGTCAAGAAGCTTTTATTGTCATTTCATATAAAGCTGTTGCAGTACACAGTGAAATGAGACAACGTTTCTCCAGGACCATGAAGCTACATAAAACAAAGACAGAGCTAAGGACATGGTAAGTTAGTCCTAGATACATAAAGTGCATCTGTGCAACCTGGTGCAAACAGTGCAGGACAAAAGAGAGTGCAGGACAAGACAGAAAGACAAGACAATACATAAAAACAGCACCGACCAGTGTAAATACTGTATGTTTAATCAATATTGCGTGTGCAGAAATACTGGGATGAACACAGTATTATAGCAGCAGTTACATGACGTATTGTGCAAAACAGCAATCAACTGAAATGTGAGACAGCTTGTGTAAAGAGCTAAAACAGCATGTTAACAGATTGATGGATGTATAATGGAATGTATGTTGGGCTCAGTGCAGTTCAGTTATTAAGGAGTCTGATGGCTTGTGGAAAGAAACTGTTACACAGTCTGGTCGTGAGGGCCCGAATGATCTTGCACGAATACTACAAGTTGAAAGAATTACTCCAAACTCTAGCTTCCAAGCATATGTAAGAGAAAGATGCAAATAGAAACAAAGATTGGAGACAAAAAACACAACATGGGCTACACACACTCAAATCTTCCATATGTGGTCCTGAATCAGACCCAAATCTGATTTTTTCCAATGTGGCCGCAGTGTGAACAGCCAAGGCTGTTTTTTTTTTATTTTTTATTTTTATTTTATTTTTTTTTGGCGCGTTGGCACAAACGTGACTGGTAACGTGTGTGTTAAGTGGTTACGTGAACCAGCTCATAATGCTTGCATTGAATACATCACATTATAGCATTACATGATATGTTTGCTTGCACCAGATGATACAATACTTCCTCCATAACCTCGCCAACTTTAGCGTAACGGCGTGCTGCGTGTGACGTTTTTGTTCGTTTGCGCATGCGGGTCAGTTCGAAACAGCAAACAGTTCACACTGGTATCTGATATAGGCCACATTTTAAAAGGTAATGTGAACAGCCAAACAAAAAAATCAGATCTGAGCAAAATATCCGAATTGAGCATTAAGACTTGCAGTGTGAACGCGGCCTTAGATGTTTGGTTAGTTTACCGGTAGGTTGTAAGTGTGATACCAGACAAAAAGGATCCCATTTCTACTGTACTGTGGAAAATCTACAGTGGCTGTTGATTTGTTTTAATGTATAAATCCTTGTAATGCTGCTGCACATGTGCCAGAGAACTCCTATTTGCCTCCTGATCCTTCCACTGGGGGGGAAAAAAAAGGAGCTTCCTCTTTATTTCAAGTTAGAAAAGGCTACAGGGGTTTTAAAAACCCACTTCTCCAAAGCACACCAAATGCACACTACTACATTCAGGCAGGCTTTTCTTGCTGATTCAGATTGGACAGACTCTGTAGTGGAAATGACTGGATTAAAAAACACACCTAGCACCACAGAGTGACTCACACTGACAGCACAGTTTGCTCACAGCTGGA
The DNA here is from genome assembly GCF_030014155.1 of Tachysurus vachellii. Taxonomy (NCBI): domain Eukaryota; kingdom Metazoa; phylum Chordata; class Actinopteri; order Siluriformes; family Bagridae; genus Tachysurus; species Tachysurus vachellii. The sequence goes on along the minus strand of NC_083461.1, from coordinate 33,912,620 downwards.
GAAAGCCCTATGATTCACACACGTCCCTTGAGTCACACAATTCACACACGTCACTGAAAGCTTAGCCATGTTTCATTTTCTTGCCTTCTAATTCAACAGCTTTAATTATTTTCCGCTACTAAGAGTGTAATGGATCATACAAACACTCATTAATTTTTATTTACTGTACATTTATAATGTCGAGTGGAAAACTACAGCATGTTATTCAGAAAATGATTATTGAAAATGTAAAAACCGTGTTCATACGATTCATCTGATTAATGTCATCGCCAGGTTTTCTGCATTTTAAATTGATCAACTGACACGTTTATACAGAAGTAGCCTAAAACCAGAGCAAACATTTCTGCATTGTAACGTTGGTTAGTGGAGTTAGTGTCAGTAGTCCAGTGTGTCCTCTAAACAAGTCCTCCCAAAGCATACAGCCCACTTCAGGGGCAGGTAATGATGATACAGAATGTTTTAACATGGATACGTATTTAAAGAAAGACTGCTGGATTTGCCACTTGTTTATTGCTTGATTGATGGCACAGCCACTGACTAAAATTACACTTGAATCGCAAACCAGATGCTTGTTTTTTCAAACCTGTTTATTCCCTGAGAAAGTGCACAGCTTCTTTAGACTGTGTGTGTGTGTGTGTGTAGGCATTTGGCACTCTGGTCTTGACACTGGTGTGAATGTACATCAGGATACAGCAGTCCTGTTATCATTAATACCATACTTCTACATGTCAGTGTCACACACACACAAACATCCTGTTTCTAAGCACTGTTGACGACTGGCAGATCTTGTGGTTTCATTTGCTTCGTGAAACTATACAGACGTCACTACACCGTTACTATACTACTGTGTTTAATGTTAAATAAAAAAAGGATTTTTTTTTTAGTTTTGATTTTTATTGCACAATTTTTGTTTTCTATCCTTGACCAGGTAATGATGACTTTCCACATTATTTCAACACTAGTCACATGACAGGTTTCTCCTGTTCAGTTTTTCACTTGTTGGTGTATACCATCTTTCTAAGGTTCTTAGTTCTGCTCCGAATGATTTGTCTTTAAAATGTACTCAAGACGAATTCTTCTATTTTAATGAAGTGAAATAAATCATTAATCAGTGGTACTGCCTATATACTGTCTATTCACCTGTAACTGTTTATATTGTCTTCTAACTAGTAAAACACATATATTCTAAAATCTATTTATATCTTCTGTGGACTATGACAAAAGAAATTTCAGAAAATAGAAAAACTAAATTTGTAATAAATTACAAATTAATAATTGAGAAAATTGATTGTTTGATGTAAATGATGCCTGGCTGGTTTCATGTTAGCTATTAGCAGATTAGCTGCACAAGCTAACTGTACTAGAGCAAACACTTCCCAGAGTAACCAGTGATCTTTATTTTCTACTAAACTTTATTTTCTTCATAATGTCTATTTAATGAGAAGGTAAGAGGAAACCATGGTTATATGCTTATTGGCTAAAAAGCTGAGAATCTCCTCTTGCTTGTTGCTCGTTTGCTTGTCACTGTTGAATGAATGGTCACCTGTCACTTTGTTGCTCAGTAGAGTGAACATACCTTGATGCATGCATTACTGTACACCAGCTCTGTTTCTGCCGCTGGTTCTGTTACACTTCAGTGTCTTCCCCATGTTTTCCGGATTCTGGAGTCTTTTTGTGGTGCCTTATTTGTGAGTAAACAGGTTCATAGTGTTTGCTATCTGCTAATCTTGCATTTACATATACCATTGATTGTGTTATTGTTAGTGGTGTGTTTTGTATGTTTGTCAGAGTGCAAGCTGGAGTGGCAAATAGATCTTCAGGCTAAAAGATTGTCAACAACCATGAATGACTGGTTTAACTAGTGTAATTTGGTCAGAATTCCTTTAGCTCTAAAACTGCTTTTGTAAAATCTTCTCTGAACAGTTTGGTTGCTTGTGTGTCTGTGTTGTGATTTCCATCTGCGCCAGCTTTTGATGCTCAAATAGCACTAACCTGTTCTAAAAAGTTTGTTTGTATGTAAAGAAAATGTTAATGTTATTAACGTATGAGATATGAAAAGAAGCCTTTGTGAAATTCAGTAGTGTCTCATGTCTCTTTTTTTTTTTTTGCTGCACAGGTGTTGAGAAGATCGTGGAGTTACTTGAGACAAGAATTTTAGAAGAACTAACTCCGTTTAAAGGTAAGTAAGGCTAATATTGCCTTCACTGGAAATAAGGACTGTGCTGAGACATGTAACTGATTAATAAAAGGTAGTAGTTTATTGTTTCGTTTGCCTAATTTTTAAAGAAAATGGGGGCTTCCTGATGGCTTACGTTACCTGTATTGTAGTTGTACACTATTATTTATATATTTACTAGTTTTTAGGGATTTTCTCTGTGCTATTCCTCAAATTCGGCAAAAATGACACTAGTATGCTTGATTGTATCTTTTTTTTGTTTGTGTTTTTTTTTTGTTTTTGTTTTAGATGAACTGAAATATTAAGTTTCAATATCGATATGTATAGAACAATCTTGTTTGTGTTTTGTTTATTAGCCAGTAGTTTGTGTTTGAATGTGATTTTGGGGCATCCGCACTACTGATAATGTGATCATGGCTCTGTACTGGATATTACTACTACTGTTGAGTACAGTGACAGTGTGAGTAATACATGCTGGGTCCAGAGTTTGTCTCGTAATTTGGTGCTGGAGTTATGGAGAGCATCCTCTTCAGTATCTGCACTGCTACCTGATCCAGATTGATTTTTTGTTTGTTTGTTTGTGAATGTTTACATCTGTTGAGTCCCCAAAACGTCACAGTTCTAAACAGTCTATCTGTCAATAATTTGTTAAAATATACCTGAATACAAATCTTGATTAGAGAGAAACCTTCTTAAAAGATTTTCAATTTTAAACACATTGTTTTATTATTCTTTGTACATTTTCTTTTTCTACATCTCTCATTGCCTATTTTATGTTACAGCATGTTTAATCATTATACTGTTAATTTTCTTAATAACTCGTGGAGGATTTTCTCATCTCCTATCACTTGTATGATATTGAGAGGGGCGTGTCTTATTTACTCAGGCAGTATTCAGTGCATCATTAGCTAATCGGTTTGCACAAGTGCATGAATTTTCTAGATTAGGAGTAATACCACCACACTAAAGTCATATTAAATGTCAGTGACTGTAACTGCGACAGTCCGCAAATATTTAGATGATTGTTTCTTAATATACTTACTTTTTATTTCGATATAATAGTTGCTACGGCAACTTTGCTTCATTGTTTACCTGAATTTCTGCTTGAATGTCATCAGCCACCAACCCCATTAAAACAACACATTTATAATGTGTACAACCAAAGAATAAATGACCAGAAATGAGGACTTGCTTGTTTCTATTGTTATGGCTGTTTGTTACTGTGGTTGCTCGAAGCTTAACTGCCCACAGCGCTACAAGGCACTGGCTGATGGATAAACTTGGTTTCAGGCTTTGTGTGATTTTTTTATTTATTTATTTATTTATTTTATTTTTTTTAAACATTTTTTTATTTATTTTTTTTTGGTATCTTGCATTAGTAGTGGATTCACCTCAGGAAAAGACTTTAAATAGTGAGAGATGTGGATTGGTTCTTGGTGGTTTTATTTTTCAGGAGAGGATAACCATTTAATGGCACTAAGATATAATAAAAATATAGGCAGATTTTTGGTACTTTTGTCAAACTTGGTTTTTGCAGTAAGGTCATAACTTGTATAAAATACCATTTCCATTCCTAGCATCTATAATTTTTACTTTTCCTTTTGGATCCACAGATTATAAGCCTGCAAGTGAGTCAAATTGGTCATTTGATGAAAATTGTCTTTTCTGCTGCTTAAGACGAGAGAAAGTGAAGGTAGTTTCTTTTTGTTTCTTTGTTTCTTCCCTTTCATCATTAAGCTGTTCCGTTATTATGGCCAGCTGTTTTCAGTACAAGCTGAATACAGGGCTATACTGCTTTAGCCCCACCCATTAAAACAATTTTGTTTTGTCTCGAGAGACCCAAAACTGGTTTATAACAAGATGAGATGGGAAATGATGGAATGCTAATCTGTTAAAATGAGATTTTTACAAGAGCTTTGTGTGCCTTTAAACCATCAGGAACATGTAATTGCACTCAATAACAAAATTGTGAAAAGTGGAGGCAAACCTTTACTTGGCAAGGATCATTGTAACATCAACAGACTTGAGTGGCAAGTTGAAGAATTCCTATATGCAGCCTTGCACAGGAAAGGTAAGCAGACCTTTTTAGTTTTTCATTGTTTACAATATGTACCCACTGTCCCCTTTAAGAACACATGTACATCTCATTTATTCAGTTTTCCAGTCAGCCAATCCTGTGGCAGAAGCACATTGCATAAAACAGGTCAAAAGGTTCAGTTAATGTTCTCATCAAACTTCAAAATGTCTACAGACTAATCAAAACTGGTCATTTTACAGTGTTTTGGTTTTTGGTGTGTCTGTGCCCATTATAGTCTCAGATTTCTGTATTTGGTTGATGGGAGTGGAACCCAGTTTGGGTCAGCCTACTAACGGTCTGATGTGTTGTACAAACTGAGATGATCTTCTGCTCATCACAGTTCCAAAGATTTCTTATTAGTTTTTATGAGTTTTCTGGTGGCTTGAGCAGATATTAAAGTGTTTCCTACTAAAGTGGATGGTGAGTGTGTATATTTCAGTGTTCTGTATAGAAACAATATAATAAACATTGCAAAATCATATGTATCCCACAGAGTACAAACCAAGGATCCCGGACCCTCACATCCCAGTGGTGGCTCGTCATACCATGCAACAAATGATCAATCATTTAGTTGTGCATATTACCTCAGATAACAGCTCTCAGGACTCGCCTCAGCACAATGGCATGGACCAAAGCCTGCTGAAAACTCATTCTATCCCATCACCCATCGCTGTTGCTACATCTACACCTACAGCTGCTGCCTCTACACAGAATCCTGTCCTCAGTAAGCTCCTCATGGACGACCAAGATGCACCTCTGGACCTTTCAGTCAAGAAAGTCAGACCAGAAATCCATGAACAAGGTATGATATATCTGTGCTGTGCATGTCGCATAATGAAGATGCTAACACCTGTGGTCTAGTCATAGCATTTATGGTTTTTGACCCCTTGCATCAATGTTGCGGACCCTGAAAACTAGACTTCAGTGTAACTAATAAATGCCATTTAAAGGATAATCGGTTTATGGCTACTTTTGTATCATGCCACTTTCCTTAGGTTAACTTTGACCTTTGAGTTCCAGAAGCTCAGTCTTGTAGGTCAAAAATAAATAAGTGGGTGGGATGGCTATCTTTTTTAACCCTTGTATGTTGTTCGGGTCTGTGGGACCCATATTCATAAACATCAATAGTTTTGAAAAACTTTGCTTCCTTTCCCCCACACATAACTTGATTAAATTAGATTTTCATTCTTTTATTACATTTTATTAAAAAAACAACAAAAAACAAGTAACACTTTAATTAAAAAATGCAATGTAATAAAGGTAAAGGGCAAATATTAACCATATATGCTATTTATATTGCTTGTAATTGGGATGAAGTAAACATCTGTAGAGTATTTTAACATAAAATTTTTGATTGTGTTGAAAAACAAAACCTAAAAATGCAGCAGGTCCACCAGACCCACGAACACTGGCTGAGTAACAAAAATACGAACAGCATACAATGGTTAAGTAATTAAAATAAATAAATAAACTTGGTTCATCCATGTGGTCACTTCAGACATTTGTGTTGCTTTTTTTGTGGCACCGTTGTTCACACATTCGTTTATTTTTGTATTTTAAAAAGAGATATATACACCAACAAATATATTTATAGTAGCATTCTGTTTTTGCTATAAATGTTATCTCTGCAGTAAAAACAAATAAATCTTTGTGAATGTAATATTTTATTCAGATTGTGTTTTGGATCTTTCAATCAAGAAGAATCGTAACCCAGACAGCATTCTTCTCAGAAGCCCTCATGTGAATTTGACAACACCAGTTGTAAAAAGGTTAGTACACATAGATTGCATTTGTCTTCTTCAGCCTTGCAGTGTTCTACTAAACACTTAAAAGCAATAATGATGCAAGGTATTGTCTTGTTTGATACTAGGACCTTAATTTACTTCAGTATTGAACAATGGATTCAACATTCAGTATAATAAAGCAGACTGTAAATATAATATAATTAAAATGTGTAATGATATGCTGTGATGCAAAAATGTGACTGTATGCAACATGGAATTCACATTCTGGTAATCAGGATCCTGTTAATTATGCATCTAATGCAACTGTACAGTTCAAACACCAGCGGTCCAAATTTGCACGATCTATAGAATTAAAATGTAGAGAGACGATGCTGGACACATGATCACATTTATTCTTTGTGAGGCTGTCATTATATGAATTTATAGGGTTTATGGTTACACAACCAAGATATAATTGTTAAAAAGCTCCTCTATAGCTTTTCAAATGACAAAAATACAAATTGTTTTACTTGATGAGTTTTTTTAAGTAGGTCTGTATCACTATTTTAGGAGTAATTTTGTATCTTTTTTTTTTTTTTTTTTGGAAGAAAGTAAGTATTGTTTGTTTTATACCTCTCTTCAGGCAAGCCTCATCATCCACATTGGAAGAGTTTATGGCTAAGCTGTGTTTGCATCACCAGCGGCAGATTGTTGACGCCTTTGGATTCTTGCAAAGTGAAATAAAGGCTATGAGTTCCTCCGGTGAAGTGCAAGTGTCCACACCAGTGGTCCCAGAAAAACCAATAAGCTCAGACTGTGCAGAAAAAAGGTCAGAGATTCAAGGTACTGAAGAAACTTTGCCTCTAACAAGAGAGACAAATGGGGGCCAAGAATCACCAGTTTCCAAAAATAATGAAGTTTCACCTGCAGAACAGGAACTGAAAACTGACGGGCCCTTGATTGCATCAATCAAGAATGGATCTTCCATAGATCATAATGAGACTGATATTGGATATAATGATGATGATGATGATGATATTGAATGTAGCAGTCCAAACATTCAGCCTAAGTGTCCACCTCTACTGATTGTGAAAAACACCCGTGGTAACCTTGAAGCCAAAAAGTTGACTGAGGTTGACTCAATCATTCAAGAACCTAATACTGACACTTTAGAGCAGGGCCGATCTGCTTCTGACGTGCAGTCACACATAAATAGCACTGATTGCGATACTGTTGCACCAGCTACATGTTCTACAAGTCTTGGACACACTGACCCTAAATGCCTTCCTGTACTTAGCAATGATACTCCTGAAAAATCCTGCTCAATTCAAAGGACCACAAATGTTGTTCCACCAAGTTCTTCAAGAACAGCCAAGAAAAGTAGCAGAGGCTCTCATTCACACCCCAGGCTTGGCTCAATAGGACACACTTTAAATGACCCTGATATTAAATATGATATTGTCTATGTAGGGAAACCAATTACTGAATGTACGCTTCAAACTCGGAATCATATGCTTCCAAGGAAAAATGCTAGAAAAAGCACAAGAGGGCATCTGAGTTTTGGGGATTGCTGGGAGATAAAAACAGTGCGAACATTGGCGCCCAAGTCTGCTCAGAATGGTAGTGGGATTTATCCTGTTCCTATGCCTGAGATAACCACATCAATCACTCCAAAGCAGGCCCTTGCTAGACCTGATGGCTTACCTGATATGACGGTACCTTTTACTGGGGATTGTATGGAAACTGTGATGAACAAAAACCTGACTGATCAGTCAGTGGTGACAGAAATTCCAGGAGATGTTGTTGAAATAACAAGTGAGGATTTCATTGTAGAACCTAGTCAAACAGGTCAAACTCAGCAAAAAGTACAAATTCCATGTCTACTATCAGATGAGGAATGTGATCCATTTGTGCAGCAGGACTCTAATATGGGTATACGTGACATCTCAGACAATAGTGAAAGAACTCCCAATTCTACCATTTTAACTGAAACAATTGAAGTAGAAACTATAGAAACAAAAGAAACTATAGATGCCCCTGCATCGAGTGTGATCTTGGGTGGCATAGAAACTGAGGTCCATGGTCAAAGTCTAGCCACAGAGGCATTGCTAAACACAGACACCTCAAGCATAGAAAATGATACATCTGAGGCAGAAGGTTTGAGAGTAGGAAGTGATTTGAAGTCCTCAGAAGAGACCAAATGTTTAAGAAAACAGGTACCGACTTGTACAGATAACAGCACAATATTACAAAAGACTTGTGAATCTGAGGCAGTGGATTCTACAAATCCAGATGAAGTGGAGTCAAAGATGTCTGCAGTAGTGGTTGAGGAAATTACTACAAAAGACCAACTTGAAGAACAGAGGGAAGGCATTTCAGAAAATTTTTCTCCAAAGAAGGGTGTTGCTAAACATGCCATCCCTTCAGATAGGTGTTTGCGAAGTGGTGTCTCCAAAGTTGTATCTGAACAAACATCTGGCTCTGACATTTCAGAGCAAACAAAACTAGCTATCCATGAAAAAAATATTCGAGAGTCTAAACAGTCATTGATGTCTTCAAAATTTAAGCACACTGAGGAAAATGTGCCATGTCAGGGAGGTCAATATAATGTAGATGTCACAGATTTTAATCCTGAGAAAGCGCAACAGTCTCCAGTCGTCAGACAGGATGACAGTATAGGTAACAAAGTGTGCACAAGACAGCATCAAAAGCTAACGATGGTGAAGAAAATCGAGTCCAATGAGCAGAATGCACAAGAGATAAACCCAAATGAAGGCCAAGCTTGTACGGTGAATAATATTCCTGAGAAAGAGGTGAATACTCCTACACAGAGTGCTGAATCTCCTGTAAAGAACAGCCCTGGGAAATCCATAAAGGTTTCTGAAAAAATGCCTCTTAGAAACAGGAACAGTCAAAGTGAGCAGTCTGTTAGCACTGCTAACTCTTCTTCACCTACCAAAAATATTCCACACACCCCTGAACGAATGCCTTTGAGAAGCAGAAATGGCATTACTACTGATCAGCCTGTGGATGAAGATTCTTGCAGTTCCCCCACTGCAGGTCCTATAGAGAAGAGTGGACGAATGACTATGAGAAACCGGAATAGCGGTTTTGCTGAGCAGACTGCTGGCAAAGATTCCTGTGTTTCTCCAAATACGAGCAGTTTAGACAGTGTGACACGCATGCCATTGAGAAGCAAAAACTGTAGTTCAGTCAGTCGCCATATCGGTGAAGGGTCCTCTGATTCGATCAAGGATGCATCGAGTGCCATCCCTGAGCCATCCCGTGCTGAGGACAGTGGTGTTACCAGTAAGAAATTGGCAAGCACTGGACACATGCCTCTAAGAAGTGGAAGTGGTCTGTTGACAGAACAGTCATCTACCTGCAATTCATTTAGTTCAGATGCTGGTGCTGTCTCAGAGAGCCCTGGGCGCATGTCATTGAGAAGAAGCAATACTTTTAGTTCCGACAAGCAGGATAGTTTACCAACACCTTCCAAGAGCAGAAAGCTTTCTCCAAGACTTCCAAAGACACATAGAACATCTGTATTGTCCTTAGTCCATAAGGGGGAGCTCAACAATAACAGTGCTATTGTCAAGACTGAGAGAATTTTTAACAACCAAATGAAAGTCTCTTCTATCCCAGATTCATTTACTTCAATTAACTTACCAACTACCAGTCGTTTAAACCCCAGTCCATGCAAGTTTTTGGAGGCTTTAAATGAGGAAACAAACCAGCATTTGATTTCAGATTTAAATAGTAAATTTGAAAAGATGCAAAAAGGGTGGGTTCAAATGGACAAAGAAGGACAGCCTGCACCTAAACCAAAAAATAAGTCAGACAGACTAAAGGAAATCTGGAAAAGTAAACGAAGAATTAGGAAACCAAGGTCATTAGAACAGCAGAAATTTTCTCCTGTACAAATGTTATTTATGAAATCATTTGACCTTCCTAATATCTGCCGCTGGTTTTTGCAGTCAACAGAAACAAAATCTCTTGTTATTGTAAAGAAGATTAACACAAGGCTTCCATCTGAAACGCAGCTGGGTTTTCAGACCTTCCCTTCCATGCCGGAGTCCTCCGATGGAGTATTTCCAAGTCTTCAGGCTGAACGCTTAAAAAAGCACCTGAAAAAGTTTGCTATTGCATCCCCTGTGAAAAGCAACCCCAAGAACAAAAGGCTAATTGCTAAAGCTTTAGCCCAGGGTATTGCTAAAGGCAAAGAAAAACAAGAACCTAGAACTGCCACACGGATCTCTTCAAAGCCACAGAGCTCTGTTGGTTTGATGCAGACACAGTCCCTTGAGAACCACAGCAAGATTGCTGCAAGCACAAAAAATCCAGCAAGTGCAAAAAATCCAGCAAGTGCTAGAATTCTGAGGAAATATTCCAATATGCGTGAGAAAAAACAAGTCCAACAAAACTCTTTGAAGAAGTTAAAGAGTTCACTAGTAGAGGTAGACAATAGTAATTCACTGACAAAGAAGGTCCCTAAAGAAAGATTATCCACAAGGAGAGGGCATAAATCAGCCATTGTCAAAAAAGCGAAAAGGTTGGCTAAAAAAGCAAAAACGCCGGCTGCAAAACAGAAAATCCCAAAAGGTGGTGGTAGAAGGTTAAGATATTTAAATGCAAAGGGTAGAATCTCATCAAAGAGGGTGCTTCCCAGATTATTAAAATCGAACTGTTTAACCACTCCTAAAACCACGAGTAAGAAAGAAATGCTGTTGAAAGCTGAGAAGTCTCCACAACCAAAAACTGACAATAAGAAATCACCTCTTCATAAAAATGCTGAAAGTTTATCGTCTCAGTCTCAAATTATGGACAAGAAACCTCTGTTATCAGAAGACCAGGTTCTCACACGGTCTCAAAGAAAGATGGAAGCCACTCTTGCACAAACGGGATCTCCAAAAGCCTCTACAAAAAGAGGCATGGAAAGCTCAGTCACACCAGCTAAGCGGACAAGGACATCGAAGTGATGATTAAAGATAATAATAAAGACTGCCATTGCAGATGGGTGACGGTGTTTCCACAAGTGAGAATTGTTTCTGTTCTGGGTATAGCCGGCTTGCACAGCTTCATTATTAAGAAGTATCAAAATTTGTTTGACTTCCTCCTTTGTCTTTTGTGCAGACCCACAAAACAACTGTGTGCAGAAATTCACCACGAGGTTCACAACCAAATGTACAATGTTTATAAATACACATTTCTTTATTAGCATTAGTGTTGTCATTAGCCTTTATTCAAATGTTTAGTGTTGTGCACTTGATGTTTGCAAAGGTGCTGTATGTCCGAATTGGTCAATCTGTCCATTCTAATGAAATGTCGTGTGCGCTGGGTGATTAGAAATGGCTCGTTAATAATTGACCAACTCCAAACCTTCCCCCTATCACGAATTAGAGCTGACCTTGATAATGTGCCTTATTAAGTAACAGACTGTTCCTTAAACCATGGAATCCTCCCTACAGCATGTGTCATTTTGTTTAAAGGTGTCCTTATGCCCAAGCTATATCCATGAGTTGTTTTCCTAAGCTCATTTCCTACGGTCACAATGTTCACTACTACTAAGCAATTGAACATCTTTCTGTATTCTTTATTCAGGTTTTCTTTTAAAGGCAAAATCAAGGAGCGTTAAACTTGAATGCTTGATTATTCTGTAATTTCTGTTTTGTTACTGTGATGTTTTTCCTGTTACTTTTTGCCTTAATTGTTTGCTCCGTTATCTCATTACTTGCTGCTGATCTGCTAAATTAAGACTGTAAAATTTGGATTTGATTTCATTAGAGCTTAATATAACTAACTAATTTATGGATAATCAGGTCACTGGCTTGTCATAAATGAAATAGGTCTCATTTGTTAAGTTAACAGGCTCCGTATTGTGCGTTTTTAATATGCTTTAAGCTAATGTCTGGAATGGTCATGCAGGTTTTCACTTTGCTTTTCGTCTGCTGTTCTGAAGTGAAGAAGCGTCTAGAGCAGACTTACAAATCATGTATCTATTCATAAACTCCGTGTGCAGTAGATTGTTGTGATTTCTGGGTTCCCATAACCATGATTGCGTTGAGAAAAGAAGAGGAAGATCTTGTATTGTCAAAAGTATTCACTTTTGTGTTTCTCTGAATTTGAAGCCTATGCATGCAAGGTGATGTGCCTCAGAGTATCTTCTGCAGATATTTCTTAAAACTTTGACTCTTTCAATAGAGAGACTTTGACCAAAATGAAAATGTGACTAATTGAAGGCTGATGTCCAGAAAGACATTTTGTTTTGAGTGCTGGAGACTGAATTGGACTGAATGTCCTCAGAATGAACATGTGAAACTTTTAATTGTCTACGATTTAAACCTATTATAAAAATTATTTACTCCAATTATAGAAATGGAACAAAGTTTGTATTTTGGGGAGCTATTTGGTGGAGCTCAGTCTTTTAATGTTTTACCATAGCACAATTGTACTTTTTTTTTTGTTTTTGTTTGAGTAATATCTTGTAAATGCAAAGGTATACTGCTTTGGAGTTTTAATTGATATTTAATGTTACCCTGGGTATCATTGACAAAGTTTGATTTACCCACCAAATACCAGACTTGAACATTTTACTTTACTATTGATATTTATAGTTTTTTGGTTTTGTATATTTGGAGAGCACAGGTGTATTTGTGTAATGTTAAGTTCCTGCTAAAACTGGTATAAATTGTTTGAATTCATCTGTTTCTTTGTTCAATTTTACACAATTCCACCCCCCCATGCACACACACACACTCATGTATACCCACTGTCTTTCATTTACTACAATTTTGCCAGTTCAGCCAGTGTTTTAAATCATGCAGAGACAAATCAGAAACTGCTGAACTCCTGGGAGCTTTGCATACAATAGTCTCTATAGTTTATGCAGAAATGTTCAAAAAAACAACCATCCTGTGAGTCTTCAGTGAGGGTCTGCAGCTGGAAACCCCTTGTGGATATGAGAGGTCAGAGGAGAATGACCAGACAGCGCAGAGCTGACAGTTACTCAAGCACTCTACATCTGTGAGGAAAACAGTGTTAAGCACAACATAATGTTCAACACTTAACATAATGAGCCACAACAGCAGAACCCCACATCAGTTTCCACTCTGGTCAGCCAAGAACAAGACCTGGAGGCGATCATGAGCACAGACTCAACAAAACTGGACAGGTTAAGACTGGAAAAAGATGTGGTGATTTCTGAGATGCTTCTCTTTACATTTGTTAAAAGAAGAGTGGATACTTTAGTCTGCTTGAACCAGGTGCCCAATCTCCAGACCACCCTTTTCTTCAGTAGAACTGCTGCTCACAGGAGATAGATATATATCCACAAACAACATAAATATGTAATATTTTGTTTGTTTGTTTTACACAAAATCCTTTTTAAAGCCTGCTGTGTGTCAAAATCCAAAGGGTTTTTACTCTAACTGGCACCAACAACCATGCCACAGTCAAAATTCCTTATTATATTTTAGAGTGCATACTGACTGAATCTTTGAAGCTTTTGAACTGTCTCTACACAATTTTATGCTTTGTGTAGCTGCCATATGATTAGCTCACTGGATTTGGAAAGTAGTATATGTATTCGTAATAAAGGGGTCCTGGGTGTATTTGTGTGTGTGGGAAGGAATTAATGAAGTAGTCTGTGTTGCAAAAATATGTAGTCTTTTTTCCCCCCCCTCTGTACTACCCTTTTTGTGCCAGCTGCATATAAAAGAATGTCTAGAATGTAAGTTCTAACCTCAAGACATTTTTTATGAAATTCAGGAAATATTGTTTGATGAGCTGCATAAAATGCACAGATCATAGTTTTTATCAAATAGACCACAGCCCTACCTGCTGCCCCACTGTGCTGTCTTGCTGTTATTTCAATGTGTTCAATGAATAAACTGCTTCCTCACAGAACCTTAAGAATATAAATATGTGACAAGTTAATTGGTGTGAGAGTAGAGGATGCCGAGGATGGAGTTAGGTGGAGACCCGAACGGGAAAAGCCAAAAATAGAAGAAGAATAATATGAATGTGACACCAAAAATGGATCATCTTATGTTGATTTTTAGTAATCATATAATCAGTAATATAATCAATCTCATTTTATGAAGTGTCTAACTTTTTTTGTCTATTTAACAAAATAAAATGTATAACAATGACCTCAAGAACACAGCTGAATGATGTAAGCTTTAATTTTAATCAAGTAGTTGAATCAAATGTTTTTGCATTCAATAGATCATTAGTTTCCACAGATTCACATCTAAAAAAAAAAGTCTTTACTTAATCAATTATTGCAAAAAGTTGCCAGTGAAAAATTATTTTTGTACTTGAATATTCTGGAAAAATTAAGTAACCAATAATTTGTACTTCTTGTATGCTGTACTTACTGAATAAAAAAAAAAAAATTAACATTACTTACTATAAGAATGCTTTGTCATATGAGGTTAATTTTAGGAAAGGCACATTTTTTTATAGGACCATCATAAATTGACATTAAGATGATTCTTTTTTTATGTTAATTAGTATAAGTAAAATATTCACTGTGCATTTGATTGGAAATAAGCTGGAACTAACATTTGCTGTATAACAATACAGAGACACAATAACTGAGAATTAGTGAGGAAATACACCGTCTAAACTCCTTCCCAAAATAGCTGTCTGTTTGGACCTAACCCTAACCCATATTTGCATGAGTTCAACCTGCAGCGACTGAAATCTTTCTTTGGAAACTTACTCAAAGTGTTTGTAAGAAAGTAGGCTTTGGTTACTAAAAGCTCAGATAGAAGATTTGGTTAAGTCTAAACTGTATAATCCACTATTATTGCTTGTTTGTAAGTGTGTCACTGGCAGTAGAATGTGAGCACGTTCGTCTGATTTCCTCGTATAAACAGGACAGGGCAGTGAAGTCCAAAGCTCAGTGTATCCAGCCAAGCCATATAGAGAGAACTGGGACAATCGCTTTGAGGGACAGGTAAGGAACTAAGACACACAGACAGATTAAGCATTGAGATAACAGGTCCTTTTTGGTTTTCTGGTCAATGTAAAAAGAGCAATGAAGAAATGAACACTACAGCATCGATTATCACCTGAAGCTGTTTGCATAAGTTCAGACATGAATTGACCTTGCATTGTTTGTTTATAAGCTAAAACTGGAATGTGTCAAAGCCATATAATATATACTTACCATCCACTTTATTAGTGAAACCTGTACACCCGCAAATTCATGCACTTGACTTGGGTTGGTTTAAATATTTCAGAAACGATTGATCTCTTGGGATTTTATAAGATAACTCAGAGAAAACAACCAAATTGGTTCAAGCTGCCAGAGAAGATATATAAACTCAAATAATCATCCTTTACCATTGTGGTGAGCAGAAATGCTTTTTTAGCATACACAAAAACATTGACCGTGAGGTACATCAGGTTCTAATCCTGTCAGCCAAGAACAGGAATCTGAGGCTATCACTGACCCTGGATAATTTGTCCAGCTGTAAGGTTTGGGTGAGTCTATACGCCTGCTAGCCTCAGATCCTTGTTCTTGGATGAAAGGACTGAAAGCTATTGTAGACTACTGCTGTTGTAGTTCATCCACCTCAAGGTTTGATGTACTGTAAATTCTGATATGCTTTTCTGCTCACCACCATTGTAAAGAGTGGTTATATGAGTCGTTTTCCGCTTAGCTCGCTCACCAACAAGGTGTTTCAGCCTGCAGACCCTCTTCACACAGGTCTCTTTTAAACAACCTGTGTAAACTCCGGAGACTGTTGGTTTAGGAAAAATACTCAAACCAGCCCATCTGGTACCAACAACCAAGTCACAGATTTTTTCCCCTCATCCTGGTGTTTGACTTGAACATTAACTAAACATTTGTCTGTATGATTGTATGCACTGTGTGCAAATGTTAAATTTATTAAGGTTTATGGACTGGGGTAAGTACTCACACCAAGATCAGAGCAGCATGTTTGGAATTCCTCCTAATGATCTCATTCAATCTCACCTTTCTCTCTGACTAAAAGAAAAAAATATATAAAAAAGCTATTATTCAACAAGGACTAATATTGTCAAATATTTAGCAAGGGGTGATGATAATGTCATTAATCACGAGACGTCTGCAGTGTTGCCAACTCTTTGAGCAGAGCGCAGCTAATGCATGCAATAGAATTGAGTTTTATCAAGATGGTGGCTTGACAGATGGTGGCTTGACAGTTAAGGGTTCTGGGTTAATTATCAGAAGGTTGAGGGTTCAAGCTTCAGCATTGTCATCCTGCCACTGTTGGGCCCTAGAGCAAAGCCCTTAAACCTCTGCTCCTCTGCTTCCTAACAAATCTGGGATATACAAAGAAAATAATTTTACATCCATATGTGACAAATAAAGGCTGCTGTGGCTAGTTTTTGAATTTACCACATTTTAGTGCTAATTATCTGACCTTCTACCTGTCCCTGTTCTGTTTTATTAAAACTGATGCAAGTGTCTTTTTAATAAAAAGACAACCTGTAATTGGTCAAATAACACAAAATGAAATAATAATTAAAATTTGCTTTAGAAAAAAAGGTTTCATATTGTAAACAAAATGTTCAACATGCTTTATGAATAAATAAATAAATACATTCTTCTTAAAAGCTGATCTGACCTGGGGAAGATGGTTGAGAGAAACATAATGAGCTCTGTAGCAGTGTCTGAGGTGTCATTTTAACTGTCTGTAGAGCTCCAAAGAGTCCTTTTACACCTTCTGAAGAGCTCATTTTAGCAGTTATAATGTGAACCATATACAGTAGCAAATAATGCATGTTGGTCATAGTGATCTGGATGTATCAGGCCCAACGCTTGCTCTCTATACATATTAAGTCTATAGATTGCACAGGCTTGAATTTTGGTTAACAAAACTCTGATTCAGACAATGTGAATCACACATACCCATGATGCACATTGTCCCATTTTTGATGCAATGTTACACCCCCAGTCAATGAAATGAATCAATGAAACCTGCTGCCTCAACTCTGTGACCTGCAGCTGAACAGGAGCCTTATTGAGAGCAGGACAGTTTGCACAAAAAACCACTAGATTCGCTAAAGGGCTTTGAAAAGTCACTAATTGGCAACACTGCTTGCCATTTATCTGTCACAGACACACCTTGAGCCTGAATGCATCCATCTGTTTATCTGAAACTTTCCATGGACAGGATGTCTTCTGTTGCTGCTCTGCCTCCTGTCTTTGCTGCTCCTCTCTGATCCTGAACAATGCAACAGAGTCCTCAAATCGCTTCAAGCTGTCGGAAATAATGCAATACGATTATTAATTATTTCTGACCCTTTATATATAGATACAGTATATAATTGATTACAAGTAGACTGATGTTTTGCTAAAGTACACAATATTTTGAAGCCTTTGGTAAACTACCTACTTTTTGGATGAAGGCAACCTTTCAGTGTCTGTCATTACAATGACATCATGGACATCCAAACGAAATCTTTGTAGTAAATCGATCATCCTAAGAACAAATTATTTATTGGGTATGCCAAATATAACATCTTATCATCTAAGACAGTAAACAAACAATTTATACTAAACAAAAATATACTCTTTGCGCTCATGTTCCATGGTCTGCAGCTCCCCTATGACAAAAACACGAACTTTACTTCTCCTCCAGCGCTTCCTTCTAGTTAACAGATATGGCACCAACAGAGTCAGACCTGAGTGAAAAGTCAGGGATAAAACCAGTCAATACACAAGCTAGAAAATACCAAATAACATTTTACAGTTCTTCAAGGAAGCATTATCTCTGTAGCTACATTTAGTATCATATCCTATATTTATGACAGATATCTTACCCCCGTCATCAGAGATCCAGTACACGTCTATGGTCTTCTGTCCCTGTTTGCTCTGGAAAACTGTTCTGCTCTCATTGTCAATAATGTGGTTTGGTTTTACATCATCTGCGGCAAAGCAAAGAGAAATTTGATGACAGACTTATGGGAGAATGTCAGCATTTCCTGCAATCCCAAAGTAGTTTTATGTAGCGAAATAGTCAGATCACGTGTCTTCCTTATGTCATCTCAGGGAGTTTTTCCTCACCACCGTTGCCTCAGGCTCACTCATTAGGGAGAAGTACAAATTTCATTTTAAACTTTGTAATTTTATTCTAAATTTTTATATTTCTATAAAGACGCTTTGAGACATTGTCCAATGTCTATCCACTGTACAAATAAAGTTGAATTGAAATTAAAAGAGCAAACATATTTAATTGTAAACATATAAAGCTTAGTTCAATGTTCTTGTTTTGAGTCTGTTTCTTTACCTGATTCTATTTCCGATTTCTGACTCTGTTCTGAATCCATGGTCTCATCTGCCTCAAAAGCATAATTTGCTATCAAATAAACAGAACAGTCATTATTCACAAAGCTTGTACAGACAGGAAACAAAGACAAAATTCTACATACAGTTACCTGCAGACTCCATCTCTTCTGCAATGTCAAGTCCACCCATCATTCTGAGAATACACACTCCATAGTTAGAATCAAATGTATCACTGGGAAGTAAAATTAAAAGGCAGTAAGGTTAAAAAAAACTTTTACTTAATTATCAAGGAAAAAATACTGATTAGAAAAAATACTGATTTCACTTACTATATGGTGTTAACATAATCCTCTAAGTTATAGGGACTGCACTCCTTCCAGTTAGTCTTGAACCCCATGATTAGTGTATTTGGTTTAAGTTTTCCCAAACCAGAAGCCTGAAATAGTTTTTTTAGAATTAAAAAATTATAGCAGTGAGATGTAAAAAAATCAGTTAGTGAAGTTGGTTTACCTGCATGAGATGCTGAGTTCCTTCTCTCAAACTGTTTCCCTTAAAGGGAATGTAGAAGGCACGGACTTTCCTACTGTTCAGCCATTTTACTAATCTGTCTGTATTGGCTTGGGATGTGACAGACTTGTTTTCATCCTGAGGACAAATAATATTTACACTTATTTCTATATACCCTATGTACCCTCTATCTCATACCATGAGCTCCCATGTACATGTATTTGGCTAGTGTTGCTGTAATAGTCTGTCTACAGACGGCTGTGATTCATGCAATCTTAAAACCAGAGGACAGTCCTCATTCTCACCATGAGAATGTTTCCACAGATCATCAAACTGACATTTTTTGTGAAAGAACCCACAAAGTCAACAAGAGCCGGACGCAAGTTTGGAGGACCAGTCAAAACCAAACACTGAGGTCTAAAGGGGAAACGAAAGGTAAATAACATTATATATACATATACAAGAGAATGGATCTCCACACACTTTCATGACTGAACTATTTTTCAGTTTCACCTGAAATTCTTGACGTGATCTTCAACAGTAGCAAGAGAGGCTGAGTAGGACAGAGCCATGTTGTAGGCACCAGCCTGGACAGACGAGCCCCAGTTAACCTCTAGAAGAAATATGTGACTATTACATGTCTATCTCTTTAATGTGTTTTTAAGTTATTAAGAATATTGCATTGATTTAGACCTTATTAGGACTGTCATAAGTTGCTCACTTGGTTTCTTGTACATAACATAACCTAATAAAAAGAAGATGATGCCGAAGGTGATAAGAGCAGCCCACCAGGTAAGCAGGAACATCAGCACCACAGAGATAACTGCTCCAAACAGAGCTGTCCAGAGACTGTAATATTTAAAAGATGGCCTCCACCCTGTGAGTGAGAATATCAATAGTTTTGTAGTGAGACATTGCATAACAAAACACAAAGAAATACATCTACACTCAACTGTCTACTCAAAACCAACAATTCTACCAATTTGAAAGCCTCAAAGTACATAACATGAGTAGAATATTTAATATGGCTGCTTCTGGAATAGGCTTATTAATTATTATTGATGATGTAGCTCCTGGTGGATGCAGCAGAATGAATTCAGAAACATTCAGTCTTCTAATTTAAAGAGAAATTAATCCATTATAATTTGGAGATATTTCATCATGCGACAAGACAATTTCCCAAAACACACTTCCAACACAACAAAGGACTTCATCAGGGGGAAAAAGTTGAAGGTTTTAGACTGGCCATGTCAATCACCAGACCTTAACCTTATTAAGCAGCATTTCACATCCTGAAAAGAAGACTAAAGGCAGAACAACAAACACCTGAAAGAGACTGTAGTAAAAGCCTAGAAAAGCATCACAGGTGGTTGCTTTTTTAATGCAGTTATTCAAGCTAAATTATGCAACCAAATATTAAGTGTTATTTATTTTAATTTATTCCAAACTGTATGTTTCTATACATTTTCTCAGGTAAGATTTGAGTGGTCTGTCACCAAAGGTGCCATGTTTTAAGTTGTTTAACAATACAAGGAAATGAAATCTTTGAAACCTGTGTCTTCAGTGTATGGGAAAAAAAAACAATAGAAATTGTGCTTTCTGTTTCAATACGTTTTAGAGTTTTCTTTAAAGAGACAGTTTCAGTCTCAGTGCTTTGTAATGGTCAATACATTTTCCTCCATGGGAGGCATTTCAGGGCAAAGAACTTTCCAGTTCCTCAGTAATACGAGCGGCATCTTATGAATTTTAAGAGGCAGAAACGCAGAAGCTTGTGAGGGAACTATTATGTGTTTTGCCATAGAGTAATTTTCCTGTGGTAATTTATAACAGCAAACTATGTCATGTTTTATTTTTTACATAATAAAAAGTTTTTTTGTTTTTTTTGTTTTAAAAACCAAACATTATTCCAGTCATGTTTAGTATACACTGCATATAATCAGTCATAACATTTTGACAAAAGCAGTCTGAGGTAGATTCTCACCTGGTGAGTTGGTGATTGAGGCATGGAAACAGCTGAAGTTGATAAGAGCGTAGGAGCACAGGAAGAAATTAGAGATAAGAGGAGCGATGACGTTTAACTCGGCTGAAAGACATGGTAGTACACATGGATATAGAAAACAGAAGGAACGGATTAACTGCGCCGTACATAACTTCTTTCAGCTGTTAACAATAAATCTTGGTAAATTCAGTCCAGATAATGTTTAAAAAAAATTTTTTAACCAGTAGCAATTTGGAAAACACATATAAACACATTTTAATATATTGTACATCAGAAGCACAGGCTACACCACCACTTAAACTTACCAATGAGAATGAAAGCCAAAGCAATGAAGTAGGTCAGAATGTACGCACGCAGTGGCTCATTATTTTTCCCATAGCCCTTTGCAAAGAAGCCTATGTATGGGTATATGTTGTCCCTGCAGAGACACTAAGAATAAAACTGATGAGTAGGTACAATAATTTTTAAACTGATATATTTTTTTGGTGCTCATAAGTGCCTGGTATTCCATCTTACTTGGAAGACTTTAGGAGCAGAGACCAGGAAGGCAAGAGCTGATGATAAGCTGGCTGCAAAAATGCCAGCAGTGATGAGAGGGCCAAAACCTGACACCATATCAAGCACCTTAAATAAAAAATAAATAAATAAATGAATAGATAGATAGATAGATAGATAGATAGATAGATAGATAGATAGATAGAAACATTTAGTTGAAGTAGCTAGCAGCTGAGAAATTACAATTAAAATATTGCACATGTGAACAGAGTATTATAAATTTAAATACAACAATAAAAGTTAAGTTTAAATAATATTAAGGTATTGCACATGTAGATGTGCAAAGAAAAAACAAACTAAAATTTCAATCTTTATTCAATAATAGCTAGAAAAAAGGTTCACATAGACCAAGTGGTTACTGAATATATTCACATTTCTACCTTAGATAAGATTTGTGAAGAATAGGTTTGATTTTTAGTTGATGCCAATGGCAATTACTCTTTACTAAAACTCAAAATATAGGCAGAAATATTTAAGTAGATGTAATTGAATAATCACATATGGTGATGGAAGACAGAGTGATTGATTAGCAAATACCAATTCAGAGAAGCAATACCTGAAAGTTGTTGGCCAGGCCAAAGGAGCAGGACTGGCTTTGCAAACACATAGTAAAATTCCAACCTAGCTTGCATCCTAAACCCTCACATGGCTCTGAGATGTTCACCGGTAAACTGTCATTCAGGTTTCCAGAAGCATCTCGTAAAACACATGCCCCTGAGAGAATGGGAGCCAAGAGAGGTTGAGTGAAAGAAAAACATGCCAAAGCTGCAATATGGACATTATGCAATATGGACAAGCGTTACACTCTTCATTACACTCACCTACAGTTACAGTAATTGCTAAATAGCTTATGGTTGTCCAAAAGATGGCCATTAGTGTTCCTTTGGGGATAGCGGTTTCAGGATCCTGAAAAAAAACAGTAAGTAACTGAGTAACAGTTCTAAACATTGCTTTAAAGGGTGGTTTAAAATGTCAGCATGTTGTTACCTTCAAATCTCCAGAGATATTGGCACCTGCCAAAATACCAATTGCAGAAGGAAAAAATATAGCAAACATCTGGAAGAAATCTCCCTGTGACCCTTTCCATTTGGGAAATAAGTTGTCCACAAAGATCTCATCTGAAAAGGAGCATATCTCAGAACAAGAAACAAGCAAATCTCTTGAGCAACATGAAAAGCCCTGTCTGTTTTGGAATTAGAAACAAGTTGTATTAATCATTGGTACCCACATCTGTAGTTGAAGAAGCCCACTGACTGCTTCTCTGGAGTGGCTGGTATTACAGTGCCCACAAAATAGTTAGTGAAGGTCGCAATCAACACAAGGAAGAATAAAATCTGAGTCTGAAAATGTTTGAGAGATAATGGCAACATAAAGCAGAAAGTCAAAGCAAATAGATATAAGATGAAGTTAAAAATAAAGATATGAAGAGAAACTTTCACCTTTGACTCCCATTCCATTCCAGCCAAGGAGATGAGCAAAAGACAAGTGACTGTGATTGCACCTATTATACGCACATCATTGATTTCATCCACAACGAGAGCATTATATTTCTGTGTTACAAAAAAATCAGAAGTCAAATGTCACAATAAAACTTTTGTATTTATTACCAATTAACTTTGTTTCTTTGTGTTTGGACTACAATGAGGTAACACTGTATAAAATTAACGACATCTTGTGATGTATCTTTGATATCATTTAAATAAAAAATCTTACGATAAGAAGATCTCGGACAGTCTCTGCAAATCCCACAGTGTTGAGTGCACAGCCGAGAGCATTGGCAAAAGAGAATACCACACCAATGGGACCTCCCAGTTCAGGGCCCAAGGTCCGTGAAATCATAAAGTAGGCACCACCTAAAATGTCCAGGATATAATTAAATGTATTTGAATCCTGGAACAATTGGATTTTGTTATAAATCTTTTTTTTTTTTGGGCTTTAAAACTCACCAGAGGAGACTCTGCCATTGGTGGAAATAGCCGACACTGATAATGAAGTGACTGAGGTTACCAGTACAGACATGAAAATGATAACCCACGTAGTAACTGCAAGGGGAATGGTTGGTATATGAGTCTTTTTAAGGAGTACTGCAATTAATAAGAAATCTTCCATAAAGACTGTCTCATCTACAGGAAAACAGTTTATGTTGTCTTACGGATTCCTGCTTGAGCTGTAATCCAAGGCACTCTCAGGAAGAGAATTACACCCCAGATATTCAGCATACATCGAACCTAAATAAAAAAATCAATAAAAAAGGAACCTTTCCTCAGCCACAGTAATGCTGTTATGTGTACATCACCCTCACCATGACACCTGTGACCCAGCCAAAGCGGACTGGTTGGGTGCTCTTCCCTTTACTGTTCTTCTGCTGCTTCTCATCCTGCTCGTGGATCACTGCTTGGTTTTCTGTTCTTAGGTCCCCTCTATGACTACCTGATTCACAATCCTGTAACACACACATCCACACCACATCCATTTTAATATAGATTTTTTATTTTATTTTTGCAACTAGGCAACTGTTGGTTAACTGTTGATAATATATTAACTCATAGTTGATATGTTGGAGGTTGATTAAGATAAAATGGTGGAGAATAATATAATAATTGGATATTGTATAGTTTGTCAATATCATTGTTATCATTCTTATCATTTTGTTGTTTTATGATTGAATTATTAATCTTAAAACAATAGTCAGTAACTTCAGTGGAACCCATAGATAAGTGAATAGAACTGCTAAATGCTTTTTAATAATTAGGGGATCTTTCTACTTCGAACCATAAGAGAGGGAAACACTGTAACTTTGTGATTTTTATTGTGAATTTTATATTTCTGTAAAGCTGAATTGAGACAATGTCTATTGTTAAAAATGCTATCAAATAAAATTTCATTGAATTTAACTGAAATAATCCAATGGAACAGTCACAGGTTCTCCAGATGGAACAGTTACAGGTTCTCCAGAGAGACAAACCAGGGAAGACTTTATGCTTCTGGATTTAATCACTTACTAGAGTGTAGTGTAGCATAAGAAATGTAAGTCTGGATCTATCAATGGATCTTGGGGGTTTAAGTGTTCAATCAAAAAAGATCAAATCAGTGAAGTGACGAAAAGGTTACTTACTTCAGAAACCTTGCGGAGAAGCTCCAACGATGGCCTGCTACTTTGTTGCCGGCCTACAGAGTTGATGTAAAACTCGACATGAGGCACTCGGTCCACGGTGCTGTAAATGGACTTTCGTTGGCAGTGCTGCCTTGAATTCTGATGTTCTGATGCCTGTCTGGTGGTTTCCCATTCCATGCTGATGCTAATTTCACTGTTATTTCTTCTAGCTTGTATTTCTCCAACAGTACCCTCAACCTGACTCGGGTATTGTCCTGGCACCTCTTCAGTAGAATAAAAGTGACCTTGAGGCAAGCCACTTAGATCCATCTGCTTGTGTTTGGTGACAAGGTGCCCCATGGATGTATGTAATAATGCGTACTTTTTAAGAGAGAAATAACATTAGAATTAGGATCAGATTCTAATATTTCATTCCTCTCTGCAAAGATCCCTGCGTGAAAAGCATTTTTCCGGTTAACCCATCACATCCACCCACTCCAATTCACTTGGATATGCAGCATGAGATTCATTAGTACATTTTTCCTCAGCTGATAAGGCTCTGTTGAATCTGTGTCATTACACAGTCATTTTAAAAAGATAAGTGAAGTATTAAATAGACATCTCTCTTTCTAAATACTTCACAAACTGGTGGGAGAAAAAAAGAAATGAAGCAAGCTACAAATGCGCTCTATGTCAAACACATTAAATGATTAAATTATTTTTTATTCACTTTAAATTCAGATTAGTTTGATTTATCTTGTTATGATAAAACGTGATCCAAAGAAAGTTATCCAAAGTGATTTGGTTGCTATAGAAATATTGAAACCTAACTGATGTAAATAATTTGAAAATCAAACAAACAACATACAACAAACAAAACAGCAAACTCATGTCTTACCTGAGAACATATATGAGGTCAGTTGAGTATGTTTTGCGCTATTTACAGCGTTTTGTCTGTTTAAAATGTTTCTTATTAGTTGTTAGCATTCATGGTTTAGTTTCTGCCTTTTGTATAGTTCTCTAAAGCTATCTCCAGCTGTCTTTTTCTCATCCCTTCACATGTTTACTTTTATACTATAACTTATAATTAAACCCCTCCCCTATATGTGGGCAGAGCTAGCACATAGTTAGAGTACTATATTAATAACAAAAAAATAATATTCCTAGGAAAAAAAGAATTTATTTATTAAAAATTTGGATTATTGTTTATCGTACCAATGGATATGAACTGCGATTAGCAAAAAAAGGTTTGCTTTTACTAGTGAAAAGTTCATAACTTCAACAAGATAGAATTCTAGTAATAAGATATTAAAAATAATATAGAAATAATAATTCTAACAAATTTGAATTTATTTTTCTGGTTGCACATTTGCACTTTTTGAGTTTATAGTACACAGTTATTGAAAGGAAATGATTTATAATCACACTCTCTGGTGTCACTCCAAAAGAGGGTGGTTTCCCTTACAGTCTGGTTCCTCTCAAGGTTTCTTGCTCATATGATTTAAAATGTATAACTTACAGTTGTGTTCAAAATTATTCAACCCCCAATGCTGTAAATTTAGTGTACATTTGTAATTGTATTCAGAATGAAATCCTACAAGGACTTCTTAAAGAACCATATGCAACTAAAATGACATCAATTAGTTTTGTAATACAGTAGTAAATGTTTCTTTTGTGAATTCTTCATTGACATAATTATTCAACCCCTTAAAGACTACCACTCTGAAGAACAGAGGTTCAATGAAGTGTTTTCAATCAGGTATTGAAAACACCTGTGGATATCAGGGAGCAGCAATAAAGCCTAATAAGCACCAATTAGGCAGCTTTAAAATGACTGTGATACTCAGCTCCTTCTAGACATTTACTGGTGTGGTTACAAACATGGTGAGGTCAAGAGAATGGTCCAGGAAGACAAGAGAACAGGTGATTACTCTTCACAGGAAGGGCAATGGCTATAAGAAGATTGCAAAGATGTTAAACATACCAAGAGACACCATAGGAAGCATCATTCGCAAATTCAAGGCAAAGGGCACTGTTGAAACGCTACCTGGTCGTGGCAGAAAGAAGATGCTGACTTCGACTGCTGTGCGCTACCTGAAGCGTAGAGTGGAGAAAAGTCCCCGTGTGACTGCTGAGGAACTGAGAAAAGATTTGTCAGATGTGGGTACTGAAGTTTCTGCTCAGACAATACGGCGCACCCTGCGTAATGAAGGCCTCCATGCCAGAACTCCCAGGCGCACCCCCTTGCTGTCCCCAAAGAATAAGAAGAGTCGACTGCAGTATGCCAAAAGTCATGTGGACAAACCACAGAAGTTTTGGGATAGTGTTCTGTGGACTGATGAAACAAAATTAGAACTGTTTGGGCCCATGGATCAACGCTATGTTTGGAGGAGGAAGAACAAGGCCTATGAAGAAAAGAACACCTTGCCTACTGTGAAGCATGGCGGGGGGTCAATCATGCTTTGGGGCTGTTTTGCTTCTGCAGGTACTGGGAAGCTTCAGCGTGTGCAAGGTACCATGAATTCTCTTCAGTACCAGAAGATATTGGATGACAATGTGATGCAGTCCGTCACAAACCTGAGGCTTGGAAGACGTTGGACCTTTCAACAGGACAATGATCCCAAGCATACCTCCAAGTCCACTAGAGCATGGTTGCAGATTAAAGGCTGGAACATTTTGAAGTGGCCATCGCAGTCACCAGACTTAAATCCGATTGAGAACCTCTGGTGGGACTTAAAGAAAGCAGTTGCAGTGCGCAAGCCTAAGAATGTGACTGAACTGGAGGCTTTTGCCCATGATGAATGGGCGAAAATACCCGTAGATCGCTGCAAGACACTTGTGTCAAGCTATGCTTCACGTTTATAAACTGTTATAACTGTTAAAGGATTTTGTACTAAGTACTAAGATTGAATGTCACTTGGGGGGAATAAAACTGATAATGATGTGAGCTCAGAAAAGACATTTGTGGTTATTTCATTATAAATGTTATGTTATATTTGTCTGACCTACATGTGCCTCTTTGATTTAATTGTAAGCAGGATGACTGAATGATCATAATCAATGTCAAACCGACCAAAACAATCAATTTCAGTGGGGGTTGAATCATTTTGAACACAACTGTATGTATATGTAAACTATGTCCATTGTTATAAGTGCTATACAAATAGAATTGAACTGAATTGAAAATGATGATGATGATGATGATGATGGTTTCAGCTTACCATAATATTACTTTAGTTTAACTGACATTTTCTCTTTCACTTCCTTCAGTTCCTTCAGAACCTAATAAAATAACGGAGGTTTGATGAGTAAATCAGACTCAAGGATTGAAGTTCTATAAAAGTCTCAAACGGTTTGTTATGTATGTATTTACTGCTATCCATTACTCTGTATGTATTATAGGTATTTACTGCTAACCTTGTTAAGACATTTTCATAACCATAAAGTTGAATATATTACAATAATTCCACTGAAATGAAAATAAAAATAAAATAATATGTTAGACACCACTGATAATATATAAAGAACTGTGGAACATTGGAAATTCTCCATGTTTATGAAAAGGCTGTTTCTACCATTCACCAAGTAATCTTATTTAAATATAATTTATTTAAAAAATTAATTCAAGAATATATTATTATTAGTAGTAATAGTATTAGTAATATATATATATATATTCTATAGTATAGTTTATCACTACATAAAAGCCATTATTACATATAATCAGCTAACATGATGAATGACATCTATGAAGATCATCAGAGTATTGTAATCTCCTGTAGTGTATTGTACAATCCTGTAGTGTATTGTAATCTCCTGTAGTGTATTGTACTCTCCTGTAGTGTATTGTACTCTTCTGTAGTGTATTGTACTCTTCTGTAGTGTATTGTACTCTTCTGTGGTGTATTGTACACTTCTGTAGTGTATTGTACACTTCTGTAGTGTATTGTACACTTCTGTAGTGTATTGTACACTTCTGTAGTGTATTGTACACTTCTGTAGTGTATTGTACACTTCTGTAGTGTATTGTACTCTTCTGTGGTGTATTGTACACTTCTGTAGTGTATTGTACACTTCTGTAGTGTATTGTACACTTCTGTAGTGTATTGTAATCTCCTGTAGTGTATTGTACTCTTCTGTAGTGTATTGTACTCTTCTGTAGTGTATTGTACAACCCTTTAGTGTATTGTAATCTCCTGTAGTGTATTGTACAACCCTTTAGTGTATTGTAATCTCCTGTACTCTCCTCCTCTTTGCACACATGCACTTTATGTGAAACTTATTTTTACTTAGTCCTTAGTTAAGTGTTGTTTTATGTAATGTTGCATTTTATGTAGCACCACAGTCTTGGAGGAATGTTGTTTCATTACACAGGGTACTGCACCGGCTACAGTATATATGACTGAAATGAGGCAACTTTAAAAGCTTTTGGACAAAGCCAGACAAGAAAGGTTGAACATTTCTCCAAGACTTTTGATGTGAGCCAGAGGTATTGTGTTATTGTATTGTGATATTGTGATATTGTATTGTGTGTTCTTTGCCACATTTAGAAAAATATACTTTCTTCTGAGGTTCGACACTGTTACAGGTATATTCCATTCATTCATTCATCTTCTACCGCTTATCCAAACTACCTTGGGTCACGGGGAGCCTGTGCCTCAGGCGTCATTGGGCATCAAGGCAGGATACACCCTGGATGGAGTGCCAACCCATCGCAGGGCACACACACACTCTCATTCACTCACGCAATCACACACTAGGGACAATTTTTCCATTGATGCCAATCAACCTACCATGCATGTCTTTGGACCGGGGGGAGGAAACCGGAGTACCCGGAGGAAACCCCCGAGGCACGGGGAGAACATGCAAACTCCACACACACAAGGTGGAGGCGGGAATCGAACCCCGACCCTGGAGGTGTGAGGCGGTATTCCACTGTTTTATAATACTTAATACTCATCTATAATGAGTGTGTACATAATTTGTGATCACAATGTTGTTGTCTAGGTTAAAAGTGTCACAGTGTAGTAGCTTTTCATATTCGAGATTATAAGCATTGCATAAATCTTGCATAGTAAAACAAGTCATGCTTGAAAAAGCCCAGAAGCTGTAGCTATTGACTGAAGTCTGTTATCATTATCTGTGGCACTTCTTGGTGATGTTACATTCAGTTACTGGGATTTGGCATGGCATGTGCTTGTGTTTATCTATTTTTATTTTATCTTATAGTATAGTAATACGAATATCAAATCAGATAACTGGCAAGTGTTATAATAATAATAATAATAATAATAATAATAATAATAATAATAACAAAAACAGCAATAATTTATCTGTCTAACAGTAGTAGGCAATAAAAATGAATGAAAAGCATCTACAGTATAAACAAAACCAGGAGCTCTGAAGTATCCTGCAAGTGGAAGCTTCAGAGGAAAAGGAGAAGATGTTGATATAAACCAACTTCACCTACAACTAGGACATGAAGTAAGTAAGCCGTATACATGATTAACCTATTTTTGATGTTCTAGTATATTAAAAATCCAACTGATAAAATGACATTGCATTTAAAATAAAGCAGAACACAATGTCCTTTTAGCTCATCGATTAAACTGCCTTCCTGCTTTATCTTAAATACACAGAACAAACTGCTCATTTTTACATACAGTATAAAGCCTCGCATTGTCGTGTCTTCCTCTGAATCTAAGTTCCTTGTAAGCTGGAAGAAGAATCACTTGTTCATCAAAGCAAATGTGAGAGTTTAAGAGATTACTCCTGATACCACACAATGCTGGAACATCGAGAACCTTGTAAATCATTATTTTAAAATCAATATTTTCAGTATTACAATTCAGCCTTATGGTTAATGATCATTTCAGAGAAGTTTTATTACATTTTATTTATTGATATTATTAGTTTGTGTTTTACCAGATGGCACAAAGTGTGCCCTTCCTGACCCTTTGCATGATTTAGAGCTTTTTTAATTTACTATGCTAAACTCCATCACATGATTCAGCACCAAAGCCTGAATCTGACCCCTTTTTATTATCAGTTTTATTATGTTTCTGGCCCATTACGGCCCCGTCTGTACTACATGGTTAGCCCACATAAAGGGACAAAATAAAAATGGGCCCCACTTGCAGCCCACACTTGGCCTTGACATACATGGAGACTAATTGTCAGTCTATCAATACTCATGTCATACACAGAGTTTCCATATGGAGCTCACAGACAACTGGCCCTCTCTTGTATTGTGTAAAATAGGTCTACATATAACTCCTTCACTAAACCCGCTCTGGATCCATCAGACATCAGTAACTACAGACCGATATCACTTCTCTCATTTCTTTCAAAAATTCTTGAACGCATTGTCTATAATCAACTGTCTGTCTATTTCTCACAGAACAACCTCCAAGACCCCAACCAGTCTGGCTTTAAAGCAGCTCATTCCACAGAGACAGCCCTTTTGTATGTCTCGGAGAAACTACATGCTGCTAGATCAGCCAAACTGTCATCCGTCCTTATCCTCCTTGACCTTTTAGCAGCGTTTGATACGGTAAACCACGAGACTCTCTTATCCACCCTCAGGAGTCTTGGGATTTGCCGATCAGCTTGGGAATGGTTTGCTTCCTACCTGGAAGGACGCTCATATCAGGTAACATGGAGGGGAGTGACATCTGCTCCACGCAGACTCTCCACTGGCGTCCCACAGAGCTCAGTACTTGGTCCTCTTCTTTTCTCCCTGTATACTCACTCTCTTGGTGAAGTTATTTCCTCACATGGGTTCTCTTACCACTGCTATGCTGATGATACACAACTTATCTTCTCTTTCCCACCCTCAGATGCCACAGCTTCTGACCGGATCTCAGCATGTCTGGCAGAAATTTCATCATGGATGACTGCTCATCAGGATGGATGAAAGCTCAATCCTAGCAAAACTGAACTGCTGTTCATCCCAGGTGATTCATCCCCAGGTCATGATCTTGCTATATCCTTGCACAACGATCTGATCTCCCCTTCAGCCACAGCTCGCAACCTTGGGGTAACCATGGACAATCAATTGTCCTTTTCCTCTCATGTTGCTAATGTGACTCGCTCATGTCGGTTTCTGCTCTACAACATTAGAAGGATTCGGCCATTTCTGTCCACACATGCTGCTCAGGTACTTGTTCAGTCTCTGGTCATTTCTATACTGGATTACTGCAACACACTGCTGGCAGGTCTACCTATGAACGCAATCCATCCTCTGCAAATGATCCAAAATGCAGCTGCCCGGCTTGTTTTCAACCTGCCAAAGTTCTCGCATACCACCCCGCTGCTGCAATCCATCCACTGGCTTCCGGTAGCTGCACGCATCAGATTCAAAACACTGATGCTGGCCTACAAAGCCAAAAATGGACCAGCTCCCTCTTACCTCAAAGCCCTCATCACTCTGCGCACTGCACCCCGCACCCTCCGATCTACCAGCACTGCTCGACTGGTTCCACCATCTCTCAGGGTAAGAGGTAAGTATACTACAAGACTCTTCTCTGTACTGGCACCAAAATGGTGGAATGAACTTCCCCTAGAGGTCCGGACAGCTGAGTCACTGGCTATTTTCAAGCGGTGGTTGAAGACCTACTTATTCAGGAAACACTTCAACTAGCACTTCTTTCCTTATCTTTTGCATTTAAAAAAAAAAAAAAAAAAAAAACACCTTTGACACTTTTTCATTGTAACTTTGAACAAATGTTTTAAACTCATGGTATCTTAAGTATGTAACTTAGTGAGCCAGCACTAATGTATTCAATGCTAGAGATTTAAGCACTTATGTACGTCGCTCTGGATAAGGGCGTCTGCCAAATGCTGTAAATGTAAATGTAAATGTAAACCATGTGGAGTCCACCAGCAAGAAGCACACCAGCAAGAAGGTGGTACACCAGCTGGTATTCCAGCAAGAAGCACATTGCATAGTAACACATTGCTAGTAATTCCTAGACAATTTGCCTATGATTAAAAAAAAAAAAAAAAACATTGAGAAGGTATAATGTTGATATATTGTCTTCTACTGTTAGTATACTCTCTTTAATTCATATAGGTCTTTCTGGCACATGGGAAATATGATTGATTCCATTAAATGGAAATATACACCTTATAAGTACCAATGTCTATTATTAGCATGCTAACACTGGCACACTCCCATTGTCCTGTGGTGTATGAAAGTGACTGGATACACTCTAGAGCTGAGATATTAATAACTGTCTTTTTTCAGGGAGATCATACTTAATATTTAATCGTTGAAGCTAACCAAGACCTTTGTGCTTTTGTTTTTTTACCTTCCTGCAGCAGCCAAATGGTAAGTTTCGAATTTGATCATTGAAAACAATGTAATACTGTACAGTCTTGCACAACCTTGTACGTGTAGCCATTTCTTACAAGGTCACTTTGTCTGTGAAATGACAATACTGACATTACTTACTATAGCATTACTGAAAAATGTTATATATTGTATATGATACATTTAGAAAATGATAACATTTGTACATGCATTTTTTGTCAATGATTAAAATTGTGACTCTTTTCTCTTCTCTTTCTTCTCTTTTCTTCTCTTCACTTCTCTTCTCCTTTAAGTGTGAAACAAATGTGTTTCTTTGCTCTAAATGCATTGCCTTTCATCTTT
The DNA here is from genome assembly GCF_030014155.1 of Tachysurus vachellii. NCBI lineage: Eukaryota > Metazoa > Chordata > Actinopteri > Siluriformes > Bagridae > Tachysurus > Tachysurus vachellii. Next base: position 33,879,546 of record NC_083461.1, on the reverse strand, counting down.
ACAACAGAATAATGCCTCTGCAGCAAAAACAAGCAAAAAGCAAGAGCAACAGTTATCCCTCCGTCAGAGGATGGCATTATTTCAGGCCAGTCCTTCGGATAGACAGACAAGCAGTAAAGGAAGTGATATGTGTAAAAGCAAAAAGGGTGGAGCAGAAACAAATACATCCATCTCAGTATCTCTTCGTGTTCAAAAAGAAGTCAATGAATACAAAGCCTGCTCTTCTTCTACTCTTAGTAATAATCACCTCAATGAAGCTCCCATGTTTACCTCATGCCTCCCACCCTCTGACCCCTGCAATAGTCAAGAGCTCATCTCATTTCTGCTCCCTTCCTACTGTGACTCACTCTTTAAGTCAATATGTAGTTTAAAAGAAGAGGGTCTACTATTAGACTGCAGTTTACAACTTCTTGGCAATACTCACAAAGCTCACCAATTGGTGCTTGCTGCTGTCAGTCAAAAAGCAGAGGCGTGGCTGTGCTCCAAGAACATGGTGGTGAATTTGGATAATTTAGGAGGATCTGCATGTCATATAACTTATGCAGGACTGAAAGCTGTTTTGAACTTTGCTTACTGTGGAGAAGTGAATATGATTTACCCTGAGGCCAGAAATTTGGAGGAGATTCTGATGGCTTGCAGGTGTTTAGAAGTGGATCGACTTGCAGAGGTGTGCAAGGCTGAAGATCCATCCTCAGGGAGAGTGGAAAGAGAACACTGCCTGCAGGTGATAAGGACTCTGTGGAAGAGGCATGTTGGCTGTGATGTTATCATGGAGGTGGAAAGTGGAGAACGTTTCCCTGGTAATTATGGCTTTTAATGAAGGGAACATATTGTACATATTATTGCACAAGCTCTAATAGTAGGCATAACAGTTTTGTACATACATTCATATAGGAACACTCATTTTTGAGTCTATTAGCAAAATACAAAATCACTGAGTCAGTCAATGATAAAACTGTCAGTCAGTGAAAAACAACGCATTATCTTATAGCTCATTAGCTATTTAACCAGCTGTTATTTTTGTTCTTGGCTATTTTAATCTCAGGATTACTACTAAATGCAGATTAAATGTTTGGACAATGAAAATGTGCAATCTGATTATATGATAATGATGATTGTATATATGATGATCTACTATTTTTCATCCCTCTCCTACTTTCTAACTTGCTCTCAGCCCATCGTGTTATACTTGCTGCTGGAGGAGACTACTTTAGAGCCCTCTTTTGCAGTGGCTTACGTGAGTCCAAAGAGGAGGTGGTGTGTATGCAAGGCATTGCATCATGGGTGCTGGAATCCATGTTGGAGTTCATATACTCTGGACAGTTAAAGCTGGGCTGGCAGAATATCTGGGACCTAACTGAAGCTTTTCTGCAATTCCAGCTACAAGGGGCACAAACACTATGCTCACAATTTCTACATGACCATATGAATGATGCTTCCTGTTTAGACACTCTGTTTCTAGCTGAGACATATGGACTGGAGCATCTTGGTAGGGCAGCAGAGGAGTATGCTTTATCCCACTTTCAGCAGGTTTCAGAGAGAGAGAATTTTAAAGATCTCACGTGTACTCTACTGGAGCGACTGCTAGGAAAAGATGAACTGAGAGCAGACTCTGAGGTGAGTTTACTGACTAACTAAGGGACACCAATAAGAACACTATGATTCATTTTCTCTCTTTCATCAGAATTGGCAATATATTGACTGATGTAAAACAGCAATAAAGTTTCAACAGACCAGTGAAGAGTAAAATTTTTACAGGGCAACACAGTGGAGCAACTGGTACAGTTGGTGCCTCAGTTCCATGGTTCAATTTTGAGCTTTGGTTTCTAAGTCTTTGAGTTTCACATGTTCTACCTGTGTCTATGTGATTTCTCCCAGAACTACAATATTCTCCAACCTCCCAAACACCATAGATTGGTATCGTATCATATCATTCTATACCACAAGAAAGTGGTTACTAAAGATGATTGAATGAATGAATGAATAAATGAATGAATGAATTAATAATATTAACAAAGACAAATCTCTCTCTCTCTCTCTCTCTCTCTCTCTCTCTCTCTCTCTCTCTCTCTCTCTCTCTCTCTCTCTAAAGGTGGTGGTGTTCAGGGCCTTAATGAGTTGGGTTGAGGAGAATAAAGCATACAATCTGCCCAATTTACCAGAACTTCTCCAGAGAGTCCGCTTCCCTTTAATGAGTCCAACAGAGCTAGAGGAGGTATTTAAAAAGCAAAACTTATGCAGTGTTGAATTGCCTAAAAAAGTGTTTAACCATAGGTACTGTGACCAGAAATTATACACACAGTTGTATTTTTTTGGATGTTTTATTCTTTTACAATATGTACCAATAATGTGTCAAATTGAGCTTTTTTATCACAAATAATTAGAAAGCAAAATGTTCTAAAATCGATATACATTAATTGTAAAACGAAAACTGGAAAACTGACAACTGAAAAACAACTGACTTGTGGTGGCTCCACCGTTGTTCACAATGACAGCTGTAGACTTCTTTGGTTATGATGAAAGTTCAGTGTTGATTATCTTCATACAGAAATGTTTGATTTCATTCAGTTTAAATTTATATTATTTAAATAGCACTTTAACAATAGATTTAGTCACAGAGCAATGTTTAGTATCTATTATGTTTTAGATATTTTGCAGGAGCCATGAGAACCTTGAATTAATGACTGATCTGACTAATTTTATGTTAAGTTACTTTCTGAGTAGTTCTACATTTTTATGTAGCTCAGGGCACAGACCCAGTCTCTGTTTTTGGGGAAAAAGTGTGAAGACTCACAGCAGTTAGTCTGTTTAGACTAATTATCTGCTGCTGGTCTCCACCTCTGGACTGTCACTGATTATCTAGGCCTGTTCTGAGACTTTAAGTTACAATAGGCTTCAAGAAATTTTACAAAAAAGGGATGGATGCTATCCTGCCCTAAAAGGCCACAAAAGACTTATCTATCCATTCACCCTGCTGTGAAAGCTCTACTTCTGGATTCGATATCTCCTCCTAAGACACACAGACTTACTAATCGACACTTCATACAAATAAAGCTAATAATAATGATGGAAAAAGAAACACTAAACATCTTTTGCCGTGTTGAATTAATCTGTAAACTTTACACTTTAGACAGACTCTAGTTTGGCTTTTTGCTGAATGTTTCTAATTATTCATTCATTCATTCATTCATTTTCTACCGCTTATCCGAGCTACCTTGGGTCACGGGGAGCCTGTGCCTATCTCAGGCGTCATTGGGCATCAAGGCAGGATACACCCTGGACGGAGTGCCAACCCATCTCAGGGCACACACACTCTCATTCACTCACGCAATCACACACTAGGGACAATTTTTCCAGAGATGCCAATCAACCTACCATGCATGTCTTTGGACCGGGGGAGGAAACCGGAGTACCCGGAGGAAACCCCCGAGGCACGGGGAGAACATGCAAACTCCACACACAAGGTGGAGGTGGGAATCGAACCCCGACCCTGGAGGTGTGAGGCGAACGTGCTAACCACTAAGCCACCATGCCCCCCCGTTTCTAATTATTGTCACAATTAATCATAGTCATAGAGTTTTTGTAAATGGCTTAATAATAAAATCATTGTGAAAATGAATAGAGTGTATTGTACACAGTATATTGTATCCAATTTATTGTGTTGCAGTTCTATACAGTGTTACAGTTATATTTACAGTATTATCCACAGATGATGTATTTAATAGTTTCTGTATAATTACTATTGCTGTATTATTTTCCCTGCAGATAATACACATATGTACAAAGTATTTCTATACATATTTACTTTAGTACTAAATAATTTTACTATACATGGTGTATCAGAATGGTTCCCTGGTGGTCCAGCGGCAGGATCCCATGCTCTCATTCCTGCGGCCTGCAACCAACTTGTGCCAAGTCTACAACTGGGTTAGGGTTAGGGTACAAATCAACAACCAGCACAAGTCATCTATTTTCCCTTCTGTTTTTTCAGGTTGAGGGCTGCAGACTGCTAAGTAGAAATGCAGAAGGAAGGGAAGCCTTACAGATAGTGAGGAAGCTTCTCAAAGGGAACCAGGGAGCAATAGGATGTAAACCACGTAACCCAAATCAGGTAGCATGTGCATGGTGATACATGCCAGCAGAGATCATTTGTATTTTGTTTGTATTTTAGTCAAGTAAATATACAGTAGGTAGAATATTCTTCTTTGTGTGTGTAAAAAGCAATATATACATTTAAAGTTATGATTTCTTTAGTTCAAATAGGTCTTGAGCTCATTTACAGAAGTGAGCAGACATCACAGTAAACTGTAAGCAAATAAAAGTCAAATACATGTGGTGACTACTAATAATGATAGCATCAAAGATGATATTAATAATGATAGTAATAAAGGATGAGCTGAGTTAACAAGGTATATGATTTTTTTTTAATTGTCTGTTAAAGCTTTCCAATATAAAGTGCTGTACCAGGAGGATAGGCTAGTGTTTTTAAAAACTGACTGGTGAGTGATATTAGTATAAAACATTGGAGATTTAAGGCTGGTTAAGTTAAATCCGTAAAGGTGTAGCATATGATGTATTTATTGTGCAGTAATTTTTCTTTTTTTTTTCTTTTCTTTTTTTTTTTTTTTTACTGTAGCAACTTCTACTGGATGTAATTGGGAATTATGTTTTTTCTTTGTCTTTTTTATATTTGATAAGGTCACAAACAAGCCATCAATAAATAGCTGTCTCATGCTTATTACTCCTCTCTGACTCCATGCTGAGTTTGATTAAAAATGTTGATTAGAAATGTTTCATAATGGAGCATAATTGGAGGGGAAATATCAAGGATTACATTTGATTTCAATAAAGCTGTTAAGGGTGATATTGATTGGGTTGTATGTATATATAGCAGTAATGTGTCATGATGGTTTGGATAGAACCTCAGTTTTGGAGCAGTTAATGAAGTAACCAGACACCTTGCTAAAGTGTTTAGTCATAATATAATCATAACATAATATAAATAAACTCATTTTATGGTGCTGTGACTTTGACTGAAGACCTTAGTTTTTGTCAAGAGTTCAGTAAAGAGTGCAAATCATCTATACCAGTTGAAATGGTATAGATATTAGGGCAACTCTACCCGATCAGATGCATTTTTCACTATGATTAGTGATTATTTGAAGCTATGAAGCATTCATTCATTCATCTTCTACCGCTAATCCGAACTACCTCGGGTCATGGGGAGCCTGTGCCTGCTATGTAACTATTATACAAATATAATTGGTTTAGTAGTCTGTCAGCATTTTCTGAGGAAACTGATGGGCATTTAAAACAAAGTGTACTGTTTAAGAAAATCAGAAGAAATGAACTGGTATAAGAATATAGCATTTCTGTGTACCTCAGAAGTTTTAAATGTAAAAACTGCAGAATTCACAGATGCTGTTGTTGTTTATAGTGTTGTTCTTATTGTCTTATTATTGTGTATTGATCGGTGCCTATTATTATACTAATTACGTGAATCTACACTGAACACACAAATTAAATAAATGTCCTTTTCTCACATGAAGGTCTTGGTGTTGGTGGGAGGGGACAGTGTGGATGACAACTTTGAGCGGCGGGAACCAAACCGGTCCCTGTGGTTTGCTCAGCGCTTTCTGAGAGGAGAAGGGCTCATAAGGACTATAGAGTGGGAACCTTTGGTTCAGCTACCAGACCCTCCACGACTTCGCCATTGTGTTTGTGTGCTCAATAACTTTTTGTACATACTAGGAGGCCGCAAGTACTATGGAAAACTAGATATACTCAAGTCTGTGGTGAGGTAAAACATGTCAAACAGCAACAAACACAGCAGATTAAGTAGTAGTGGATGAAAAATGACAAACATTAGTCACAATTGTGTTTTAAATAAGAAATTGGTTACATAGTGAATGTTACAGTATATAGTGAATATTAATAGTGAAAGAATGATCTGTCCATTTGCTTTCCGAAATGTAACACACATTTTGTAACAAATCTTGCTTCTCAGCACATATATCCTGTACTTTCTAATATTATATATTATGTAATATTTAAATTTTAATATCGCAGCATCATAATTTTCAACTCGTGTTTTTTGTTGACGTCTAACTGCTTGGCCAAACTTTACCCATTTGTCTTGTCATAGCAGTTCTTAATTACATCATACATTATATTGTACATGTTCTTGTTCTGTCTTTTTTGTTGCCTTTTTTTGGTTGTTCTTCTCTTGCTAGGGTACATGACCTATATTACTATCTCAAAGGTAAATTTAGCTTTTTTCTACCAGCAGGATGCAGTCTTTGTCTTGATGCATTAATGTTCTGAGTGGAGTGCAGCATCTTCACACAGTTCCATAGGGAAGGTCAAAGACAGTGTAAAATTATATACAGAGGCTTTAAATGTTTGTTTTTTTTTTTTTGTGTTAAATGTTTTCAGATTCAGCCCTGCACATTGTAAATGGGAGTGTTTGCCTGATATGGCCAGTCCCAGAGATTACTTTGCTGCTGTGTGTTGGAGAGGCAAGGTGTTTGTCCTGGGAGGCAACCTTGATGACACAACTTACCTGGATTCTGTGGAGTATTACACACCTGAAGACAATACTTGGCGGTACAGTTTTGTCTGTTATCAATTATTTTACAGTTTGCTAAATAGTAAAATAACATCATTAACAATAGTTTTTGTTTAAAAAAGATACATCTAAATATAAAAATATGTATTCATATTGTTTTATTAATACTCATCCTAGTTATTAGCTTCCTATACATTCCCATAAGTGACATAGTTTACACCTGACATCTGGGCTAAAAATGAACACATGAGATAAAGGTTAGCAGGTCCAGCTGTTGGGTACTTGAACACCAGTAACCGCCTACTGCTTTTCTTAGTTCTGTTCACTTGGTCAGATAAACCAATCTTTGGAAACACAACAGCTCCAGTTCATGTGGCTGCTTCATCATTAAATTTCTGCTCTCTTTCAACTTGATTCCTTTTTTCAATTCAGTTCAACTTTAATTGTATAGCACTTTTAACCATGGACATTGCCTTAAAGCAACTTTACAGAACATAAGAAATATCAGGGTTCCCACGCATCCTGGAAAACCTGGAAATCCTGTAAAATTAATGACCAATATTCCAGTCCTGGAAAACACATGGAAAATGAGAGAAAACATAAACTGTCCTGGAAAAAATCTTCTTGTCCTGGAAAATTATTATTTTTTTAAATGTTCTTGATCATTTAAAGAACAGTTTACAACTGGTCGAAACAATTAACGTTAGTAACAGAAAGCGCTCTGTTCAGGGACGCTGAGTTTTTGACGGGTTTTTGTTATGCTGTTTAATCTCGCTGTGACGGATGACGCTGTCTTGTGTTGGCGGTTTCAGGTGCTAGGAATGGTTTAAGTGCTCGAATGTTTTCAGCAAATGGTGACGGGTAAGCAGGTTATATTAACCTTGTTTATCTGAATATCATGTGCAAGGGGAATGCACAGCAAACTAAAGCATGCATGATGGCATTGGCCTGAGAAAGGAAAGGGTATTAATATGTGCGGTATTTTTATTTTATAAATGTTGAAATTTCATTCACATGACAAATTGTCTTTAAAAGTATAGTTAAGTAATAGCCATAAAGTGTACGTTGTTTTTAAGACTTCTGGAGAGAAGAACATATTACTTTAGGCCGTGAATCTGTGATCCTTGTCTTTTTTTGCTAAATTTGAAATGTCCTGGAAAAGTCCTGGAAAATGATCTCTGAAAAAGAGTGGGAACCCTGAATATAGTAAAAAAGTTTATACAAAGATACAAAAATTCACGATCGATATTGTACATATTTACAGTATGAGCAAGCCATGAAGCGATTGTGGCAAGGAAAAACTCCATTAAATGGAAGAGGAAGAAACCTTGAGAGGAACCAGACTCAAAAGCTTATTTGGGTGACAGTGACAGTGAAGGTGTTATTGTGAATAATGTCCTTTCTATAATCAGATATGATAACTTGACCACTGGAGGTTTAAAGAACAAGGGAATTCTCTTCTACTTTTCTACATGCAAACTGCTTTAAAGATGAGCTGTTACTACACTGTAAAAGGTAAACACTAGGCAGTTATAAGTATGTATCAGTGAAATAGAACAACAGTGTTGCCAGAACAACATGCTCACTAACATGACCCTGCATCACTTCCCCAGTCATACCTCTGGCTTCTCGACCTTAGTTGCCTGTTCAGCTCTTTGACTTCATTTCATTCATTCATTCATTCATTCATTCATCTTCTACCGCTTATCCGAACCACCTCGGGTCACGGGGAGCCTGTGCCTATCTCAGGCGTCCTTGGGCATCAAGGCAGGATACACCCTGGACGGAGTGCCAACCCATCGCAGGGCACACACACACACACACACTCATTCACTCACGCAATCACACACTAGGGACAATTTTCCAGAGATGCCAATCAACCTACCATGCATGTCTTTGGACCGGGGGAGGAAACCGGAGTACCCGGAGGAAACCCCCGAGGCACGGGGAGAACATGCAAACTCCACACACACAAGGTGGAGGCGGGAATCGAACCCTGACCCTGGAGGTGTGAGGCGAACGTGCTAACCACTAAGCCACCGTGCCCCCCTTGACTTCATTTGAAATGTCAATAATTAAGAAAGAAAAAAATGGTCGTTAACTTCAGTTTTCAGCTTTTTCTCTGCATCTGTGCTCTGTGATAGGTTGGCTCATCCTTTAGACACACCCATTTCTGGCCATGCTGCTGCCATATTGGATGGTGAGATTTTCCTATCAGGAGGCTGTGACTCTCATCAACACTGTCTTCCTTCTCTGTGGCATTATGATCCTGTCTATGGCTGCTCAAACAGGGCTCCGATGGAGAGTGGAGCTGGCCGTGCAGGTCATGTGATGCTGGCTGTAGGAAATCAACTGGTCGTGGCTGGAGGGCTGCAGCCGCTGCAAGTGGGTTTTGGGGACCAGTTACAATGCGAGGCATATGATGTGTTGCATAATTGCTGGATGCCTCTTCCCCCTCTGCCACGACCCCATCTTTCTCCTGCAGCCACATCTCTGGATGGAATGCTATATGTCTTGGGAGGATATTCATCTGATTCAGGATATGACACACCATGGGTTTATCGATATGACCCACGGGACAAATTCTGGGACAAACTGGGAACAATGCCTCATGCTTACGCTGACCTTGCAGCATGCATGCTTCAATTACCCATAAGCCTCAGGGGTTAATGTTGTCTGAATATTCCAGAATAATATTCTGTTGAAAACTGCAAAGTGTTTGTTAAATAGCATAAATTGTGCATGGTACATGAAAGGTAATTAATACAAAAATACAGTTAGAAGTAAAGTCTGACCAGTCTTGGGGTCATCCAGTTTCATCATATGCCTTACAACAAATTATAGCAGGAAAAAAGCCACATCAGGACTAATTTTATTCACTAGACTTTACTGCAGAAAAATACACAGATGAAAGAAAATTCATAGAAATTCATGACTGATGAAAATGCGCAAGGTTTTCTGCAGCCTGTGATGTGTATATGCAGGAACCACATCTTTTTTTTACCTGCTGCAAACGTTTGATATACTGCTAGATTTAAATATATTTCATACACATGTTTTCGAAATACAGTCTCACTTCCTGTTTTGACTTTTACTGTCTGAATTGTTTGCATGCTATATGCACTTCCTGTTGTTGGTTTCACTGTCAATGAAGCTCTCAGTTACCAGTTAACAATTTAGACAGAAAATAATGTCATAGGGTGTGTTGAGAAGAGCATGATCCAGGGATTTATTTGGAAAAAGAGATTTTTTTTTAAAAATGGTGTAGTGACTTGGTGCTAAGTTCGGTCAGTGTGCCAAATTCTACAACATGATTATTGTAACATGACATTAATAATAATAATAATAATAATAATAATAATAATAATAATAATAATAATAATAGCACTAGCAAACACAGTAGATGCCTACATTTGGTGCTTCGACCCAAATAAATTATAATCCTTCAAACCCCAAAATAAATCATATATTATTATTATTATTATTATTATTATTATTATTATTTACATTTTATTGAGTAATTGGATTGTAACTTTTAAATTAAGACAGCCCTGGTTTGTACCATTCTAAAAGCTTGAAGTTGCATGAACCACATAATGTTTTTTGCATGTACTGTACATTAAATACATTAGTTAAATATTAGGATATTAGTTAAAACAAAGTAAAAAAAATCTTTACTAATAACAAGTATTGCTGTGTTGTTTGTCATGATGAGAATGTTTTAATAATACCGCATACAGAAACTGATTACTAATGATTAGAGAGGCTTTGAGAACATTTTAATGAAGAACATTTGATATTCTTTTCTACATTACAGCCTTCTACTTTTCTAGATTATTGACGTAAGTTCAACACACAGATCATGTACTATATATAAAACGTCCCCAAACAAATTTTTGAAGAATAAGCTATTGGCACAGATTAAGGTATATGATGTAGTAGTTCTGCTGGAGGACATAAATTATGTCAATGTGGTCATTAAATAATTAAGTATTTGGCTTTTTTTATTAGGGATAAATCTAAATTTAAATGTTAAACTTTAAACTTAGAATTTTTTAATTTCTGCAAAATGTCTATTACTAAAAGCGTTATACAAATAAAATGCAGTTGAATTGTGTTATTGTATTGCATAAGACTCAGATGTTGTTGTTGTTACTGTTGTCCTTGTCCTGCTCCCTGTATCGTGCCGCAATCATCTGATCCGCATATCAGGATTTTGACACTGAATGCCCTTCCTGACACAACCCTTCTAATTTATACAGGCTTGGAACGAGCATTGAGAGTCTACCCTTCAATGGCTGGGTCGAACCTAGGCCGTGGCTGTGAGACTTGTAAATACTGCTTAGAAAATAATGAAGGCCTATTCAGTGTTGTATAAAGTACTAGAAAGCAATACTTGAGTAAAAGTACAAGTATCGTACTAGAAAAAGACTTTGGTAGAAGTGAAAGTCACCTTTTAGAATATTACTCAAGTAAAAGTCTTAAAGTATCTGATATTTACTGTACTTAAGTATCAAAAGTAATTTTCTGATATTTAATGTACTTAAGTATTTGAAGTAAAAGTAAAAAGTAAAATTTCAGTGATTGTCGGTAGGCATAAGAGGCACTTCATCCGGTAGGAAGAATCTTTCATTCCAATGTACAGAAACATTTCTTGCAAATATGGCCACGGGTGTTTAACGTTACCTTCTTCACCCTGTTCACCATTACCGTCAGGGTGGTCGTCTACGACAGAGGTGGCTAAACCGTGGCTCCCGAGCCGCATGTTGGTCTTTGCCCGCTTTCATGCTGTTCTTACGTTCATATCGAAGTTTGTGTGTCTTTTTAATGTGCGTGTTCGCTTGAGTTTGCTTGAGTTTAATACGGTATTTTCGTCAAACGCGCATGTGAGTGGGATGAAAATACCTCAAAGTTTCCCAGTAGGAGCAAGATCATTTGAGTAAACAATTTGTGTCAAGTTCGCTCTCAAAATGGCAGGGAAAAAAGGTGATGATCATGTGTGCCCATGTGTATGATGTGGCCCTTTGCGGTAACACAGTAAAAAATGTGGCTCTGTTGAGGCTCAGGTTCAGTTGTGCTTCCGCCTCCTTTTGGCAACATTACGCTGAAATAGAGCGTGCGGAGCGTAATGCAATCTAGGAGCAGTGATTCGCCAAACCTCCCTTATTGCAGTCGCAATTTTATTATTTATTTATTTTTTGTTTTTGGTTTTTATCTTATTTTGTAGTAACGAGTAACGAAGATGGTTAGTGGAAATATAGCGGAGTAAAAGTATACATTTTATCTAGAAAATGTAGTGGAGTAAAAGTGAAAGTTGACATAAATTTAAATAGCGAAGTAAAGTACAGATACGTGAAATTTCTACTTAAGTACAGCAACGAAGTATTTATACTTCGTTACATTACAACACTTGTCCTATTAACATACTAATTAATTAATTAAACAGAAGTTAATGTGTTAATGATGTGCTGTTCTTTTATGGTTATTATGGTAATCCTGTATAGTTTGTTATGTGCTGTTGGAAAGTATCGTAGTGTTTATGAATTTATGAAGAACTTTATGAGTGGACACTATGTAAAAAAGAAAAGTGCGCATTTAAATTTCTCATCATTTAGACAACAAATCCCTTTGGAGTGTCTCACTCTCCTTCCCTTGCATGGTGTCAGTGGGGCAGTGGTGGTTCAATTTAATTCAATGCAATTCAAATTTATTTGTATAGCGCTTTTCACAATTGACTGTCTCAAAGCAGCTTTACAGAACAAAAGGTTATTATAAAGAATAATAGAAAGATTAATAGAACACAAAATTCAAGACTAATATTAGATATATTTGTATATATAGATTTGTATTCAAGCAATTGGTTCAAGCACGTAAGGCTCTGGGTTGTTGATCAGGTTTCAAACCTCAGCACTGCCAAGCTGCCACTGTTGGGCCCTTAAGCAAGGCCCTTAACCCTCCCTGCTCCAGGGGCACCGCTCCAGCTGCCCCGAGCTCTGACCCCAACCTCCTTAGTTGGTATATGCAAAGAAAAAGAATTCCACTGTACCGTAATGTACTGTATATGTAACTATAATAAAGGCTTCCATGCCCTGATTCATTGATTCATTGATTCATTGATTCAGTCATCACTTCTCATCTTAACCATATGATCATTAAAATGCAGTTAACTGCATTCGCAAAAAGGTCCACAGTCTGGCAATTAATCCACAGATTATAAACATTGTCATGGATATGATCATTCATACAGAGGCTTGTTGACATGTAAAGGTTTATAGTGATCTGAACAAAGAACAATGATTCTCTGGACACACGACTTGATTCTTGTAAAAATCTAATTCTGTGAACACTTTACTGATTTAAGTATTAATGTGACCTCTAAATATTGTGGTATCACAATAAAGATCAGAGAACTGACCGCTCACAGGACAAGATTTCTACTTGAATAAAGCATTGTGAATAAAAAGAGTAGTGTGTGTGTGTGTATGTGTGTGTGTATATACACAGTACATCACCTCTCTTTCCATTCTGAAATTTTTAGTGTTTATTCAAATTCAAATTTATTTGTATAGCGCTTTTAAGAACAATTCTTTAAAACAAATGATTGAATGAATATCAATAAGTAATTAGTATTCATTAATCAATTACTTAAAAAGTGACATTTTTAAGTATTGTTTTTTATTTATTGTTATTTGATTTGTAATTTGGGTGTCTGTCAGTCAAGATTAAAAGACTGATGTTTAGAGAAGAATGAGGTTTAACTATTCCGCGTTCACATTCTGTTATTTTCTCTGCCTCAGTAGATCAACAATATTTATCCTGGTCAGGGTTCCAGTGGATCCAGGAGGCTGGGAATGTGCTTGGATGTGAAGAAGGAACACACCCTGGATGTGATGTGAATCCAATCAGAGCACTCATTTGCACCCAGGAACAATTTAGTGTTAGCATTGCACATTGCAGAGTAGGAATAACCTGGAGAAACTGAAGGAAACGCACACAGGCATGAAAAGAACATGTGACACTACATAAAGACAATAATATGAGCTCAGGACAGAAACCAGCCCTGTGCCGACTCCTGCGTGGATTTCCTCCATGTTGTCTAATAATCACTGACCTGATCCAGATCTTGACTTGAAGGTTGTTCTTATTGAGAGTAGGTTCAGAAATCTTAGAAAGCAGTTACTGTAATACTTAGTGGTTAAAGAGTTGGGCTACTGATCGTAAGGTTTAGTTCAAATCCCAGGATCACCAAGTTCTTCTGCTTGGCTGTATAGATGATATAAAGGTAAGTCGTTCTGGATAAACACCTTTAGCTGTCTGAACATCTGAGTAACTGGCTGTATTCAAACACAGAATAAAGAACTACATATTCACCAAAAACACCTATTAGCATTTGTTAATTTGTATAACAATCCTTATGTTTTAGCTTTTCATACTGTACTAGTAATAGTAATAGTTTCATTCATACTCCCCCTTAACATTGTTAGGCTAATTGTTTTCTTGGCTCCTGACCTAGTGAACTAGCATGAAGAATATGCTCTTGCTGAGGACTATAGACACTTGTGCAAGTGGATGAAGGGATAAAGGATGTCATTTTAAAAGTAACCGAAGTGCAAAAGAAGTGAAGTGCAAATGTTATCCTGGACCTGGACAAATCTCTGAACACTCCATCTGACTGTGCTCAAAACTTTGGTGTTGTAATGGACAACCATCTTTTAACTAATGTTCTTTATTTTCTAAACTGTGAAACAAGCATCAAACCTTCACGGAAAGTCTCATTGTTGGATGTGATGCGCAACAAAGAAGCAAGACAAGTAAGAACAGCAAACATTTTCATTTCAAAAGCATTTTAATGACTTTGCACGTATTTATAACAGATAGGCTAAAAGGCTACAGGTGCAGTTCCATCCACATGAGGTCTGGCTCCATGTTTTACATAAGAACCACTGAACCCCAGAGGCAATATGGCATTATTCTGATTGTGCAATAATGTTGAAAAGGTATTGTTACAATAGTTACACCGACAGATTGCGCACTATTTATCAGGTAGCCGGAGAAAGTAGCGAGATGAGAACACATGGTGCTATAGTCAACAAGCAAGTATTTTTCATTCATATGATTTCTCTCCCCCCCAAAAAGAAATAACACAATCCATTTCTATACTTAACAAATTACGCCTTTTAGGAGTTACATCTATTTTCATATTTTACTCTAAATAATCTTTAAACATACAATATATTGCAACTCAAAAACAAGAAGAAAAAACTATTTTTTAAAAAAAAATGTTTTTTATCCTTGATAAAAGTATTCCTTCATACAAAGCCAACATTCTGACCATTCACATATCATTAACATATCAAACATTTGAGCAAAAGCAAATAGTAGCCACTATTTTGTGGGTTTGCATCGAGACACGTTTGCTTCATACTAAGCTCTTTAATACAGGGACAGACTGCCTTTAAGGAAACTTATAATGACTAACGCTTTTTATTAGTATTGAAAATTCACCAGCAGGTTAACAACTCAACGGAGTCTAAAGCACCACTGCCCTCCATCGGTAAATGCCTCACAAAAACTGAGGGCAGATCCTACAAACGTCACTCACTTACAAAATGAGAGAAAGAGAGAGAGAGAGAGAGAGAGAGAGAGAGAGAGAGAGAGAGAGAGAGAGAGAGAGAGAGAGACTAGCGAGACTTTACAGCACTAAAGCAGATATACTGAACGAAAGCAAGTACAAACAAAGAAGAGATGATAGGTGGAAAGAAAGCATACTAATTATAAGAAATTGTCTCTTAGACTTAGGAACGATTTACAGATGACTACTCAAAGCACCTCATAAACCTAAGAACCCTAAAATATTTGCTAGCTCCTTTCTTTTTAACCAAAAAAATGAAAAAAAAAAAAAAAAAAATGTGCCTACTCAGAGGAGTCTCCAAGTGCACGCACCAAGTGTGGGCTTTTGTCTCTGAGCTTTTTACCGGGTGTTCCGCTTCAGGAAGAGGATGAAAAGAAGGAACAAAAAAAAACAAAAAAAAAAAACAGACCAAATAAACTGCTGGGAAAGACTTATTTCTTCTTGAAGAGGCTGAAGCGCTTCTCTTTGTCTTTCTCCCGCTTGCCTGGGCTGGACTCAGCACCCATGCTGACAGAGGTGGGCAGGGTTTGGGTGCGTCCCGAGGCCGGGGTGCTATGGCTGCTGATCTCGGAGGGTGTCTTGCATGAGATCACTTGGATCCATGAGTTCATCTCCTCCTGAGAGAACAGATAGATGGGAAGAGAGAACAAGGTGTCAAATGTATATCATGCCTTTGTTTGTTATAGCAATCGGTATACAGCAAATGATTCGAATTCAAATTAGAAACAGTATGACATGGAGTGAAATGCTTTTTACAACCGTGACTATATAAAAGAAATTGAGATAAAGATATAAAAGAAATCAAGTTAAAAAATAATAAATTATTCAGAATAAATTAGGATTTGGGAACAAAATAATAAGGAAATAAACACAATCTACTGAACAATAAAGTGGGAGGCTGTACAAGGTGAATAGATAAACTATGATTAAAAAGGAGAAAAAAAATATACGGCATGTGACACAATGACTGATATGTTGATATGATTAAATATCCATGAGTATGAATATAGAGTTGAGTAAAGTGCAAAGTTATATTGTTTTCTGTGAGGTAACGTGCAAAAATAGGCTAAAGTGGGTTGTGCAAACAGATTATTTTTCCTTTTTCCTATCTGTGTCTATTACAGGTGTAACAAAAAAGCCACAATCTGTTGAGCAGCACTAGGTACATCGCATGCCTGTTATCTAAAACTAGATTTTATTTTTTTTAATTCATTTATATTAAACGTGTTGTATAAACAAAATATAGTGCAAATGCTGACATAGCATACAGTAACATGCACCTTATTAAATGTAGTCACTTTCACACCTATAGTAAGAACTGAAAAACTTACATCATCTTTGGCTTGGAAGAGATACTCATTTCCATTCGAAACTCTGAAAGTGAAATAAAGAAAGAAACGCTTAACAAAATCTACAACTTCTCTAATAGAAACATCAAATATTGAGGCAAATGTAAAATGCCTCACTTGAGTTTGAAAACGTGTTTCTTCTTCTTGTAGTCCAGGGCAACCTCACATGTAGATTCCTTCAGACTAATGGGAACTTCGCCATGATACGGGATTCCCTGACTGGCACTTTTGCTGTCTTTGTAAAAGCCGATCTCTTGGTTGTTTATCACACAGTAGACATTGTGCCAAGATCTGGAACAAACATTCAAAAAGAGATTACAATTTGTATCATGCAAATGTATTAAATGTCACCTTGTACTGCACAGTTTTAAAAAAAAAAAAAACTAAACTCCAGGATAATTGAGTGCCATCAGATAACCAAGGTACCCATCTATAGTTATTCATCTCCAGAACCTTTTTTGTTTACTGATCAGCTTTGGCTCTGATGAAGCCAGAGATTAACCAGTAAGGTGGGGATTAAGTACCCTTAACGGACACCATTACAGCCTCTTAAGGCCACATTGCCATCCACTGTAAAGGTGGAAAGTAGGTGGAGAACTTAAAGGAAACCCACACAGACATAATAGGAGAACGTGTAGAAACAACACAGAGGCAGTAATCTGAGCTCAGGAATGAACCAGGGACTGTGAAGGCTGTGAGGAACCAAAGTTACCAATAATTTAAGAAAACACTTACAGGACAAATGAACACAACTTGATAAATGGTTTAAATAAACAAACAGATTTCCTTCAAAAGGAAATTGTCCAACTGTGAATGAGGTTCGTTGTTGTGGCCAGAGCAAGGAAGCAATGAAGGAAGGAAGCAAGCAAGGAAAGGAACAAGGAAGCAAGGAAGGAAGCAAGCATATTAGGAAGATAGAATGCAAGGAATGAAGGAAGCAGGGAAGGAAGGAAGCACTCACATACAAACTGTACTAGGGTTAGGGACTAAGACTAAGCCCATCCATGTGACCTAAACACTAGGCCGGAGTGGTAGTAAATCGAGACAACATGGGATTGGTGTTGCTAGTGCATTGTGAGATTTAATAATGCTTTGCTTTTTATTTAGCGCTCAGCACATGTATTGTAGTTCACACCTATTGGATGCTTTCTTGTTGTGGCCCTCCCACTCATGTTTGCGGTTCAGGAAGCCCTCGATCTGCACCGCAGCTGTGTCCTGGGACTTGGTCGGTAGTGTAGCAGCTTGACCCAGTTTCCCCTTACGGCTTCCTGTCGGGGAGGATCCTGGACTGGACTCTGCCACACCATTAACTACATCACTTTCTCCTGTGTCCTCCTAGTATATAAAGAGAGAACGTTAAATATTGTGCTCTTCGGTCCAAAAAAAAAAAAAAAACTCACACCATGCTTACACACAGTCTATTGAGCAAAGCAGTATGCATCAGAGACTGAGGCTGTGTAGAAACATCGGGGTAATTCATGTCCAAAACTGTGAATCTACACTCAGTTGCCAGTTGTTTAGTTCACTTCCTTAAACCTAATCTGGTCTTATGGAGGTCCGTTTCCATTAATGCATAGAATAAAGGGGACTGACAAACTTTATTTCAGCACAGTCAGTACTTACAGACCTACAAAGTTCACTTATAAATGTTTAAATGTAATAAGTAAAATGATCTACTGTGCATTATCTGAACTGCAACTGAGTGTAAACTAATGCTGCTACAGCAACCTCCAATTGTTAAATCTGAATTTAACAATATATTATATATAGACTTGAACAAAGACAATTAAAGTTGGCTTTAATTTTTCCTTTTTTTTTTTTTTTTTTTAAATCAATTTATCCGTTCTGCTCATTTCTGTCAGGATGATAAGCAGCTTTACTTTATTCTCTGCTTCTCAAACCAGGTGAGCTTCCAGTGTAGCAGAAACAGCGCTAGTGCCTTGGATTAGATTTGATTATAGCCAGAAGTAAACAGTAGATCAGAAGAAAGCGTCATGCAAAATCAGATTAGGACGTTAGAAAACAGTACGGCCACTCGACTGGCAATCAGATAGCAGAAGACGACAGCCAGCGGGGAAGAAACAACACAAAAAAAAAAAAAAAAGAAAAGAAATAAAAAGGCAAACAATCTCTGAAATTGCTTGAGTACATCAGTAATTGTTCATATCATTGCCATAGAAAGTGAAAGAGATTACAGCATCACACCCACTCAAAGCTTTCAGTTTATTACCCCGTTCTGAGCTCCTCCTGGACAGGACCAATCCCAACTGCTTTAATACGGAGCCTTTCGAAGGCTGGATCAATCCTAGGCACCATTTCCAGGCATTTCAACACGATACACACTTCCTAAATGTTCTAAATATTCGATTTTCAAAGTCTTTCGTGAATGAACCGTAAAGGCTGTATTGTGCATAAGATGGAACCACAAATTATATGTTTTTAAATTTCCGTTTAAAATTTGAGTGGTAACTGGATAACAGCGTTGAAACCGTCCTAGCATTTAATACGGAGACTGTGAAGTGAAAATTTGACTTTTTAAAATTGAATTTCTATTGTGTTTTACTGTATACTGAAATTTGACACTAAAAGAACAGACACAAAAAGATGCAATAAATAATAAACACACATACATAATAAAAAAAGAGATGATGATAACTGAAAATGAGTATGAAAGATGTATTAATAGGAAAATTGATGACAACCCATAAGCAATCCCAAGGATGACACCGGATTACAATGTTAACAACCAACATTAATAAACAGAAGAAAACATAAAATAATCACCATGGTAACAATGACGTGCATGTAACATAAAATCCACGTGAGCAACAAAAATCTGGGTGAAGCAAACATGAAGGGGTTACTGAGTCTCTCAAAGGGGGTTTATTTAGAGAAGGGAAGGTTAGTAACTAGGACAAGAACAAATATTAGTTGATGGTTTTGAAGAGTTAGTTTAAAAACAAACAAAAACAACAAGAATTTAAAAATCGAATTCGAACCAAAAATCTGGTAAGGGACATTTCATGCCTTACTCAAACACCCTGGGTTCCTGTTTACGTCTGTTCTTTGTACAAGCAGAATTTTGAAATAAACGATCTGAAATTGCTGGAAAAACAATGTTCAATATACATGTAGATATTGACATGTACATACAATGTTAGCGCTAATTAAAAGTCATGTTTGTACTAAAGTGAATGCAAACAAAACATGGTCATCTGAATACCTGCAGTCTTCTGAAAACTTTACCTGGGTTGGGTTTAGATGATGATATAAAAATAAAAAAGGCTAAATTAAATGAGAGAAATGTGACACAGCAACAATGGGTGTAATTACTGCTAACAAAACCCGATGACGTCCAGCTCGAGCACGTTCACGTTTACATTTTGTACTGTATATCGTCGCTGTCGGGCGGAAACCTCGTATGTCCAAATTTGGTCAATTTCATATTTTTTCACATATCGATGCTATTGGTCAGTCCCCATGTGGGTCTGTTATTTTTACAAGTTATTAACCAATCTAAAGTCTTGAAAATAGCTTGAGCGCAAATCTCATAACTCCATTGGACACTGCAACTGTCCACCTCTTCCTCACTCCGTGGGAGAGCTTCGCGGCATATTTCTCCTCAAGAAGAGTCGCAACGAATCAACACGTCTTCTGAGGTAAATGTCTTCAAAACACTGGGCTCAAAGAAAAAAAAATCTTGACCCCCGCTAGTTCTGGTGCTCGTCTGAGGACAGGAATTTAGCTCAAGACAATCCACTGCAACGCGGACTAAACCTTGTGCACTGCAGATAAGGTACAGCGTTTTTTTTAACTTCCTGAAAAATAACGGTTTTGGAGATACGAGGATTCCGCCCGACAGCGATGATATGTAGGATACACTTTTGTACAACGTTCCTTATTATTTTTTGTACCAAAAGAAAATTTGCCACTTTGTGACTCTAACCTTACACATGTAGCCTATAAATTACCCTGCTGCCTTATTCTTTCCTATTCTAGTCATGTCAAGAAGTTGCCAAATATAGCGCTCTAGCCCTTTTTTTTTTATTGTTTTTTTATTCTGCACAGTTGAGCATTGATGCACAGGTTAAATGATGGTAATTTTAGCGCTCGACTGTATTTTAGATGTACGGTATCCTTACAACGGACACGTTGATCAAGCTCAATAAGAAACTCCTTAGAAACAGGAACAGATGTCTCAGCTGCTCATCTCTCTGGAATGAGGAGAGCATGGTGTCTCCTAACTCGCACTGAAGAGGAGATTATAAGTTTGCGTGGAACCAGTGCAAGAGCTTTCTTATTCTCTATTCTCAATAACTTAGTGCTACGGTACCTAGCTAGTGTTAGCCAGGTTATGTGTGCCTGGGGTACAGAACAACCGTTGTGGCTCTTAAGCATTTAAAAGAAGCTACATTACTGCTCTTCTACATTACATCATACATCAGAGACGGTCCATAAACCGTTTATAAGATGGACAACGTGTTCCCTCGATATTTACAACATTTTTCTGTGTGATAAATATCTAAACATTATTGTATAAGGACATTACTATAGGACATTATTTTTAATGCAGGTGTCACTTTTGTGAACATGGCATAGCTGTATTGCTTGTTGTATAAAAAGCTGAGGAAAAAAAATAAATGGGTGTGTCCATAACAAACAGGAGCGAATATTAAGTGGGAAGAACTCAGCTCTAATATCTAATGCATGGCCTCCGTCTCCAGGTTTTGTCTCCATGGAGTGCAAGATACTGCTAGATATCTCCTCAGTTCCAGGGTGTCCAATCTCCAGTCCTATCTGGATTAAATAAGACACCCCCGTCCTAGGCCACCTTTTTTTGGCTTCAAAGCAGCACCATGGGAATCAGTGTCATCATCTTATAAACAGGTTATGCGAGAGACAAACTAAAAAAAAGCAAAGATATTGGAATCATATACACTGCTAGAAGGAGGTTATACAGACTACATGGACCCGACTGCAACAAAGCTACCGATCTGAAAGCGGTCTACTCGCTAAAAAGCAGACAAAGCAGAAGAAAAAAAAATGGTGAGAAACTGGGAATGTGTGGGATAATAAGAAAGGTGGACTGGACATATTTCCCGCTTTCCCGTCGAAGGTGAGTTCACAGTCCTGTGGTGCCTCGGCGACTGTGAAAACTCGAGTAGCTTTGGTAGGCTTGGGAACGGTAACTAACCCGAGGAGAGTCCTGCTCTGGTGGTGGCCCATTCTGAGATACCAGCTCGCTCTCTCTAGAAACACACACACACACACACACTTATTAAAACTGACAATCTGCATATATACTTGTGGTTAAAGTAAATTCTGAAGTTTGTAATCACTATTAAAAAAGATTTTGTGATTACAGTAATATCATATACTGAGCATTAAACACTAACATTTTGGGACAAAAAACATTTTTCTAAAAGTTGAGATTCCTTATCTAAGGTATAACCTACACCTTCATGATGTTCAAGTCAAACCAAACCAGCTTCAAGTCAAATTCAAATCACCTCTGCTGTGTTGATGCAGTCTCAGTAGGTGGAGCTTCTGCAGCTTGAGCCTGTCTCTTCTTTTCATCTTCCTCTTGCTGTCTTCTCACTTCCAGTAATTCCATCTAAACACACAGACAAACAGGCACACAGACAGACAGACACACACACACACACACACACACACACACACAAACAGATGCAGACACAAACAGATGCAGACAGACAGACGAAGACAGACAGACGCAAACGCACACACAGGTAGATACAGACAGATACACGCAGTCAGATGCAGACAGACACACACACATACAGACATTAACAAACACAGACAGATGCAGACAGACACACAGACGCAGAAAGACAGACACAGACAGACACAGACAGACACAGACGCAGAAAGACAGACGCAGACAGACAGACACACACGCACAGACATTAACAAACACAAACAGACACAAACAGACAGATGCAGACAGACACACAGGCAGATGCAGACACACACACAGACAGATGCAGACAAACATACACAAAGACAGATGCAGACAGACACACACACAGACAGATGCAGACAGACACAGACAGATGCAGACACACACACAGACAGATGCAGACAAACATACACAAAGACAGATGCAGACACACACACAGACAGATGCAGACAAACATACACACAGACAGATGCAGACACGCACACAGACAGATGCAGACACGCACACAGACAGATGCAGACACGCACACAGACAGATGCAGACACACACACAGACAGATGCAGACACACACACAGACAGATGCAGACACACACACAGACAGATGCAGACACACACACAGACAGATGCAGACACACACACAGACAGATGCAGACACACACACAGACAGATGCAGACACACACACAGACAGATGCAGACACACACACAGACAGATGCAGACACACACACAGACAGATGCAGACACACACACAGACAGATGCAGACACACACACAGACAGATGCAGACACACACACAGACAGATGCAGACACACACACAGACAGATGCAGACACACACACAGACAGATGCAGACACACACACAGACAGATGCAGACACACACACAGACAGATGCAGACACACACACAGACAGATGCAGACACACACACACAGACAGATGCAGACACACACACAGACAGATGCAGACACACACACACAGACAGATGCAGACACACACACACACAGACAGATGCAGACACACACACACAGACAGATGCAGACACACACACACAGACAGATGCAGACACACACACACACACACACACACACACAGACAGATGCAGACACACACACACACACAGACAGATGCAGACACACACACAGACAGATGCAGACACACACACACAGACAGATGCAGACACACACACACAGACAGATGCAGACACACACACACAGACAGATGCAGACACACACACAGACAGATGCAGACACACACACACAGACAGATGCAGACACACACACACAGACAGATGCAGACACACACACAGACAGATGCAGACACACACACAGACAGATGCAGACACACACACAGACAGATGCAGACACACACACAGACAGATGCAGACACACACACACAGACAGATGCAGACACACACACAGACAGATGCAGACACACACACACAGACAGATGCAAACACACACAGACAGACGCAGACACACACACAGACAGACGCAGACACACACACACAGACAGATGCAGACACACACACAGACAGATGCAGACACACACACAGACAGATGCAGACACACACACAGACAGATGCAGACACACACACAGACAGATGCAGACACACACACAGACAGATGCAGACACACACACAGACAGATGCAGACACACACACAGACAGATGCAGACACACACACAGACAGATGCAGACACACACACACAGACAGATGCAGACACACACACACACACACACAGACAGATGCAGACACACACACACAGACAGATGCAGACACACACACACAGACAGATGCAGACACACACACACACACACAGACAGATGCAGACACACACACACACACAGATGCAGACACACACACACACACAGACAGATGCAGACACACACACACACACAGATGCAGACACACACACACACACAGACAGATGCAGACACACACACACACACAGACAGATGCAGACACACACACACACAGACAGATGCAGACACACACACACACACAGACAGATGCAGACACACACACACACAGACAGATGCAGACACACACACACAGACAGATGCAGACACACACACACACAGACAGATGCAGACACACACACACACAGACAGATGCAGACACACACACACACAGACAGATGCAGACACACACACACACACAGACAGATGCAGACACACACACACACAGACAGATGCAGACACACACACACACAGACAGATGCAGACACACACACACACAGACAGATGCAGACACACACACACAGACAGATGCAGACACACACACACAGACAGATGCAGACACACACACAGACAGATGCAGACACACACACACACAGACAGATGCAGACACACACACACACAGACAGATGCAGACACACACACAGACAGATGCAGACACACACACACAGACAGATGCAGACACACACACACACAGACAGATGCAGACACACACACAGACAGACGCAGACACACACAGACAGACGCAGACACACACAGACAGATATAAACACACACAGACAGACGCAGACAAACATACACACCGACAGACAGACGCACACAGACAGATACACACTTCATATTCGTATTCTGGAAAACCAATGCTTTCAAAATCAGTTTCTCCTTCACAGTGACTGAATGTTTCAGCTCTCTCTCACCGTGGTAAGTCTCTCCAGGGCAGCAAAGCGCTCCTCCCAAGTAGCAGCCGACTTCTCGAAAGCCTCGTGCCTCTTGATGAGCTTCTCCACCTCGTCCACACTCTGACCCACCTCTCGACTGGACAGGTAAGGCTCCTGGCCCAGCAGCCACGCCTCGGCTACGCCCGCGTCCCGTGAGAACTGGTGCATCTCCAGGACTGATGCCAAGTCACATGCAGTCAAACAACCAGATTACCACATCACAATTGTATTCTGTTAAATCAGATCGAACAGGACTTACCCAGTCGCAGCCATTCCCATCTGTCTTCCCACTTGTCAATCATCTCTTTTCTCTTGTCAGTCAGCTGGAGTAACTTTTCTTTGATCTGAGCAAACAGAAGAAAATAGTTATGATGTATAGTCAAACTTTAGTTGTCATGTGGATTCATTTTAGACTAACACTGCATGGAGTCAACAACGATAATTAGTGTGAACACAATTGTTTTACACACTTTTGCAGTTATGAAGTACTTCGATTTAAAAAATAAATAAATAAAAAATTGCCTTCACAAACGCTGGATGCAGGAGTCATCTATTTAATTCAATTCAATTTAATGCAATTTTATTTGTATAGCACTTTGAACAACGAACATTGTCTCTAAGCATCTTTACAGAAATATCAAAATTCAGAATAAAAAAGACGATTAAAATGTTCATTGATATTTATCGCTTATGAGCAAGCCAGAGCTGATGGAGATGAGGAACAAACTCCCTGAGACGATATGAGGAAGAAACCTTGAAACCCATGACACCGGACTGTGTGATTATAAATCGTTTCCTTTCTCTAGCTCTATATCGTATAAAGGATCAAGTGGAGCTTTTGATCAACTTATATTTTGAGCATCAGCATAATGTCTGACTTTACTACAGATTGATAAATCCACTGGAGCAGCTTGTGACAGAAACAGTAAATGAGCAGAGATACAGAAATACACAGGTTATTCTCACCTCCTCGGATGCGTAGTGTTTTCGTGAAAGCAGGCCTTTTCCCAGTTCCACGCAGGATGTGAAGCTGTCATTACGAGCATCAATCTCAGCCTTGATGCCTTGGTGATTGTTCATTAAAAGCTCCACAGATGAAACGTCCCTAAATGAAATGATAATAAAATCATTTCTTAATTTCACTGTATGGTTTGGTACAATTCAAATACTTGGTTTCCGTATCAAAACATTAATCTACTAGGTTTTGGTGAGTCGTGTTTCGAACAGGAACAAGAATGAATGACCGACACGTCAGTGATATTTTACATTAAGACATTTCTGCTTCTGCATCTTAAACCCAAATATCTAATAAGCATAAGGATAGGATACAGACGCAGACAAATAATGATGACACCGTCTTAACACTTTGCTTTGTCTCTTGTTCATTTCCTTTTAGCTTCAACCACATTACTCTTCCCCTTGCCTCTTTGAACGCGTTTTTCTTATCCGTCCCTCCTGGATTTTGTGATTTGAATTGAACACAAAATCGAGCCGACTGTGAGATTTGAAGGATTTTCCATTTTTAAAAATGACCATAGATATTTGGCAGATTGGGCAGAGTTTTTGGCACATGATTAGCCAAAACCTTCTTCAATTCACATGCATGTAAAATGAGCACAAGGATCATAGAAAGTAATCACATACAGTATGTGTCTTTACTGGTAAGAGTATAAAAGTAGAATCCTGTACATGGTGAAAAAAAGAGCTGCAGCAAAATCAAGCATTTGTAGCCGCATTTCTTGGCCAATTTCTTGGTCTGACCTGCAGTCCATCCTGTTTCTCTATATCGCTGCTCTGAACCTTGCTTTTAGATGTCATTTTTTACCTACCTGATGTGAAAGTGTGAGACGAGCAGTTATTTAAATGTATTCCAATCCTGTTTATTAAAGGCACATGTATGCAAATAAGAAGGTGAACCCAGGGTTTAAGAATGTACAGTGTAGATAATAAATATTCATGATTAACAGTTAACCCTGGGTAAAGTATGAGCAGGGAGAAATGCTGAACAAGACACCACAGGATTCTGTTTCCTCAGGGTTTCCGGTGACTCACAGTTAACTAATTCAAGTGTGAAAAGCTCTTGTGTGTTAATTATTTAGTTCATACTAATAATTCACTTCTTTTTTTTTATTATTATTCATGAATACTCCAGACTGAACACCAAACATTTATTTAAGGTGTGTTGAAGAAAAAAGTAATAGTGAGCAACTCATTGTGTAAAACATGCAGTATACCTTGGTTTCTCCTGGGCATCGATGAGTCGGATGACATCCTCCATCCAAAGCATTAGGTCACGCACCATGCTAAAGAAGCGGAACTTGTTGTTGGTGTCGATGAGACGTACACGGCGGGCATCACACGCCTCCAGAAGAGAACGCCAGGCCTCCAGCACCTCCGCCTCACGCCTCTGGATATCCTCAGCCTTATCTCCTGCATAGGCTGACTGCAAACGTGCCGCATCCTCCTGCAGCTGCTTAACCTGTGTCACAGACAGCAAAGCACTCGCGTGAAAAATATGTTAAAGCTTGTGGAGGCCAGATTGAGTTAGAAAAATCCACAAATCCTAAGCCACAAATTCTCTATTCCCTCACCTGTGTTCCCAGAGCCTGTATGTCATGTTCGAAGGTGGTGTGCATTCTCTGCAGCGCCTCCACTGTGTTCTGGTCTCTGCCCAACTCTTCTGGGAGCTTCTTGTGTTTGTCTAAGATGCGTCCAAGCACCTCCTTGGCATCGTGGTAGAACTTGTGCAGCTCATAGGAGGCAGCCAGGATCTGTGTGCGAGTGTCTATTAACTCCAGTAGGTCGGCCCAAGCCTCGTTGAGTCCGTCCTTCCACTCGGCGATGGTGGCGGCATCTACGTGACCAGAGTTGATCAGTTCGTCTGCCATCTTGTTAACTGCGTCAGCACGCTCCTGCCCAATGTTTCCTGTATCGCGGGCAAACTCTCGGAAACGCTCCTGTAGCATCTGCAAGTTACAAAAATAATGAAACAACAGAGCAGGAATAATTAAGTGGAGCTTGATTGATTTAAAATGACTGAATCTAAACAGAGTGTTTGCTTAATGTGTGTTTTTTCATGAATAATTCAATTGTCAGGCTTTTAATTCCAGCATAATAAGTGCAGACACCTTTTCCTTACCAAAAAAACATAACAAAAAAAACAAATGCTATAAAAAAGTATTTTAACAGAAGTGTGTGTCCATCATACAAGTTTCAGTGTAGGATGTGGTAAAATTCAGATAGCATGTAAGAGTGTGCAGATGTCATGGCCGATATCTTCATATTAGCATAACCTCAGAAAATGTTCCTCAGTCCCTCATCCTTGGAATCAAGGACAAATAAATCATCCACAAATGTAGTCGTCTTTCACATATTTTTTGTGCTGTATTCTGTCAATTTAGCAAATCTAGATGCAAATACAAACCCAAATGAAGCCCACGATAAAAAAAAAAAAAGAAGCGCTATGTGCTAGGATATATGTCAGAATTCTTACA
Organism: Tachysurus vachellii; assembly: GCF_030014155.1. Lineage (NCBI taxonomy): Eukaryota > Metazoa > Chordata > Actinopteri > Siluriformes > Bagridae > Tachysurus > Tachysurus vachellii. The sequence goes on along the minus strand of NC_083461.1, from coordinate 33,851,132 downwards.
GTGACATGTTCGTAGTCCTGGCCGAGCTCATGAGAACCTGCCACCACCTCTCTCTCTGCAATCCACTGCTCCAAATCATCCACCTCACGGTTCAGCTGGAACAGGCAGGATCTCTCGTCCAGCTTTCCTCGTCTTTCTTCAGACAGGTCCTTCAGACCGGCATACAGCTTGTCCACTTGAGACTGACGCATGCTGATTCTCTCACTAATGAATATTACAATGATTAACTCATATTAGTTTCTCGTATCATAATGATATCAAATAAGTGACTTGTGCCTAAAACATATCAAGAATAAATGAACGGAAAAGCGTCTCTCAGGCACACTTAACCGTAACACCTCAACAATTCACTATTAGTATCAGGTGCTAACAAGATCTGCCATGACCTGCACTCTTCTTTCCTGTTAATCATCCTTCCATCGCTCTGTACATATTACGCAACACCCAAATCCTCACCTTTCTGGATGTCCTGCAGCCACTAAAGCCCTGCTGGTTTTAGAGAGTTGATGCACTGTCTCAGCATAGTCCTCCACCGCCTGCTCCAGGATCTGGTGTTTCTTCAGCATAGCCACAGAGCTCTGCTCATCCTGCTCCGAACGACACAAAGAGCAAGAAATAAAGAAGGAAAGAAAGAGACAGGGACAAGCAAGGTGAAATTAAACCTTGTTTGGGGTGTCGACAGACAATCCTTCATTTTCAAGTAACAAATGTCCATTTTAAAATGGTGCCTCTTTTTCTTTTCGCTTCACAGCAGAGGCTGTTAGTATCCAATTTATTCACAGCAAATTATTAACTGGCTAATTAGACAATATCAGCCTACTGTTTGATAGTCAATGATTCATAGCCTACTATCTAGCAATATTTATTACTCTTGTAAATAATATGTGACCTGCAAATGCTAGCTAGTTTGCTATAAAACTTAGCAACTACCCTTTAATGTTAGCCACATTAGTGCTTACATAATACAGAGACTATTACATAGACTATTTTTATCCAATGCTTTGACTAACAATAGCTAGCTTGTGAATCAACTCTGCAAACAATGTTAAAGATAAAACATCAGCTAAGGTAACTACCTAGCAATACATTGGAAATACTAGCACAGTGCTAGGTAGCTGAATAGCTTCCGCCTAATTTTTACTTGGCCGCATCTAGCCTCTGTCTATTTTATATTTAACTGTGTCCTCTTTTTTGTACTGATCCAAAAAGAGACTTGCATTCCATTTTAACATAACAATTAAAAAAAATAATTCAAAAATGATCATTTGATAGTGAATAATGAGGGACATTTAGTAACCATGAGGCAGCAGACCTGACACACTGATAACTAAGTAAATAAGTTGTAAGTCCTGTTCTAACTCAATCCTTTACTACTCTGTGATTTTGTTTGTCAGCATTTTCTGCCTCCTTCCCTATTTTCAAACAGGTTTAAATACTTCCAGTAATCACAAAATGAACACTTTACACATAACCTTAAATATACCCTGAAACAGAAATCTGCTACAAACTGTTTTACTATTAAAAGAGGGTCTGCAAATGCTTATTCTGAATATCTAATACCAGTGTATCTGATCTGAATTTCTATTGTAGGACTTTTGGGACTAAATGACTTTCTTTAATATTTGAGTATTTTTAATCAGAATCAGAAATACTTCATTAATCCCCAAAGAGTTTAACATCTCATGTTAACTAGACGTTTTGTTAGATTTTGCTGCCTCTAACTGATTTCTTTTCTGATCAACACGCAAAACAATAGTGCTAAGCACCTCAAGCACTCTGCCGCTTGAATTTCCATAAAGACCTGAATAGGAACCCAAATGGACCCCATGTAGAAAACTGCCAAAGTGGTTCTACTGGATATGTACTGTATATATCTTGTCTTGTTTAACTATAAGATTTTTTTTGACAAGGGACTGCAAGCAAAGTTGCTTCAGAAATACTATTAACTGCCTTCCTCACCTTTGCCTTTTCTTCTGACATCATGTACAGCTCCTGTTCACTCATCCAGGCCTCGGCCTCCGCTGCGTCGAAGTAGTATTGCTGGGCTTTGTGTGCTTCCTCCAGGCGTCTGTGGCGTTTTTCGACTTCCTCCTGGATTAAGCTCCAGAGCCGCTTCAGCTCATCTAACCGCTGGCGGATTGTTGCACTGATGGGACTGTTGTCCTTCAAGACGTGCGTGCTCCTCTCAAAAATGTCATCATAACGTGGCTGATGACCCTGGATCTCCTTCTGAAGGGTCTAGTGAGGTGATGGAAATACAGGCACAGGTGATAAAGCAATATATCCTACACTAATGCTGCTTATATAGAATACGTAGTGTAGACACTTGGAGAATTTCTTTAAAAGTCAATCCGACTTGTGTGTGTTTTGTTTTGTTTTGAATAGTTTCGATATTTCAGTTAGGGTTATGATTAGTTACTTACCTGATTCTTCTTAATGAGCAGCTGAACAGTCTGTAAATTATTGCCATGCTCTGTTGATGTGGCCATCGGCATTCTCTCCTCAACCCAGAGCTTTAAAAATAAAATAAAAATAAAAATATTAAACATGAATTTGTAGAATAAGGAAATACAGAGATTTGGGATACACAGTGGAAAAACTAAAGTTCTTTCTATTCTGCCTGAATACAATAACAGTCATTACTGAAGAAAAATAAATCACCTGCTGCTCCCCCTTTCACATGCCCAAAAACATTCCCTACATTTTTAATGAATTAAAAAAAAATGTTCTAAATTACTGTGCTTTCATCAGTGCAACATGTGCACAGTCCAACTTGTGCACATGTTTGCAGTTTTGTAAATGGAAAGGTATAAATCAGCATCGAATACATGTGGATGTAATGCTTTTACACTGAAAACTTACTCTGAAACCAAATGTGGACGTCGCAATGAACCTTACCACTATGCTCCATGGGGGAAAAAAAAATCCTGCACTGTCAGCATGGTCTGTGATTTCAGGCTATGCAGCTTCTCACCGTCTGCTAGAGATGTTTGTACCTGCCTGTGATTTTTTTTTAAGGGAATTCTATTATATATCGTCGCTGTCGGGCGGAAACCTCGTATGTCCAAATTTTGTCAATTTCATATTTTTTCACATGTCGATGCTATTGGTCAGTCCCCACGTGGGTCTGTTATTTTTACAAATTATTAACCAATCTAAAGTCTTGAAAATAGCTTGAGCGCAAATCTCTTAACTCCATTGGACACTTCAACTGTCTGAGAAATCTTGTAACTCCACCTCTTGTTCACTACGCGGGAAAGCTTCGCGACAGCATAATCTCGTATCTCCCTGCTCACAAGTCATAAAGCTTGTATCTCCGATAAAACGTGACTTTAGGAAAACGTTGTGTTAATGTTGGTACACAACAGTATGATAGCAATATAAGGTATAATAACAACTTTAACAATACACTGTTTAATAACTCAAAAAAATACGCGTTTTTTTAATTTCCTGAAAAATAATGGTTTTGGAGATACGAGGATTCCGCCCGACAGCGATGATATAATTCTATTATATTCCCAAAATTTAAGCTGCCTACTTCAAAACTAGTGATCAAGCATTTACTAAAGATAAAGCAAATACTAAAGCAGATAAAGTATCGGTTCTGTATCTAGCAGAAATGATACACTTCTCTAGACTCCAACAAGAACAAACAACAAAAAATAGTGTGTTTTGTATTTGTATCTGTTCAGAACACGTCAGTTCATTCTGTATATCATCACATCCCTAAAGTCCTCTAATATACTATACTAAACTCATCCACTACGGGGCAGAGTTACTGCATGTTCCTGTCCAGAAGGTACAGGAAACAAAAACTGATTTTGTCTCATTTCAGTAGAGCAAAATGAATGCACACGTGATAAAGGAACATGTCGTTGCATTCGTTAAATGTAATCCTACACACAATCCCGATGTGAGCCAGGAGTCTATCCCAGGAGACTTGGGACATGAGTAGAGGGACATCTGAAGCACAGGAAGAACATGTACACAGGGTAGAGGTGGTAATCAAACCCTTAAATCGGTAGGTAGGATATATATACTTATCCCTAAGTATAGGACAAATATACTTATCCCTAAAGCCACTGTAAATCCCCTCCCCACTTCAATAATTAATTCTTATATACAGATTGTATATGTGATTGTCACACCTCTTTTCTTATCAGATCCTCAAAATGATTCTATCTGCTTCTGCACAAGTTCTGGTTTAGGTATAGTATTATTTAGGGCTCATCTTAAATCAAACCTTATCTAACACAATTCCTTAACAAATAGAACCGCAGGTTGACTCACAATCTCATCCTCTACGTCACGGTTGAACTGGTGGATCTCACGAGAGGCCATCAAGTTGCTCCGGCGTTTCTTCAGTGGCTCCTGCATCTCATGGAACTTTTTCTCCACACTGCAGCGTAGGCCGTCTACCTCGTCTGAGCCTTTGCCCTCCTGGCTGAGTGCTTGGGCCTGCGTGCGGAGCTCCTCCACCTCCTTCTGCCTCACTTCCACTTGACTTTCTAGCATCTGGTGAAGAGCAGAAAGGAAAGGAAAGGAAAGGAAAGAAGAAATGAAAATCTGGAGCAACCTCTCCCCATACCTCACACATCAAATAATGCATATGTTCTCTCACTCTCACTCTCACACACACACACACACACACACACAAACAAATACACACAAATACATACATACATACACACACACAGAGTTGCTCTCTCACCCTGAAGCTTTCTGCTCTATTTTACATCATGTAAATATAAGACCACCCCACACTGCATTTATACCATAGACAGACTTACACATATTCACATTTTACTCTCAGCATTCTCCTTGCACTCTCTCTTTCTCTCTCTCACACAGCATCACTGAGAGATGCTGAAAGAGAGCTTGCATAACTATGAGAAAGGGAGGGTGTGATTACATAATCGCTAGTGTGAACTGCTTTAGTGATGCTTGAGCACCAGATATGAATGAGCCACACTGAGACTCAGAGACCTGGAGCTTCCATTTCTCGTTCATTTCTCTACTGATTCTCAGCTGCCATACCCTGCTCGCAGGCTCTACAGTAGTGCAGTGGAACTGGACAATAAGTAACATGCAGACTGTGGTATATGGATAAGACTTTTAGCATGCACGTTACAGCAGAGAACATGAACGAAGAGTCCTTTAAATCTCAACAGTTCTCCTTAAGGAACCTTAAATTTGCAGTTACAACTGACTGGTTCCATGTACATTCCTTCAATGTGAAAAGCTCTCTCGAGAACCATATATTTACATTTACAGCCTTATCCTGAGCAACTTACATTCGTTATTTAATGCAACTGAGCAACTGAGGGTTAAAGGCCTCCTCAGGCTCCCAGCAGTGGCAAATTGGTGGACCTGGGATTAAAACTCGCAACCTTCTGATTGGTAGTCCAACATCTTAAGCACTAAGCTACCACTTCTCACTTTTCTAAAACCATACAGTATACAGTACCTGCTGTTTCTTTAACAAGATATTGACGCTTGTCAGGTCTTTGCCGAAGTCGTCTGACTGTATCTGACCCTCCAGGCCAGAGAGCCACTTATCCAGGTCAGCGCAGCTCTGTGTGAACAGCTCGGCCTTATTAGCGTCAAAGAGGCACTGGGCCTTGGTCTGGGTTGTGGACTCCAGCTCGTCCCACGTCTTCTTCAGTGATTCCAGTTTCTCCTTTACCACCGGCCCAGTCTCTGGTTTCTCAGCCACCAGTGCTGTGCCATCCTGAGGAATGATATGAGGAAAAAATATGAGGAATGAGAAAAAATATGAGGAATGAGAAAGCTATTCTTTAAATATATTGTCCCTCCAGCAATCTACCTCACTTTTAACATCGGAAAATAAAGTGTATGAAGGCTTATTGTGTAAATAGATTGCTTTAAATCTTTCATGCTCATACTCTGACAACTTAGCAAGTAAAAACAGGTGGATTTAATTATTCTGTATGAAATGATAGTAAAACAAATATAAAAGATGACTTTACATTATTTCTTACAAGCTCAACATTCCCATTCTCAACATAGTTCTACTGATCACTGTTTCAACTTTCATTTCCAGAAAGCAAAGTTCATTTTTAAAATTTAATAAGCACATATACATTTTGTAGTAGCATAAAATATTAGCCATATCTCCTATATTGTTTACGTGATAATTTACAATTTTTTCTGTGCATCCAAAAATCTTGTTACTTGTGTAAATCATTTCATTCCATAAAGTCAATTCAAATCAATTTATCTGTATAACGCTTTTAACAATTGACATTGTCTCAAAGCAGCTTTACTGAAGTATAGAAACAGAATAAAAATCGTAACGTTTAAAAGTAAATCGAAGATTTATCCGTAAAGAGCAAGCCTGAGGTGACGGAGGTGAGGAAAAACTCCCTGAGATAATATGAGGAAGAAACCTTGAGAGGAACCAGACTCAGAAGGAAACCTCATCCTCATTTGGTGACACTGGACAGGAAATAATATAAATGTAAATAATGTCCTTCATACAGTACAACAGACAAGTGGAATTAAGCAACCTACGTTAATTAAGCAACCAACAATAATTCCTTCCTGCCGGAGTCCTCAAATGATGGCTGATGAAGACCCACCCACAAAGCTGACCGACAACAAATAAATGACAATAAATGGTCATAGATATTATATTTAAATGCTTAGGATCTACTTCCTGTTTTTCCGTACTTTTACTGGCTGAGCTTTAGTCATCTTCTTGCAATGAATGGCAGTTTTAGATACAGTGTTTAACTTCTCTTTTACAGTCAATTCCCATAGCAATCAGATGCTTTGTTATGCGTATATGATATTTAATGTTATTTGCGGTTTTATACCTTCTGAATTTTCTCTAGCCACTCTTTGTTGGACTGCAGCTCTGCCATGAAGGCCTGGTGCTTGAGCCACTTGCTGTGCAGGTTGCGTGCTTCATCATAGGACATGTCCTGTGCTGTTAACAGCTTCTCACTGATCCACAAGGACAACTGGAAGTGTGGAAGCGACAGTTACACAACCAGGTCAGGAATGTGCACAAACCATGAACACACACACCCCAACATAGAAAGACAAACACACACACACACACACAAACGTACACGTTCATGTTGACATTGTGAGAAAAAAAAAACAGTGTGTTAATGTTTGAATGAGTGTGTTTGCATATGTGTGTTCATGTGTTTTAATGAATTTGTATGTGTGTGCGTGTGTATGTATTAATATGTGTGTGTTCACGTGTTTGTATATCGTCGCTGTCGGGCGGAATCCTTGTATCTCCAAAACCGTTATTTTTAAGAAAATTCCGTACCTTATCTGCAGTGCACAGGGTTTAGTCCGCGTTACAGTGGATTGTCTTGAGCTAAATTCCTGTCCTCAGACGAGCACCAGAACTAGCGGGGGTCAAGATTTTTTTTCTTTGAGCCCAGTGTTTTGAAGACATTTACCTCAGAAGACGTGTTGATTCGTTGCGACTCTTCTTGAGGAGAAATATGCCGTGAAGCTCTCCCACGGAGTGAGGAAGAGGTGGACAGTTGAAGTGTCCAATGGAGTTATGAGATTTGCACTCAAGCTATTTTCAAGACTTTAGATTGGTTAATAACTTGTAAAAATAACAGACCCACGTAGGGACTGACCAATAGCATCGATATGTGAAAAAATATGAAATTGACCAAATTTGGACATATGAGGTTTCCGCCCGACAGCGACGATATGTGGGTTATGCAGGTGTGTTTGTGTGTTCATCTCACCTCCTGACAGTCCTGGAGGAACCTCTGAAGATCTCGGTTATCTTTCAGCTTTGTGAGGAGCTCACTGGCTGCCTGACGATTTTTCTTATGCCTGTAAACACACACCATATCCCAAACCATTTATTTACTATGGCAGCATACACTGATATTTATAAGACTAGAAACTACATCACTGTACCTTTGCTCAATAGAGACCACTTTCTCCTGGATACGTTCGGCGCTAATGTTCCCGTCGCTGACCAGCCTGCGGCCAGTCTCCACCACGCCGTTAATCTTTTCCTCATTAGCGTCCATGGTAGTCATGAAGTCCTCCTGCTTCTTGATAGCCCCTTCTGCTCCTTCAAGGGTAGCTGGCATCTCTGTGTGGGCCAATACGTATTCCTGGAGGAAACAGAACCCGTGTTACTATAACTGCCCAGAAAAACTTTCAAACTCCATGAATCCCATTATATAAATGACATTTTCTCTTTACATTGCCTGTTACATTGCACTATATTCACACAAGCAGCACCTTGCAATGATTGATGATAAATTTCCAGTGACTTAAGTGACAGAAATCTTTAAAGACTAGTTGTTGAAATGTATGCAAATATGGACACTGCAGTAGCTCCCAATTTTGAGCGAAGACGGTAGAGCTCACATAATCTGGAATGCTAGTTGCTCCACCTGCTGCAAAACGTTGTCACTATGGCAACCAATTATAGGAACACCTACTGGAGACTTCATATTACAGCAACTGTGATTGTAGCTTTAATAATTAACTAGTGTATGCTCTATGTCCATACTCCTAACCGACAGCAGTCTTGTAACTTTATTTGCATATATAAATAACTATTGTGTCTTCAGCATCCCACATCAAAAGGCAAGACTGATGCTCCAAAGCATCTCCTCAACTAAACCCAAATTCAAATACATACCCTCAAGTAGAGTTCCTGCTCTGCTTACTCTGAGCGATATCTGTTTCTCTACCATGGTTTCCTTTGGACCAGTCGGAGAAACAGATTTTTTGCATCACTGTATTAACTTATAGCATTAAATGAAATAATATTGCAGCCTTTATAATAATGCAAGAACTGCAGCCTTTTAGCACTGAAATCTAAAGACTGGAGAATGTTCCGACTACATCAACCACACCATAAAGTTTCACTCCGTAAACATAGTATTAGTACTTGTTTCCCCACCTGATTGTTCAAGAAAGCCTCGGCCTGCTTGGTATCCCGGAGGAAGAGCTGATAGGCATGAGACTGCGACAAGAGTTTCTGCCTGTTCTCCCACATCTTCTGGAGCTCGTTCCAGCCAGTGTCCAGTGCTTGCAGCCTCTGACTCAGGAACATGTACTGGGCATCTGTCTGGCCTTGGGTCACTGTCTCGCCCATGTCACGCATCTTTTGGTAGTCTTCCTTGTAGTTACGGATCTCATTCTTGATTCCCTCATGCTGTGCCAAAAGCTTCTCAGCCTCAGTCAGAGTGTTGGGCATGTCCTCGGAAGCCACGGCAGTCTGGGTGCGTGAAAGCCACACCTGGAAGTCATCCAGCTCCCTGAGGAATTGCTGGAGCTTGCTGGCCTCTCCCAGGGACTCTTCACGAGCATGCATGGTACCATTCATCTCCTCCCATACATCTTTGATCTCACCCAAATGACTCTTGATGCCAGAAGCCTGGTCCGGATGCTCTTCGGCCAATCGGTCAGCCTCTTTTCCCAAGTCTCCCAGTTTGTCCTCTATAGCAACTAGATCTCTCTCCATGCCAGTCAGCTTGCGCTGCAGTGCCATGACACCAGCCAGATCGTTGCCTAGATCCTGAGTGGACTCGATCACCTTGGTCTTTTCGCGAATCCAGGACTTGGTTTCGTTGCATTCGAGGTAGTAGTTCTGCACTCCTAGAGCAGAGTTGAGAGCATCCTTCTTCCGGTCTACCAAATCACGATACTGACTCCACCTGGAAAAAGACACAACACAAAATATATCTAAATTAAGAAGTGGGGTTTCTCACCATGCATTTTAAAACTTTTAAGAAAACCCAAATGAAATGATGCAAATCATTTATCTAATCATTTTCCTAAATCATTTATCTATTTATCTAATGATGCAAATCTAAATTATCTAACACAACATCTATGTCTCTCCACGCACCTTTGAAAAGCTTTAAATTATCTTGTTCTACGCTCAGATTCAAATTTTACGCATTCACGTCGACATAATCATCGATTATCTAATAGATTTAGAAAATGTAAAGCTTAAAGTTGATAAAATATGCCTAGAAATAGGCTTAATAATCTTGCATTTGGTTTACTGTCATCTTATTGAGAAATAGTAGAAAAATCTGACCTGATTCAAGATATCACTTGCTAAGATTTCATTTGGTGTGGTTTATACTGTGTGGTAAGTATATTATACTAAGTTCATTCATTCATCTTCTACCGCTTATCCGAACTACCTCGGGTCACGGGGAGCCTGTGCCTATCTCAGGCGTCATCGGGCATCAAGGCAGGATACACCCTGGACAGAGTGCCAACCCATCGCAGGGCACACACACACACTCATTCACTCACGCAATCACACACTAGGGACAATTTTCCAGAGATGCCAATCAACCTACCATTTAATGCATGTCTTTGGACCGGGGAGGAAACCGGAGTACCCGGAGGAAACCCCCGAGGCACAGGGAGAACACGCAAACTCCACACACACAAGGTGGAGGTGGGAATCGAACCCCGACCCTGGAGGTGTGAGGCGAACATGCTAACCACTAAGCCACCGTGCCCCCCTATTATACTAAGTATTATGGAATAATATTATACCATAAATGCTATTACTTTCTTTGTTATTATGAAATTTTTGCTCGGAAAAACTGGCTGAAAAATTCTAATTTGTTTGAGCTAATTAATAGTGATTTACTGTTTTAGCATTCCCTTTAATAAAGTAAACTGTACAGAAAACAGACCAGTACTTTCCTTGGGTTAGTTTGCTATTAATTGGAGTGTTAATCAGATGATAAATGGCACAGAGCAGAAAACAATCTAGCCTGGAATAGTATTGAATCCTTCCTGGAATATCTGTAGGGGAAACACTACTACCTTATTAAATATTCACTGACAGTCTGTGAAACAAGTTGAGGTCTATAGGTAATGATTGGGAGCCATTTGTCCCTGGAGCAGCATATGAGGGTGAAGGTGTTGAGTTTTACCTGGTGTTGAGTTTGTCCTGCTGGGTTTTGATCTCTTTCTCACTTGGGTGCCCACTGTGGATAAGCTGGCGGGCAATCTGGTTCACCACGGCCACCCGAGAGGCCTGGCTGTTAATCTCTGGCTCCAGACTCTCAAATCTGTAACAGAGGAAGTCAAAAATCTAAAGTAAGCCCAACATGTACTGTACAACGTAAGGAAAAGGAAAGATTTTTTTTTCGATTGTTGATAAATAAATGACTTATTTAACCAAAGCAAATTTGTAATATAGCTGAGCTTAGAGTTGATCGGCAGCAGTGGTGTTTAAAAACTCAACATCCAATTAGTAGCACAAACAAACAGCTGAAGCATCAATCAAACCCCCAACCCTTCAGGTGTGAGGTAAACATGCTAACCGCTAAGGCAAACCTATATGATGTACACAACTGCAATTAACTACATGCTTACCTGTGCTGAATCACCTCCAGATCCTCCAGTTTCTCTGGTATCTCCATTCCATTAAGCCATTGCTCCTTTTCGTCGATCCACAATTCACAGGCATCTGCTTCGCTTAGCACTTTGTACAATGCCAGTGCGTCCTGCAGCGCCTGCTTCCTCAACCTGGTCAGTTCAACCACCTCCTTATATCGCTCCTCTATACCTGCGAGACGTCCGTTTGCATCTGCTGAGCGTGCCTGTTCTTCAGGTAGAGCTTTGGATTGCTCGTAAAGAGCATCCAGCACTGGTCTGTAACTGGCAATCTCTTCAGCAACGTCCTTGTGTTTCTTCACCAAAGCCTGTGCCGAGAACTCGTCATGGCCCACGTCAGTGCTGGACACAATGCGCAACGCGTCTAGCATCCAGGCATCCATGTCATCAGCGTCAGCCTGGAACTGGTGCAGGGCACAGGCCTCCTGCAGACGGATCTTGCGCGCTGCTGACAGCTGCTCCAGCGCCACCCACTGTTCCTGGACGTCGGCGATACGCTGACTGATCTTGTCGGCACCAAAGTGGCCGGCGGCTACCAGCTCCTCACCTTGGTGCACCGTCTGCTGGAGGTGTCCGGCACGGCCACTCTTCTCATCTTCAAAAGCCTTGTGCTTGCTGAGCAGGCGCAGTGCCCCTGTCAGGTCCTTACCACAGTCGTCTGATGACAGAATCTGCTCCTTCTCACGGATCCAACCTTCCTCCTCAGCCATCTCCCAGAAGAATTTCCAGAGGCGACGAGACTCTTCCAGACGTGCGCGCCTCTCCGCTGACAGCTGTGTTAGCTCCTGGTAGCAGAACTCCATGTGGGCCACGCGGTCACGGATCACCTGCGGGTCACAGGGCTTAAAGCCTGCACAGAAATGCAAAATGCTATAATGTTAGTTCACTTTATTTATAGAGCTGTAGAAGATGATGTGTTTCCTTCTAGTCTGTTTTATTCTGCATGTAAAAAAGCAGTTATTATTAGTGTTCAGGTGTCTCTTATCTCGCCTCAGCAATGGGACAAAGAACCTCATGACAGATGTTCGACACTGGAGTGACCTGATGATGTTAAAACAAATTAGTAGAATTATAAACCGAGGCAAAGCTTATGGTTGGTTATTTATTTGCTTAATTACTTTGCTTGGAATTGTTGTACAATGCACACAAAGCCTATGCACTTTTTACAAATTTAATAGGTGTAGGCACTGATCTGAAATCAGGTACACATTTTCAGAAACACCTTCAACATTTGAACCGTGATGCAGTATGAGAGTGAGACCAAATATCACCTTGTGGAGGAATAAAGTACTCTCTAGTCTAGTATGTTAATGGTGGCCAAGAACCTCAGACTAGAATGAAGTACTTAAGAAACACTCTCAACCGTTCGGTATTACTTACCTTCAGAGTCATCGGCAAACTTCTGTGCATTGGCATTGACATTTTTGACACGATCAGCCTGTATGGCAATGTCTGCCTCCACCAGAGCGTGTTTTTGCAGCAGGTCCTCTACACCAAGCAGATGTTTTCCATAGTCCTGAGACAACAGCAGCATCTGCACAGACACATGCAATTCACTTGTGTTATTTTTTCTTTTTTTTTTTTATTCATCGTTCATTTTTAATGAATATTGGCGAACCACTAGAAAATGCTAGGCACAAGTCACACCTTCATCTCATCCATCCAGTCCATGATGTAGAGCATCTCCTGAAAGACTCTCTGCAGGCCCAGGTTGAGTTCCAGTCTTTGGCGTCGAGCTCTCAGGAGCTCCAGGAGGTAGCCCCACAGCCGCAGTACGTTGTCTTTGCGCACTGTGATGCGCTTGATGTCATGGTAGTTCTCTGCCTCCAGCTCAGAGGCTACAGCTACTACCACCTGAACACGCTCTTCGTATGCGGCGATGTCCGTCTCGATGGCTTCGTGCTTCTTGGTGGCCGCCTCTACGGCTTGAAGATCAAAACCAAAGTTGTCCTGGAAGGGGCAAGCAACATGGGAGAAGGAATTAGCATCAATGCAACAATGGCATTAGTGACATTTCAGTGTAACTGTCATTATGCTTTTTTAGATCATCCAAAACTACACACGCAAATATATTCCAAAACAAGCTGCAGTACTACAGCTGGCCACAAGGGTTTGCTACAGCCTAAAAAATAAACACAAGCGCATGAGAAGTGTTTCATATAAAAACAAGGTCGGATTGATCTGCGTGACTTGTGTGTACAAGACGTACAGTACCTGTGAGACGAGTCTCTGGTTCTCGCTTAGCCAGGTCTCCCTCATGGCTGCCTTACGATCAAACCTGCGAGCTAGTTGCTCCAACTTCTCCTGGCGAATAAGCTCCGTTCTTAGAGCTAGTTCCCGCTCATGCTCTGCTTTCTCCAACCTCTCCCAACCCTACAAGCATATACGTGTGTGTTGATGAATCCATGTTAAAATATCAATTAAATAAATTACATTTCAGCATTTTAATCAAGTTTATTCAATCAAATCAAATATCAGCGCTCGGGTTATTATTCCCCTAGTACAGATGTACATTATTTCGGTCAAGTAATATGGATAAAATGCTACCTTGTTGATGTCTGATATGAGTTTTCCTTCTCGGGGTATGTAGACTTTCTGATTGTTGGCTCGCATTTTGCTCTGAATGGTAAACAGCAGCACCTCCAAGTTGCCTTTTTCTGTAAACCTGCATAAACAAAACAAGTCAAGTCGCAGTTCACCTGTCATTTATCACCTTTAGGATGTTTTCACATATAGTTCACTTTAAATCTTTAAGTCGTGTTGAAGAGGACCTGACCAGGAACAAGCTGCATTATGGCCTTAGGGCTTTTAGTCTTCAGGTTTGAAGATTAGTTTATTGTTATTAGCCTAAAGAGTGAAAAAGCATCTACAGACATGCAGAAAGTGAAATTGTACGTAGCATGAAAAGTACAGTAGCAGTCATACAGTGAGACAGAGAGAGATATTACACACTGCACTCTAGATCAGGGGCTCCCAAACTTTTCAGACCGCGACCCCCAATATTTGACTGCTGACGACCCGCGAACGATCATCTTCCACGTTAAGCCGTGACCTGTGTTTATTTTTAATGTAAGCCAGCGCGGAGAATGTCTTTTCGCACAAATACGTTGAGCCAAATTGCATGAGTACATCCAACGCAGAAACCCAGAACTCATCCAGCGTCTTGCCGTCAAATGCCGTCCTCAGGGTTCGATCGGTTGAAAGTTCTATCAGCGCATCTTCCATATCTGACGCCAGATGATTTGCCGTGGTTACATTGAATGGTGACCTTAACTGTCGTAATTAATCGGAGGAAACAAAGTTTTATTTCCAGTTTATTTTAATTATCCTAAAGTTATACTCATTTAAAAAAAAAAATTTTTTAGAATAAATAAATAAATAAATAAATAAAGTTTCTGGAAATCATCTCGCGACCCCCCCACACTTTGGGAACTGCTGCTCTAGATTATGAATGTTCTAGCGAGTAAAAAATGATGAACAATGGAAACATTGTACACAGCCCAGAAGTGTTGGAGAGGGAGATATTACACATATCACACATTTCTATTACACATAGAGTACGAAAGCGGTCAGAGTCTGATATCAGAGTCCAGAGTCAGTGTGTGGAAGACCGAGTGGCTTGTGCAGGTGTTACTGGTTACAGCTCAACAGAGCAAGTGGACTCAGAAGGAGACTCTGTTCTATTTTAGGAAATTTGATATTATATTATTATTATTATTATTATTATTAATATATTGAATATATCCAACAGTGTCTAGTGCCATATAAACGGTCACTTCGCCCTGATTTAGCTAAACGTATTTGACGATTTGTTCGATTTTCATTTAAATCAAATCACGCTTCAATGCTATAGATCTACCGACGGTAGTACTGGCTGCTGTGAGTGGTTGATAAATGACATCCAGACACTAAATACTGTGTACCAAGTTATTATATAGTAACTACTTCAGTTCCTGACACTGACACAATGCTACTATTATTGCAGCACAATAAACGACTTATTTGCTAGTGCCACGGTGGCTCTATTAGCTTATCTGTACGCTGCAAGCCAGCACTGAAGAGGCATTTGAGCTTAACAGAAAAACTGGAGCTATATGTGTTAAGCAAGTGTCAAGTTTCTTATCTCTTATCTGCATAGAAATGCAGCGCAAAGAAATGCTCGGATCTCAGACCACGTGTGTAAACATGGTTACGTCCATGGAACTTTAGTGCTGATCTAATCTCTACTCACCTTTGATAGTAGAGTCATTTCAGAAACATGAGATATTAGAATAAGAATGAATATCAGATTAAAGGCATTACTGAGGAATAAGGATTTAATGGTGAACTCACTTAGGAGGTTTCTCCACTGTTCGGTAGGTGTTAAATGCCTGAAGCTGCTGCTGCACTCCAACCAGAGAGTTGGCAAACTTGCGATTATTGAGGATAATGATGGTCTGTTCGATCCATTCCAGCAGGTCCGAGGCCAGAGATTCATACTTCTCAATCATCTTCTCAGTCTCAATAGCATGATCTAGCACCTATGCAAGGAATGTGGTGAAAAAGTATACAAAAGAATTTACTAAGATTTTTCCCCCCTTTTTCAGGACAAAAATAAGATATTAAAAGGTTCCAGATTTCCAGTCTGGAAAACCAGTAAAGTTCTAATCAATTTCCTGAAGTGGAGCTTTTTTTGTGATTGGACAAAAATACAGACAAAAATCTTGATTTTGATTGAACTTTGTATTGAACTGTTTGTACATTTTAGCGGAAAACTAGAATTGGCGAACTGAAGGCACAGAAGACAAAATTTTGTGAATTCTTTGGAATAATAATTTTGAAAAACAGTGCAATCTGGATATCGCACAGTTCTCGTTTATTTCTGAGATTGCCAAATCCTGGAAGGACTGCTTATTCAGCTTATCATTCTCACTGTGCATCAAACCTACCTGAACACTGGCATCATTTTAATAATTAGATATGAATAATTAAAACCATGATAAAATTGTTTCCATTCTGTGCACGTATTCCAGTTTCATGACTTTGATGCTTCATTTAGTTAAGAGCACAGTTCGACTCACGGTCGATAAAAAACAAACAAACAACGAGATGCAAATTAATAAGATGTTCTGAACCACATGCTATTAACTGCTGAATAGCGAGGAAGGAAGCCATGCTGTTAAATTAAAAACTTACACCAAACTCGCGGTGACTAACGTGATGATTCTTGTCATGTTTTGATTCTTTTGATGGTGTTTTTTAATTGTCTCTTACTTGGTGTTAATTAGGACAGAGGACACTAGCAGCTTTAAAAGCCCAGAGGTATACACAGCTATCCTGGGGAGTCTTACCTTCCCAATACGTTTGCCTTCAACTTTCAGTGCCTTCATCTTGGAGAAGTAATGATAGTAAGTGACAACATAGGTGATGATGGACTTTTCATCAGGATGGTCAACGCTGATATCTGCATTAGACAAAAAATACACGTGTCATACACAAGCACCAGTGTTCCCAAATCCCAAACAACAGGCCAACTTTCAGGCAAAACACAAGGGCATGGCTTCCTTATTTTATTCAGAAACACAAAAAAGGGAAGTGTACTGTCTGAAGTTTGAGCTTTCTACATGCCGGATGTGTCCTGATGCTTTATCACGCTCCTGTCTTTGTTCTCTGCAGGCTTCTGAAGGTCTCAGCTCACTTCTGAATTCTGACTCCATAACACAACAATAATCAACCAGAAAACTTTCTAAGCCATCATCTCTGATTACAGTACATACAGTAATAGATGGAGCGGTGCCTATATTGCTAAGGTGTGTCCCAAATCTCACACTTATTCCATACGCTATTCCATGTTGTAGCATAAACAGTGTGAAGAAGTTGTTCACATTAATCACCCTGAATGATGGACCTATTCAACAAAAAATATCACTTCAGAAAGTTCACAGCTTTGCTTATGTAGAGGAAGTAGGGAGGGTCTATGAGGCACTATGAGGTATTGTGCTTTACTCGTCACTGTGTTTGATCCCCAATGTGCTTTACTTGTGACTGGGTTTGATCCCCAATGTGCTTTACTCGTCACTGTGTTTGATCCCCAATGTGCTTTACTCGTCACTGTGTTTGATCCCCAATGTGCTTTACTCGTCACTGTGTTTGATCCCCAATGTGCTTTACTCGTCACTGTGTTTGATCCCCAATGTGCTTTACTCGTCACTGGGGTTGATCCCCAATGTGCTTTACTCGTCACTGGGGTTGATCCCCAATGTGCTTTACTCGTCACTGAGGTTGATCCCCAATGTGCTTTACTCGTCACTGTGTTTGATCCCCAATGTGCTTTACTCGTCAGTGCATGTGGTGCATTTTTATTTAGCTTTTATAGTAAAAAAAAAAATAGTACTTTAAAAGGTACCACACCTGGAAGGTCAACAACTGATTAACACACATGACCAACCTTCAAGTCACATACCATTTTTGGTAACAGAGAGGGGTAAAAACATAACGTGTAAAATCATTGTCTTAAAAACAACAACCAAAAAAAAGGTTTCCTATTGCGATGTCCTAATTTCGTGTCAGTAGAATCTATTTTCGGCCTTCTGCTCCTCAGCTACAAGGCTATAACAGCATTGTCCTACTTGCGGATATAGGGCATCAAGAAGCCTCAAACAGTAGGTTACAGACGTAACTGACTAACGAGTAAGAAGGAATTGATCTATTACACCAGATGGTGTTAATATTAAAAGAAAAAGAAAAAAAACAACCTCTATCTATAGAGGAAGCTAAATCTCTAAGAACTGAAATATTAAACACTCTGATACAGCAAACGCTAGCAGTCCACAAGCTGCTGTAATCTGATCACCGGTCATAGCAAGGCAATGTCAGTGTCATGGGGTTTTGTTTTGTGTAAGAAAGAGCAAAATATTTGCAGCTTTAACTGCTTGTAGAGACGAACCTTCAGGGTCCAGCAGCTTCGTGAGGCCCAAGTGCTGTTCAGCCAGGTTAAAGGCATTCTGCAAATTATAGTGAGCATTGGATTTCTTCAGCTTGTCAAAGTCTATCAGGTCAGGCCTGTGAAAGAGAGAGAAAGAATGAGAAAGAGAGAGAGAGAGAGAGAGAGAGAGAGAGAGAGAGAGAGCACCATAGTGAGTGAGGAAAAAGCAAGGACAGGAGAAAAGAAGTGAGCAAGAGACAAAGAGGAGACCATGGATGTGAGCAAAGGGAAAAACAGGAAGAAAAAGAACGAGAGAGGTGAATGGATAAGTGAGTGAGTGAGTGAGTGAGTGAGTGAGTGAGGGAGGGAATGAGAGAGATGTCAAAAAACGAGTGCGATTCAAAGCAAGGACAGGGGAAAAAGAAGATCATGCATGTGAGAGAGGAAGGGAGGGGGTAGATAGAGAGAAACAGGAACAGAGGTGAATGAGTGAAAGAGAGAGAAAAGAAGGAGAGGGATAGCAAGAGGTGAGTGGGTAGGGAAAAAGGAAAGTGAGAGGAATGAGTCACAGTTAGAGAGTCAGGAGAGAGTGAAGGAGAAAAAAAAGAAAGAACGAAATAAAAAGAAAAAGAAAGAAATTGCTTATCATTACAGATGGGGAAAAAATTTATCTGGCACTATATACAGTTGAGGCCAAAATTATTAGCCCCCCAGGAATTTTGGAACATTTTCCTAAAGATCTTTCCAATGTTTGCAGCATTGATAAAACTTGATATAATCAAACATTCGCCAGTGCTATTTAGTAGCTTTTGGTACATTTTGGAATATAAAATACATTTTTAGGCTTGCTTTATAATCAAATATAGTGAAAATGGGGTGGTCAAAAATATTAGCCCCTTGTGAATATTTGCTTTCAAAACACACCCAATTAATCAATCAGCTTTCAAAACACACCTAATTAATCAATCAGCTTTCAAACCACACCTGTGCAGTCAATTGGCTTCCTAACAACACCTGGGCATTCAATCAGCATTAAAGGACTCCAAGGAACAGGGCACTTGAACACATTATTGGGAGAGACTACTTTTACTCACCATGCCAAAGACAACGGAAATCAGTCTTGAGCTCAGAAAGAAGATAGTGGAGGCTCATGATAAGGGGGAAGGCTATACTGCCATTTCCAAGCTTTTCACAGTGTCTAGAACCGCCGTACGTTGCATCATTGCCAAGTACAAGGAGACAAATTCTGTAAGAAACAAACCTGGGCGTGGTCGTAAGCGCAAGATTTCAAGAACCCTGGAGAGGAAAATAGTCAGAGATATCAGCAAGATGCCCCAGACATCTGCCAAGATGATTGTTGCTGACCTGGCCTCTTCTGGAGTTGATGTTTCAAGGAACACAGTTGTGAGGGCTCTTCATCGTGGTGGGCTTCAGGGCCATCGTCCCAGAAGAACCCCTTTACTCAAACAGCGGCACATCACAGCTAGACTGAGGTTTGCCCGTGAACATTTGAAAGGTAAAGATGAGTTTTGGGAGTCTGTGCTTTGGTCTGATGAGACTAAACTGGAACTGTTTGGGCACATGGATGTTGCTTATGTTTGGCGAAGAAAGGGTGAGGCCTTCAACCCTAAGAACACAGTTCCCACAGTTAAACATGGTGGTGGGAGCATCATGCTGTGGGGCTGTTTTGCAGCTTCAGGCACAGGGAGCCTTGTTCGGGTGCATGGCATCATGAAAAAAGAAAATTATGTTGACATTTTGAGGGATAATATGCAGAAATCTGCTCGTAGTCTAGCCTTAGGTCGTCGCTGGGTCTTCCAACAAGACAATGACCCAAAGCATACATCGAAATTGGTCCAACAGTTCCTGAAGGATACCAAAACAAAGGTCCTGGAGTGGCCCGCACAGAGCCCAGACCTCAATCCTATTGAGAATCTGTGGCGAGTGCTCAAAGTGAATGTCCATGCTCGGAAACCACGTAATTTGGACCAGCTGGAGCAATTTGCAATGGAAGAATGGGCTAAAATCTCTCAGGAAACCTGTGCCAACCTAGTAAAGAACTACTCTAAGAGGTTGTTGTCAGTTGTGGCTCAGAAAGGGTTCACTATTGACTATTAATGACCGGGGGCTAATAATTTTGGACGTTTCATTTTTGCCCTTTCTTGTTTCAACTCACTATTTCAATTAAATATCCTTCAAAAAAAAATCAAACTTAGTGGAGATTTTGTCTTTGTTATTTTGGAAACAAACACACTATAAAACACTTGTTGTTAATGGTCATTTCCATGGAGAAATCAAGAGTTTTGTCTAATTTCATAAGGGGGCTAATAATTTTGGCCTCAACTGTACTAATATGTACTGTATGTTCTGACTTAAGGAGAGGGTGGAAGAGAAAAAAGAAAGGAAGGTAAATCAAGAGGGAGAGAAAAAAAGAGAGAGAGAGAGAGAGAGAGAGAGAGAGAGAGCACCCCATGGTGCAGCATAGTGAACTCTAATCTAGTTTCTCTACCTGTGTTTGTGAATGAGAGCGTTGAAGGCCATGCCATCTCTCCAACTCGTGGTGAAATTGTGAATGTTGACATTTGGATAACTGGAACATAACAGAAAGGTCCGAGTTCAGAATCAGACACAGGAACGAGTGAGAACAGTCAGATCAGAACACGGAGTGATAAACGTTATCAGGCTTGAAAAACTCAGAAGCTCATCTGGTAAAACTGTGATGATATAAACAGCACGACTTTAACTGAATTCTTTATAAAGCCTGCTTTTAAATCAGGAACAAGGCTGATTACCTGAAACCTGTGTGCGTGTGTGTGTACAGTATGTGTGTGTGTCTTCACCCTGCGGTCTTCATCTGACACCAGAGAAGCAGAGCATCCTTGGCAGACTTCTTTTCCTTGCTGTCTTCCGTCTCAACGCTAATGTCCTGAATCTGTCAGACAGAATTCCAACCGAGATCTGCTCATGTGCACGCACCACACACACACTTCACAGCTTACACAAACACCAATCACACCCACTTACTTGTAAAACCCTTCATACTCCTGATAATATACTATAGGTGCTGTATGATGACTCATAGCTCTTTACTTTGTTTTTTCTCATATTATTCAGTCTTCACAACAACGCATTGATGAGTAAATTGATGAGAAACACATCAACCAATGGGGGAAAACCTCCATGGTGAGCTGACCTGGAAGCGCAGAATGATGGTCCAGATGAGGCCCAGCGTTAGACGGTGGTTGCCATCAACAATGTCATGGGATCCCATGTTCTCCAGGTGAACACGCTGTTCTTTGAGGAACTGCAGAGCTTTGTCCACGTTCTCCAGACAGTGAATTCTCATACGGCCTTTCGTCGGCTTCGGCTGTGGAGAAAACCAATCGTTGTCAACTTTATCGAGACCTCAGGAACTTTTGTTTTCATTCATTCATTCATTTTCTACCGTTTATCCGAACTACCTCGGGTCACGGGGAGCCTGTGCCTATCTCAGGCGTCATCGGGCATCAAGGCAGGATACACCCTGGACGGAGTGCCAACCCATCGCAGGGCACACACACACACTCTCATTCACTCACGCAAACACACACTACGGACAATTTTCCAGAGATGCCAATCAACCTACCATGCATGTCTTTGGACCGGGGGAGGAAACCGGAGTACCCGGAGGAAACCCCCGAGGCACGGGGAGAACATGCAAACTCCACACACACAAGGCGGCGGTGGGAATCAAACCCACAACCCTGGAGGTGTGAGGCGAAAGTGCTAACCACTAAGCCACCGTGCCCTCAACTTTTGTTTTTTTTTAAAAAAAAAAAAAAAAAAAAGTTGTTCTGATTATTTAAGAGAAACTGTACAATTCAGCTTTTCTTTCTGTTTTATTTCCCTTTGGTTTTTTTTTTTTTTTTTTTTTGCAAAACCTGTGCATCTTGCTATTTTCAAAATTTTGGCCTTTATGTACAGCTTGTGTTTTTAGTCCTTGCGTGAGTCGTTTTGGAAGCATATCTCAAGTTCCCATTAAATGTAGTCTATATACTATACTATACTTCTGCTATTAACTTAAAAAAAAAAAAAAAAAACCTATGAAAGCTAAGTGATATTTATTCAGACAAATTACACTAACCAGAGAAAGCTTGTTTTTTTAGTTAGCTCTTGAAGGTTATAGTGTGTGTGTGTGTGTGTGTGCATGCATGTAGACAGACAGATAAACAGATATATTCTTTCAGCCTCTATAATCTATGCCAAAGTATCTGTTCATGTTTCAGCATGAATGGTATTTTGGTATTTTTCAGCTTGTATATCAATTTTCCAGCCCATTTTTTTTTCTTCTTGGCTTTTACTCTTGATTACGTGACCTGATGCTATGGTGTCATGACTTCAACATCAGTCAAATAGGATGTGTTTCATGTGTTACACCACATGCAACGCTATTCCCTTTGCTTTCTGGACTAATAATGTCTGAACAGCCAGTGGAGCTGGAGGTTGGGGGATTAATAGCCTGGCTGTGCTGGAGCGCTCCACTGTGATTTCAGTACAGAGTCGGCTTTTGCAATACAACGGTTTTATTGTCTTTAAATGATATTACACTTCTACAATATCCTGTTTCCGGCAATTATATTACATCAGCAGTCCTGCCAGTTAACTCCATTCATCAGGGACGGCACTAAAAAGATGAAAAAAAAAAGAATAAAATGCTGAAAATGGTCAAAACAATTTGTTTTTTCTTCACTATAAGTATTAGAAGGCCTACAGGACGTGTCACATCTAACACTCTCAACACGTTAATGATGTTACAGTTGATGATTCTTATTAAATGCTTAAATATACTTTCTTTCCCATGCAGAGCTCAGGCATGTCATGAAAACGAAAATTCATACGTTTATGGGAGAGAAATTCTGGCCATGTTAACATTGGATAACTAATTTGTAAAATGATCATCTAGAAAATGTATTTTTTTCATGACTACAGCACATAGTGTGAACTCAACTCGATATCCGCCATCCAGACAACTGGCTTACTGCAAAGAGTCAAACTCTTAAATTCAAGAAATAAAATTTTTACACCAATATCTCAATCCTAGTATAAGAATTCGATTGAGACTACAATCTCCGTGAGTTTAGTTCTCAGGACACTTCACCTTACAGGTTTAACCAGATACTTTACGTCTGAACGGTTGTTAAAAGTTCGTCAAGAAACTCTAGTGTTTTTAAAAAGCCACCTATAAAAACATGCTCGATATGGCAAATGTATGTGGACACCTGTCAATCAAACCCATAGCCAGATATACCCAAAACATAAAGCTGCCACCAAGATGGAATCATAAAATTGTCTTTATTTGCTTCAGCATTAGAAAAGGGTCTAGACCTCATTTTAAAACCTGCTTCATCATGACAATGCCCCTGTGAACAAAGCGAGGTCCATGAAGACAGACTGCCACAAACTAAACCCCACTTAACACAGCTGTTCTGAACTACTGTATGCCACTTTTCCACCGAGGCAGTTTGAGTGCTGGTTCAGAGCCAGAGCCTAATTTAAAATCAGTTCTTTCTTTTTCGACACCAAAAGCACCGGCTCTAAACCAGGAAAAGTGAACCGCTTGAGTCAGGGGCTGGGAGCAGGGTTACTATGACCAACAAGGCAAAAGAGAACGTCGCTTTTTTTAGCGCTATTTTTAAATCAGGATTCGCCGCATTTGGATGCCAATGTAAGTTCAGCATTAACAGTAACGTAACATCTGCCATTGTTGATGTTGTGTTTGCGGCTGCTGCACTAACGTTGCTGTATAACGTTGTATACGGTGACATAAGACTTGGCTCTGTGATGGCTCTCTAGCCCATGGAAAGGAAAACTGGTTCTTAGAAGGCTTGCCAGTGAAACCAGCTTCGAACCAGCAGCAGCACTAGCTCTGAACCAGCACCTGGTTCTTTCTGGTGAAAAGTGGGCACAAGTCACTTCAATTCCTGAACCAACCAAAGCCCTAACAGATATCTAGTAGAAATCCTTTCCAGTAGCGTAAATGATAACAAAACGGAGACTAAATCTGCAATGTGATGTTGAAATAACGCATGAATGTGATGGTCAGCTGGCCACAAACGTTTGGTCATATGGACCAAAACTGTGAGAAATGTAAGGTTGTTTACATTTTTCATCATTTTTGGGTGATTCCATGTGGCTGCTCCTGTCCCAACGATACATAGATAACGTTTTTTAAAGCCAGCTTCACCTCCTGTCACTGGCTGCATCCCAAAGTGCAAAGCAGAGCACAAGCTGTGTGTTAAATTTGTGCACTGTCAGGGGTTACCCAACCCTAGGGTATGGTTAAAGCTAAGGGATACTGATCAGAAAGTTGGGGTTTAAATCCTCAGCATTGACGGACCCTTGAGCAACCCTCTTCTGTTTTAGGATGAAACAACTTGTTGATCAGAAAAATCTGAGGAAAATGACCAGACAGAAGCAGGCAGAAAGAAAATAGCAACTCAGTGGAAACCAGTAGATGATTTTGTTTATGTTAGATGGTTAGACCCTGTATTGTGACCCCAGCTTCCTTACAAGAGAAGAATTTCAGTGTGCTATAATAAACGTGTGACAAATAAAGGCTTCTTCATCTTTAGTATGCTGCCAAAAAAATGTAATAAACAGGTAACACCACTAGTACTATTCTCCAGCAAGCTTCAGCAGGTATGAACTCGAACAAACAGACTGATTATGAACATGCCCTTAACCTTAAACTAGCCACTAGAGCCCTGTACCACCACCCAGAGGATTAATAAGGATAGAAGCTGCAGGGAGCAAAGAGATGCTGAACCTCACATCACATAATGATCTAGAACCCAGTTCTCTTATTTTTGTCACCATGAATTCATGTTGATAGAGCTAATAATAATGAAATTGTTGCTTAAAATAAAAAGACTTAAGGAATGTGAATGAAGATCCAGACATCGTGTTACATGCTGCAAACACTACTACAGTACGTACCAGTCTCTCTCCAGACAGCACCTCCAGGAGCTTAATGAGCATGCGGCCATCCCTCAGATCCATGTAGAGGTCTGTGATGCGGCAGGAGACTCGGGCCAGGTGGGAGTTCACCCATTTGGTAAAGGTCTTCTTCTGCACTGCTTCACGCTCATCTGCAAAGGAAAAGAAAGAATTCGAAATCCTCCGGCCCATTCTTTCTTTAAAAAGCAACCAATGAAACATACGTAGTTTCAACAGCAAGGTGCACTCTCAGGACAAAGGTAAAAGCTACTAATCTGTAAATTAGCATGTCATCTTGGTGCTACCTATACTCTAAATTATGCCTGTAAAAATGGTAATAATATTTTAAAAGGCACATGATCGCAACATGTGGTCTTTTTTGTAAGTAAAACATACATACTAAAGGTAAAGATGGTGTAACTGTTGAGGGTTCCACCCCAGTGCCAAGATAAAGAATCTGTTTTTTTCCTGAAGTGTGGGGTGGTTGAAAGATAAGAAAATGCTTTTCAGTCACAACTGAGATTCAGCACACAGGCAGTAGAGGGTGCTGGTGCAAATTAGAAGCTGCTGCTTTTTAACTTGATATTAAAGTTAAATGCCAGTTTATGGGCTCATTTCTTCCAGTAAATTGCTTACAAACAATCCAAACTACAAGATACCAAAAAGAGAAACAACCCACTCCTATTTTCCACCGTTGTATTTGTCTGAGCAGGCTTCTCGTTTCCAGCGAGCGGTCGTTAGCAGAAACGCAATTATTTTAATACGGCTGAAGCATCTAATGCCAACCTGATCACTCGACATGTTTTCTCTCAGGCTTGTTGGGTGGTCTGGTGGAGCTGTAAGGCCATAAAGCAAGCTTTCACCTATACATCCAACCTCCCACATACGCACACAACCACCCACCCGCTTGGCTCTATGAAGTGTGTCAACGCCAACGCCTTTGCTGGATGCAGCATTTGCTTAATGCTCTCCAAAACCCGTTGCCATAGAAATCTGGAGCAAAGATTTGCAGCCTCTTTGTGCAGACTGGTCCACAGACCTCACAACTATCAACTGCTAACATATCAGTGCCGTGTGGAAAGTTGTAGAACATACATCAAATAAAATATAGTGATAGAATTATACAACTAATACAACAGCTCTGAATAATACAGATGTTAGCAGTTAAGGACCAGGCCAAGACAGTGGACTGAAACAACACCTAATATCTGATACAACACCTTATACAGTATCTAAATTTAGACCAACAGACATTTACACTGTCACTGGATTTATATAGCAAGCTAAAATACACACAGCCTAACACACACAGTACAACAGACAGTCAAACAACCTCACACACAGCCCAACATTCACTCACTCACACAAACACAGCAACATTCAGACACACAGCCCAAAACACACACACACACAGCCCCACACACACACACACACAGCTCAACACTCACACACACACAGCCCAACACACAGCCCAACACTCACACACACACAGTCCAACACTCACACACACACACACCCAACACACAGCCCAACACTCACACACAGCCCAACACTCAGCCCAACAACCCCACAACAGCCCAACACACACACACACACACAGCCCAACACACACACACAGCCCAACACACACACATACCACCCAACACACACACACAACCAAACAGAAGACTGAAGTCAGGGCTAAGCAGCAGTAATCTGTACTTGTGTGTGGGTCAGAGAAATTATCTTCTGCTCTGTGTTTGCTCCTACATTCAAGTGCTCTAAAACCCACCAGTGACTCATTGCACTCAAAGGCAGAGAAGCTACACTGCTTTGCACAAGTAATTGCCCCTGAACATTTCTAGATGTTGAGATGTTATGAATCGAGCAGACGAAAAATAGACAGAATTGGTATCTGAATTACACAATGTGTCTAACGTGTCTGGAGGCTTTTAGGAACATGTAAAGATCATGTGACACTTGTAGCACACATATAGACTGAACTATTATGGCAAATTGGCTGCAGAGTGGAATGTGATAACTTACTGGTTAAGGTGCTGGACTACTGATTGTAGTAGTCTTTAATTACTAAGATTCTAAGATTATCTATTATTACTAAGATATCTAAGATTGTGAGTTCAAATCCCAGGGCCACTCATATGCCACTGCTGGGCCTCTGAGAAAGGCCCTTACCACTCAATTGCTCAGCTGTATATATGAGATGGCTGTAACATTACAAAATATGGAAAAGTTCAATGGTGGTGAACACTTACGCAAGGTAGATCAGATTTTGGAAGAAAGCATATTGGATATTGGATCCTGTAAGAATGCTGAAATTGGATTTGGGAAAGTAATTTCTTTTTTTAGTTGGAAATGTTTCCATACCAAGCGCTTTGAATGGTATTTCTTGTGTTAGGATTGATTTTGATTATTTTTGCACTATTGATTTTTTTGCACTATTATTATTATTCTGCACTTTTGATTTGTTTTACACTACATGATATTTACAGTGCAAGTGATTTTTGTGTGCGAGGGTTTAACTGGGAAGTGCTTATCTTACAAACATTCGCTGTAAGCATAGCAGTCTACAAAGAAAACAATATCAAATGGATTGGTAGTGGCTAATAATCAAGGTTTCAATATCAGAAGAGTAAGTGGTACTGTGGCATCTCAAACTATTTTATAAGCTTACATTAAAAATAATAATAATAATAATAATAATAATAATAATAATAGCAACAAAAATAATTCAGAAAAAAAATCTGTTCTGCCAACAAACCATATTCATACACATATTTGTAACATATACTCTTTTCTATATTTCCTACACACATACATATATGTATATATATATATATATATATATATATATATATATATATATATATATATATATATATATATATATATTTTCCTTTTGGATGTCAAGATTATTCTAACTATTTTTATTCTATTGTTTATTTGTAGTTTTCAATTCTACACGGACAATTTGAAAACATTTTGCTGCATGTCGTTCTGTGTACGGTTGTGTACGTGACAAATAAAACACGAATTAGAATTTGAATAACCATTGAATAAATTATTTGAATAAAACATGCTCTCAAATTTTTTATATTAATATTGGTGTCTATTCTGGTGTCATTTATTTAAGATACAGTCTTGAATCATTTCTGAAATCTGCAACTGGATGGATATGAGCACATATAAGTTCCTCAACTTTAGAAAATATCTAATTAATATTTTACTTGTAGATTTGTAATTTGTATTTATATTTGTTTGCTTTATTTCCACACAATTACAACCTTTGCTTGTCACTATTAATACATAAATACTATCTTTCTTTTATGATCAACTGCTTTAAATGTTCTGATAAGTATAATACACACAGGTGAACAAGCAGAACGCCAACAGGCTATTCTTAACTACAACATCAGTGTAATCAACCGTCGTAATTAAAGATAGTGGTGTCTAAAAGCTTTGAACTACCTGTGAACTAAGTTCTGCACTCAGACATTAATATCCAACTTCCACTAATGTCCTTATATAGAAGCCTTTATTTTGACACATATACATTACAGACCAGAAAAATTCGTTCTACACACATCCCACATTTGGAGGTTGAGGTCACAGCGCAGGGTCGGTCATGATACAGCACGGCAGAGAGGGATCAGCGCCATGATCAAGTGTCAGCTTGTCAGTGCTGGGGCTTGAACCCCAATCCTCCACTCAACATCCCAGAGCCACTTGTGCCACCACTGCCTGGTGATTGCTGGATTGCTGGTTTTCCGTTACCATTTTTATTTTTTTTAATATTTTCCCTCAAATGCTGCAAGTAATGGGAGTTTCTAACGTTGTAACATCACATCATTTTAGATACCTGTACATATTTGAACATATCTGTTACCCCAATGTACACTTAACACTGCTACTCCTGCTTATAGAGGGTTTTAAAACGTTTATATAATAGTTGTGCTAACACAGATTCTAGATTTCCCATGTAAAACGATACTCTAACCAGGTTTAAAAGCAGGGCTTAAAATAATGACATCCTGGAGGTCAGTGTGAAAAGCCCTAAAGAGAGTGAAGATACCGGACAAACCCAGGAGACCTACAGCATGTGATTGTACATCAGTAATGTAGGAATAGCTTTTACTTGTCTAGGATTATTTCCTCATTCCTAAAGATAAATATTCTTGCTCCAATTTCACAACAATTACCCAAATACTTCAAAAAAGGCTCATTGTTTTGCCAGGACATGCTCTACAGGAGCTGGTGATAGATACGGCATCATGATAAAGGCCAAAACAAGATAACAAACCTGGAACACAACCTACTGCTGCTGCTGCTACGTAGGAAGGAAATAGTATATTGCGACTTTACCAGCCACTTTATTAGGAACACCTGAACATTCATGTAGATATCTAATCAGATGCAGACACACGTGCACTTAACAGTAACATACGAATGGGAGGAGAAGTGTGCCCTTGTTAGTAGTTTTAGCCAGATGGGTTGGTTTGAGCATTTTCACACAACAGTCTCTAGAGTTTACACTGGATGGTGTAAAAAAAAAATAAATAAAAAAAAGAACCATACAGAAATGCTTTCGATTAACTCATATACTGTATATAAGCGCCCTATAAGAAGAAAAGCAGAGCCTTGAGTCACATGACCATCAGCTTCCACTCCTGTCAGCATAGAACAGTATTCATAGACTACACAGACACACTGAAACTGAGAAAAAGTGCAAGCAATACTTTTAGACAATCCTTAACTCTCAGTCAATCCTTTGGCTTCGTGCTACCGCCACATGGCTGACGGGATAAGTGCATGAATGACCAAGTGTATAGGTGTACCTAATATAGTGGCCGCTGAATGTATTATGATAAATACAAACAAAAGACGCATAAATGCAAAAAAAACATGTTTGCCAAATATAACCATTTACTTCTCCCTTTTCTGAGACACAGCAGTTATTTAGTCTGTATTAGATTTAACACATTAAAGGTCAATTTATTCTGAGAGCCAATAGGGAACAGTAGACAAGGATTGTATTTACAGAGTTAAGGATCCTTGTGCTGTTAAAAGCCTCTACAGCTCTTCAGTTACGCTGACGTGCTGCAAAGTGTCTGCTTCTGCAGTTTGATCAAAAACAACAGCGTGCATCAACAATCAATTTGCTGCAGTTAATCAATACTCAACTGCCAGGAGGCTGCTTCAAGCCTGTATTTTACCACCTGGCTTAATGGTGGTAGTGGAGTTTAAAGAAGCTGTGTGCTTCTCTCTCTCTCTCTCTCTCTCTCTCTCTCTCTCGATCATGCAAGCTCTTTAATTTGACCTTGACCCTTGCCGCTGGGACATTGTGCATCATTAATGAGACACCATTTCTGGCTCCGTCCGTAACTACACGCTCCACTGATGTAAAAATTTGATCACAGCATTATGATGCGCTAACAGCGTGAAAGTTTTTTTCCCACTGCATATCATATATACACAATTCAAATGCAATTTCTACTGTTTCCTTTCTTGAGATTCTAGGACTTTCATGTGAATGAAATACATGTAAAAGGGAAACACAGTATTTCAGCTCAGAAAAGAACTATATATACACACACATATATGTATATATATATATGTATATATATGTGTGTGTATATATATATATGTATATATATGTGTGTGTGTATATATATATATATATATATATATATATATACACATACACACACACACACACACACACACACACACACACACACACACACACACACACACACACACACACACACACACACACACACACACACACACACACACACACACACACACACACACACACACACACACACACACATATATATATATATATATATTTATACGGGCTCAAAATTTAACCATATTTAAACAAAGTTTAATAAACAAAGTACCTGATCCCCATGTATACAGCTAGGTCAATTAGAGATAGTGATACGTTTTATTAGATTAGTAAGATTAGATATTGGGTTGTATAGTAATTATTATATAAATGAACACACAGGGAAACAGGATTGAGGTATGAGGATTAAATCTAAATAGTATTTACTTAATCAGTCTCTCTAGGATTTTTTGGAGCTTCTTTCAGCCACAAATAATTGCTTTTTTTCCGCATTTATAATTGTAATTATAGAATTAGTGAAATTGCAGGCACAAGATTCTTCTTTTGAACTCCAGGCAGTGAAGACACATATGCATCACAGCTATCACATGCAGTTTATTGAGTAGCACCACGATGCCAAATATCTCAGATTGTCGTTAACAAACAGAGATCTTATTATAGCTTGCAGACGGTCAAATAGATAGGGCATTACCCGCAGTCAATAAATCAAAATGTCATGAAACAGGCAAACTAAGTCACATCTCGCAGCACAGTGCGAGTTTTAACAAAGTACGATGAGCTCGAGGAATTCGCCTACAGTAACTTTATCTGTGCCACGTAAAACCCTCGACTTCTTATCATGAGATCATACGACAAAATGACGAATTGCTGTACCTGAAATCTCTCAGTGTCAGTAGAACATGGGAATGAGAAAAGACAATGCTAAGAAGGACATTGATCCCTGTAATGTATTGAATGTTCTTAGCCTTGAAGCACAATATAATGAAGGTTATTGTCAGTGTGGCCGTCCAGATTTATATAAATTTTCCATTTATACACACATCACAAGGCTGTCTGTGCAGGGAGGGGAAGAGTGTCAATAACAAATGCTATCTGATTTGTGGCTTGAGTTTAATCATCACAGGTAACCTCTAAAGGTCATATACTGTATAATATACTGTAGTACTGTATAGTGAGTTGCTTAGAAAAAAGAAAAAGAAATCTTAAGAAACCAAAAACTTTATCCATCCCAAAAATACGTCTTTTTTTCCTGAAGGTATGATGTTATTTATATCAACAACTTCCTTTCAAATCAGTTGCAACACTGGTTTCCCATCAGCAACCCAGCTGCAGCTGTTTGGCCCCTGAACAAGGCCCCTAACTCTGCTCCAGGGGTGCTGGATTATGGCTGACCCTGAGATCTGGATTTGCAACAAAAATAGAGACGTCGTCTTCTTCTTTAACAGTTTTTACTATGCAGAGGTTTAAGCTGTTTTTTTTTATTCTCAGTGTTCACACAACACGCTATTACTAATTATGCGATTTGGGACACACCTCTTGATTTACTTCTTTTTAGGTCTGTAAGCAGAACAGTAATCGCGATACTGTCTAGCCTTTAGCCAAGAGTTCTGCAATCATTGCTTCACATTGCTCCTTATATTTTATTCTCAAAGTAGTCCTGGTGTTCAAAGTGACTACACATATACATGCTAGTGTGTGAGATGACCGTGTGCTTGGCTGCTTAGTGCTTAATAAAATGGAGATGTAAAAATGTATTGGGCTGCAAAGAAGATAAACATGTTAATCATTACATAAAAGACAAACAGCTGACATTTTAATTGAACTCTACTATCAGGACTTGCGTCAGTTTATGAGGTGGAAACAACATGGGCAAAGATTTTGTGTTATGAATGGCCCTCAACCAACACATCGGTTGTTACTGAGACTCTAAAGATAAGAAGAGTCTATGGGCCTTTTTATACCTGGTCACTTCATGTGTCTTCTCTGATTTGTTAAAACTGTTCCATTAGGCCAGATAAATGCGTCTTGGCGAATCGGATATCAATCCGATCTTTCTACTCCCGCCCAAAATGCAAATATATTTTACCTCATTTCCAGGGTAATTGAAATGGAACACGCTTTGGTGTATGCGGTTTTCAGAATGCAATCAAAAAGAAGACAAAAAAACGTATGATGTTTATGCTACAAAAAACAACATTTACATTTATTTGTTTCCCGCGCGATGCACGACTCGTGAGTCACTTGCGAGTGACGTACTTCCGTTTGAGAGGAGTATAGCGCTGATATATGTGGCTTGAACAACCACATTCATTTACACCTGTCCAGTTTCATCTGTAATGCGTCCCAGACCACCTCCTGAAGTGGTTTGAGCGTTCGGATTTATATCCGTCTCGAAACCGTTTCGGAGGGCATTTACATCTGGTCTTTTTACGATCAGATAGCTATCTGATCACAGAAAACGCATGAAGTGATCAGATGTAAAAACCCCTATGAAGAGTCTTTATAATAAAAGTGGATTGTAATTCCAACAACAACAATCTATTTGTTCTAATCGATTTAATCTATTGTATCAGTCTATTATTTCTTGTTGAATTTGAGGATTCGCCTGATTCCACACACTTGATTTGGGATGAAATTCTGCAGCCACTCTTGAGCTTAGGCATACAAAACTGAGCATTGCCAAAGTATAATATTAAAATCTTAGATTCAACCCTCTGCAATTACATCATGAATGTAAATTCTCACTGCTCTAACTTTACCATCCTGAGGTTAGGTTTTGTTCTCACAGTGTTGATCATTATAATTCTGGGAAATACCATCATCATTGCAGTTCTGTATAGCTCATCAATGTTAGTCACAAAACTGTCTAGTAAAAATATGGCAGTGGGTCATACTTTGGTGAGGGATTTATGCATAACTGGCTGTTTTACTGCTGATGCTTTACACTTGTGAAGATTAAAGGTAACCAAGTATTTTAAAGGCAGGATCTCCGATTTTTGATAAATGCTTCAGAAAACTGAGTCAGGCCGAATAATAAACAAAAATCAAAATAAACGTGTAGCCAATGAGAAGAAAGGGGCGGGGCTTGTCAATATGCGGTGGAGAGAGTGTTCAGTGCGCATGTGTGACTTTAGCAGAAAGCGGTTTTAACATTGACATGGAGGATAAAAAAAAAGAAAGAAAGCGAAGAAAGGCTTACGATAAGGCAAGAAGTAGGACTCGTGTTAATATAGGATCAGCTTTCCAGCGCTGGAGAGAACTGAAGGAGCGGGAATTTGGCATTTTCACAGATTTGTGTTTCCCGAGTCAATAACCCCTGAGCTAAACGCTGTTACTACACAAATAACACCTCTTTTCTATCGTAGTAATGTAGAGAAGCAGCTACAACCATGTTTTGTGTAGTAACAGCGTTTAGCTCAGGAGTTATTGACTCGGGAATCTCAACTTTACTTAAGACGCCGAGTCGCTTTTTTCCTTCTCGATAGGTGAGTAACGTTGGTTTTGCTTTGTTACACAGAACTAATATATGCCGTCCTTTGCATGATTATGCTTGTGTGTCATTTTTGCTTGTTTGTTTATCTGCAATTGTATTGTTCTTCCCTTCAGCTATGATAAAGACACATTTCTTTCCATTATTTGCCTGGGTTACGTATGTGTGTGTGGGCGGAGCTATCAATACAGGGGTGGGACCCATTTGGGTTAGGGGCGTGTTTGTTTTGGTGATTTCAAATGTTGACACTGGCTTTCAAACATCGGAGACCCCACCTTTAACCAAGTATTTTAGACCCAGCTTCAGGCTTCGGCCTTAGAGGCAGCTTCAGGCTTTGGGCCATAGATAAAGCTTTCAATCAGATGTCCAAATCATACTTTCAAATCAAAACCAATGTGGTTCAAGAAACACAATATGCAATTCTTTGCAATAAACATTTCAGTATCTGGATCTGAACCCTACCAAAATCCTGTGATAAAGAAAAGAATATAAGGAGCATTAAAATAATAAGATCCTGTAAAAAATTAGATATTTTAGGAAATGCTGCTGTTCTCCCTAAATAATATGACCAAACAGATTACATTGCAAATATGTTTTCCAGGAAGTATGAATAGTCATTTCTGTTTTATAGACATGTAGACTTGATATGCACTATTAATTTTTAACTAGTCCTCGTATGTGGAAATATTATTAATAAAAGTCTTTATTGCTGAAGTTGTCACTGATGGGGACTGATGTATTGTTCATGATTAAATACAAGTAAATCAAGTTCTGTAATTTTAGTGCACATTTGATATAGGCATACACATTGGCTCTTAAACTCTACTTAAAACTCGAGTTATCATATATGGTATGGAATTTTGAGAGGTTCAATTCTCGATGATGACTATCAGGGGGAATGCACTGAATCTTTCTGGAGGACAATAAATTTCACCTCTGAATACATCATACGTTCTCAAAGTGTCTGCATTTGTTCACATTCACTCCAAGTAGACAAGAAACAATATTTTTCCAGCCACGTACTGGCTGAGAAGAGCTTCATTTCCTTTGGCAAGTGTGACGGCTCCGCTGAATAAAAATGGTGAGTGGTTATAAAAAGATGCTAAGACAGACTGCTGTGAATAGAACCACTTGGAGACTTATCAAGCCGTCTTTGCGTCGATCAGCTTTGTGCTCGGGTCTTCACATGTGAACATTCAGCAGGAAGGAATTAGTCCGTAATGATCTCAGAAATTACGCTGACCCATTAGATCCTCAGGAGCTCTAGGTTGCACAATATGACTCGACTATAAACTGTTGTAGAAAGGACATTATTTACATTTACATTATTTTCTTTCCAGTGTCACCCAAATGACGATGGGTTTCCTTCTGAGTTTGGTTCCTCTCAAGATTTCTTCCTCATATTATCTCAGGGAGCTTATCCTCACCACCGTCACCTCAGGCTTGCTCATTAGGGATAGATGTTATAAATAAATAGTAACTTAATTTTAAACTTTAAAATGTTTATTCTGTGTGTATTTGTTTCCGTAAGGCTGCTTTGAGACAATGTCCATTGTTAAAAATGTTATATAAATCAACTGAAACTGAACTGAAAATCAAAGACATGGAAATAAAGAATGTATTTGCTGAGATGTACAAAAAGTAAAGCGGTAGTAAAGATGTAGAGTTTCTGTGTTGGACATTCTCTGTGTTGCTTTAAGGATTGGGAAAAAGATTTCAAAGCAAATATGAAACTCCTCCACACACTCAGGACCAGAACAAACAGAACATGATTCAATCCAAGATTCTAATCCTCCAACATTTGTTTTTACTTCAGGTCATTTAAAAAACCCAGTTTCTTTGGTTCAATCATATCATTGCAGAACAAGATGTCTTCCGGCCTCTGGTTTAACGTACTTTTCCTGTTTTATCTTGACATTTCTATGTAGAATCCCCTAGTCATGTGTTCGAACAATATTCATTTTTAAAAAATAAAATAAAAAAAATAAATAATAAAAAATTATAGGATCTTATAAAGCTAGATATTTGAAATTACAGCAATTCAAAGGCTGCCAAAAGTCTAAATATTAAACTTCTGATTCTGTTATTTTACACAAGCTCATAAAGACAGTTGTGTAGTCTGAATATAAACAGGTTGGACTTTGGCTTGTCTTATAGCTCAGAGATTATCTCACCTTGCCCATTCTCTTTAACTGCTATTACATTACATATAACATCTGTGACTAATTTTCAACACAAAAAAAAGCATGGTTGGCGAAGAAGCACAGTGAGAACCTCCTGTTTTAATTATGGGCAGGCCGGAATATGGGAACCATCTCACACCTAGTGACATCAGTTTTGAGGAGTGGAAGCTACAGGACTTACGATGAAAAGTTCACAAGCTACAGTGAACAAAAACAATAGGGTCGGGTTGCTTGTAAATCCAAAAGGGTTTTTTGCTGCTATGGTGAGAAATTTGGAATTAACCAATTGGAATCAAGCTTTTTCCCTACGCTTCCATTTAAAAGCACCTAGCCATGTGATATTTATTTAGTATATTTCATCATACTGCTGTGCAGCAAGTTCCTGGCTACAGCACTGAAAACTCACTAATGCAGTGTTCTTGCTCGTCTCTGGATGGTTCACTTGCAGATGCTTGAATGATTCTGACTGCTCTTCTAATTCATGCATGTCTGAGCAATCAAGATTTTGTTTATTTTAAAAAATGAGCATCATATCAAGATTAAAAAAAAAATACCTCAACATAAACCATCCTGAACATAGTTAGACGCTATGGTAGTAATCAAAGCATGGCTGTTAGCTTGGCTTATCTTCAAATTGATCTGATAAATCCTGCGGTAGTGATTGGGTGCTCCATTCAAATTCTGACAAGAACCAGTGCTAATCTTTCCTGCTCAAGCAATGAAATGAAAGGACAAATGCAAAGCCAAGCGTGGAACAGAAGGTCATTGAGCTGGTTAGCAGCGGGTTGCTTCTGGCTGTCGCTACAATACGCTACACAGAATCGCCTCTTTTAACGCGACACTTCCGCCCCCCTCGTGCCCGGCTTGGCTCTGCGTAGTGACCAGCAAGAATGATGAAAGGTTTCTGTCCAGATCTGGCACAGCAACAACAACAAAAAAGGAACTCTGCATGATCTAGCTGTCAGTGTCAACTTTGTTAGGAGTTTGTTAGCCTATCATTTGAATGCATGCTGGTAACCTTATCGCCTTCACATATCTAGATAAAGACATGGGAAACCACCAATGAAAATCAGCATTTAACTACATATTCCAAAGGACAGACTTTCAATCCTGGACTTGAGGAAAAACATGAGCTGCTTATAGGCTTCTGTAGGAGAAGTACCACAACAGTGCTGCGATATGGTTAGATGAGAACCAGCATTTTAGAAGTGTAATTAATAAAACATGGCAAATGGCCAGTTTTATACTATAAATAAGACAAGACACTGGTAGAAACTACAACTTATTTTGATGAATGATGTCTGTAACTGTAGTGATAAATACATCAAATCTCAATTTAAAAAAAAAGTGTTGCCATTTCACTGTTTTTTTGTGCATTCTGTGACAATCACATTTTCTTAAACATTAGACAAAGATTCTGCACAATGGCCATGTTACACTGCACAATGTTATATACTGTATGGTTAAAAATATTGCTCCTTCCTTTGCGAGAAACAAAAAACGTCCTGTGAGCAGAGGGTCTGCAGGTTGAAACAACTTCTTGTTGAGAGACTTCTGTCCAATTTCACTGCTTACCCTGGATGTAAAGAGAGTTACTGTATCCTCTCTGTATCTCTGCTACCAACCTGTCCAGTTTCCTCTGAACTCTAATCGAGAAGGTGTTTCCATCCACAGAACTGATTCTCAATTAGTCTTTTATGTATTAACCTGTGTAAACCCCAGAGACTGTTGTGTGGAAAATCACCAGAAATCAGCAGTTTCTGTCTATTATTTTAAGCATTGCGGTGCTGCCACACGATTGGCCTCTGATATATATTAATAAATCTCATACAAATCCAGGTCCAGAACATGTGAACAAAGTTGTGGTGATTTCTGAATTCTTCCAGGACATCCACAGGTCACATTTCTTTGTTGTATTAGTTAAAAATTAGATGATATTACACCATATAATGTTGTTATAATTATTATTTAAACATCTTTTCGTCATATTTAAGAAGAAAACAATTAATATAATATGTTAACTGAAGGAATTTACCACTGTGTCTTATGAACCAGGCTGTCAGGTGGACAAAGTGGAGTATTGTTCGCAAAAGACTCCATTCATGAAGGAGAGAAAAAGAGAGGCACAGTAAAGAAATGCAAGAACGCCTGTCTCAGTCTTCTGGACTTCTTGGTGTTGGGATGAGAATTGAATAGTAATCAGACAACTGGGTGTAACTTGAGACAAACCTTCATTAATGGATGTCCAATCACTTAAGGCATCTTCAGGGGTTCACACAATATCACTAATACAAGCGGAGACTCAAAGACATTTGTACTCACCTTTCAAAAAACTATTTAACTCGAGATCCTTTCCGATAGGATAACGCTTAGATATAGTTCTACACAGAACCAAAAAGTTTTTTAAACTGTCTAAATTAAGTGTAGCTGTCAGACATCTGTCTGATCCAACCAGCCTTCAATATACATACCATTATACATTATACATACCATATATAAACTACCATTATAATTATAATGCCTTATCTTATCAATATATTAATATACCACAACACGGACATGCCAACCTTTCTTTCCTACCTCTATTTTCTCTTATCATTTATTAAACTGTTGAAAGTGTGTACCAGTCAACCTCCTACAACTTAAAATTAAACTTACACAAATCAAACACTTCCAGTTACAAAAGACTTTATGTTATAATGACTGCCTCAGACTTCAGACCTGATTTTAGGAAGGCACTCGAAGACATCTGGCAGCGTTCGAACGGATGTGTCAAGAAGAAAGGGCGAAGATTAATTAGAGCCCAAATGTCAAAATGACATGAAATGCAGGGCAAATATTACAACTAAAAGGAGTTTTGGGGGAGTTAGAACAGAAAAGGGCCACAATGCATTTCGGAAGAGTGGAGAATGGAATGTGTGAAGTGATCATTTTGATGTTTCAATATTGATTTCTAAACCAATAACTAAAAAAAAAAAAAAAAAAAAAAAAAAAAGACAGACAGACACCAAATACTTATTTGGTCTTCATTTTATCACAATAATAGCCATGGGGGTCACAGTCCAGTGACTTCTGTGCCGGTCCCAAGCCCGGATAAATAGAGAGGGTTGCGTCAGGAAGGGCATCCGGCATAAAACATTGCCAATTCTAACCATGCGAGTTGTCAGTAAGATTTTATCACAATAATATGGAAGGGAAATAAAAATTGCTACCCTTCAGCAAAGTGGTTTCAGTTGTGTGTGATTTTGTTGCTTTTAACAAGCAAAAGCAATAAATACAAAAAAAATCTTTAACCGAGTCATTGTTCGCCAAGTGTGTCTTTAATACATCGGTTATTTGGCGATAGTCAATTATACAGTAGCATTTGATGCGTAGAAAAAAAAATATATAAAAACACTTCTGCATCTTATTTATAATCATTATATTGAAATTAACTGTTGTTGTATGCAAGTTGTAACTGGACTTTCACATACTGTTACAGATTACTGGATATTTCATCTAGTATGAACAAAGCAGCTCCAACTTGACTGTACTCTAACTGCAAGTTTATGATGGTGCACCTCTGCTGAATTACTGCCTCTTCACAGAGTAGCGTGAAGGTAAATACCTTCTCCTGTAACCTTTCTGCTGTTGTCACAGACAAGCCAAAACAGCAGGGTGGAAAACTGCTCTGAAATCCATAGCAATAGCAATAAAATAAGGTTTCTCTCAGGAATTAACATTATGTTAATCAGGCAACAAAGTTAACCTGACATGTGAGAGCACACATACCCCCCCACCTTCACACACACACATCAGAAAACTACCAAGCTCCTCCTCATCCTCTCCTACTTCTCATTAATATTTCACAGGCTGATAAACCTCCTCTGTAAGGTCTTTATGATCCTGGTGCTCTGTGTCTCTCATTCCACTCTCTAAGGTGTCAGTATGGTAAAGGTGGATTATAAGCGCTGTGCAGTCGAGTTTATCTGTCCGTAGTTACAGCTGAACAAAGTCTAGGTTACTTACCTTGCAGTTGCTTAAATCGACCCTCCAGCATGTTATAGTTAAAAGCGGCAGCACCATAACTGGGGCCAGGACTGGAGCCTTGGTACGATGGTCCTGGCCCTGGAGACAGGTGCTCAGGGGAAAGATGCTCAGGAGAAACACCTCCAGGAGATAAAGGTCCAGGGGTCAGGGGTCCAGGCATACTGGTAGCTCTCTGAAGCTCCATCAGTGTGCTAGAAAGTAATGTGTCTTCTTACAAACCCTTCTCAACCAACAAACACCAGACTTGAGGCTGTCCAAGCATCCAGCTTGTTCTGGCTTAATGTAACTGATGCTCAATCACAGGCAGACAGCATGATTTTTTCCTCTCCCGCAACGCTTAAAACAGACTATCCTCATTTTCTGTCATCCCTGAGACCTTCAGACTGAGAGACACGAGTAAATGAGAGAGCATGTGCAGTAGGCTCAAGCATACACTGAAGACAGCCCTGAACAAAACAGAGCACACCTTTCACAAGCCATGGGGAAGTAGGGGGTGGAGACTGAGGCTTGGCATTGGCCCAGGCAGCCTATCACGGTCAGTGTGTTCCATGGTGATGTCAGCATCGTATTAGCATAAGGAGAGGTGGGAGGGAGAGAGAAGGAGAAGGTGGTGGGCTACACCATTCTGTCATGATGGGGGGAGATGAGCAGGATGTTCACTGTTGCCAAACACAGCTGGAGCTCTTAACAGAGACAAAAAATTATTTTTGATGTTTGACAGCAGGAAATGTTTATATAAAAAAAGACTCTGTAACTGAATAAGTTAAGACCCGACAAACCCTTTATGGGGCAACAAAAGAAGAGCAAGAAGCTTTTTTAGCCGCGGCTGCACATGAATATGTGGGACAGACAAAAATGCAGTGGCTTTTGAGTGGTGGAACAAAGCAGGGGAATTATTGAGCACAGTTTTCATGTGATGTGCTCAGCACAACAGCCCACACTCAGCTTGCCTCAGCTGCACTTTTCAGGAAAGTCAATCCCCCCCCTCAACCTCATATTTTTGTATCCAGCCCATTAAAACAAGTCATCATCTCGATTTCTCCTGAACAAACACACTCATTCCTGGATCTCTTTTTTCCTGTCAGTTTTCAGTTTCTTGCCATCAGGTCCAATTTATGTCAAAAAAAATATAAATCCTGTTACATCTGGGGTGAAACCATGTGCTTTTGCTCACCAACACAGCAATGTTCTCAGGTATCTGTTCATATTTACATGCATGTCACTAAAAACCAAATGTATACTTGTATGGAAAAATGATGCAACAAATTCTAGTAATATATCTCCATAGTAAAATAATAATCATCATCATCATCATCATCATAATAAAGCATTATATTGAATTGGAATATTAAAATGCTGCTGTTGAGTGATGGAAAATAAAGACATCAGCTGGTGGGAAACATCTAAAGATAAACACATCATGGTTCATTAATTACTTCAGCCTTCAGTAAGTATTTATCTTTAAATTCCTCCAAACAGCAGGGTGTGTTTTCAGCCGTTCAAGTCTGACCCGAGCAGCAGTGCAGGCTGAAGCCAAACTGTTACACATTATGCACTGATTGTGAAAAGATTTTTATCTTATCGTTTTAATTTATGGTTCTTTGAGCAAAAATCTATAGAACTAATTTCATTAACAAGAAGAAAAAAGTGAAATTGTTTTAGGGTCAGTAAGTAGAATGAATTGTGTAAATCTGAATATATTGTTTTAGTATGAGAAACAGACCTCCTGGTGGTCCACCAGCAGGATCCTGTGCTCTCATTGCCGTGGTGGGGGTTCGATTCCCGGGCAAGGAGCTAGCCCAGCCACTGAAGAGTTAACTCGCCAAGATAAAATGGAAGATCTGAAAGGGCATCTGGCATAAAACCTGTCCCAAATCTTATATGTGGACCACATGATCTGCTGTGGTGACCCTGAACCGGAAGCAGCCGAAAGAAAAAAAAGAAAAAAAAAAAAAAAAAAAAAACTTAGTATGACGGATGTTCTGAGGAAAAAAATCTAACAGCTACACCTGAAAAATATTTATTTTCATTAAAAACTTCATCATAATTTTTTATTTGCCACCTCTTAAACTACCTAAACTAAATGGTAGTAAAGAAGGTATCATATATTTATAAAAAAAATAAAATAAAATAAAAAAGTAGCTAGCTAGCTTGATAGGATTAGCATAGGAAATAGATTCCTTCGCTAGTTAGTTAGCCAGCTACGGAGAGAGAAAATAAAAAAGTGAAAAAGAAAAAATATACTTTTATTAACAGCAATTGAGAAATTGGTAGGTTCTAGTTACGATAGCGTCAAGCTATTCATGTACATCGTGTGAAACAAACAAAAGAATCTTTAATTTAATATGATAGCCTGTTATATACATGGCTAGTGTGATAGATAGAGAACTAGTTAGAAAGTTGTCTAGTTATCTTTATGATTAAATTAAGTAGTGCATTATGTTGATGAATTAATAGCAAATCACAGAACATCAATATCATTATCATTCAGTTTAAATCTGAAAAAAATTGTTCTGTGATATAGCGATACGTTCTTCGCAAAGCTTTAACATTTTCCAAAAGACACCAAATAATTCTCTCAGTTTAAAATAACAAACTAACATAATTCACATTCACTTAGTCAGCAACTAAGAATATATATATATTTTACACATCTTTCATTTAGTATCAATGTGGATTCATATGCCCTCGACATGACCGCCAGCAACAAACATGTAGGACTCTCTTGAAGAATTTCACACCATAATTCATCTTCACCTTTCTGTAACCTTGTGTGATCATTTGCTTAGCTGACTTTCAGAGCGTCCCACAGCTAAGAAACAGGTTCATATC
Organism: Tachysurus vachellii; assembly: GCF_030014155.1. Classification (NCBI taxonomy): domain Eukaryota; kingdom Metazoa; phylum Chordata; class Actinopteri; order Siluriformes; family Bagridae; genus Tachysurus; species Tachysurus vachellii. The sequence goes on along the minus strand of NC_083461.1, from coordinate 33,807,690 downwards.
CAATTCCCCGATCGCTCTGAAGTTATTAACCAGGTCATGACTGGCAGCTGCCTTTAAAGTGTTTGTTTAAAGAATAGCAGGAAAAAAGACTGAGGGGAATGTTTAAGGAAAAGCAGGAGGCTGGTGAGCAGGAGAATAAAGCGTCTTTGTGGGCTGGTTTTAATTATTCAGCACGGCCCAGCCGGCCTTGCAGAATGTGGCGATAGCCTCCAAGAGCACCCCCGGATGCTGACATAGCCTTGTCGCATGTGACTCACAGACTGAACTCACTCCCCTCTGGAATGAGCTGATTTCGGATCAATCGTAGCATCAAAAGAAAACCACATGATGACAAAACAGATCAATGCCTCAGCCTCACATAGATTTCTTGAAAGTTACCAATGGTTTTTGTAATAAACACTTAAAACACGGATAGAAGAATGAAGTAAAATTAATCTGGCAAGACGAAAATAGCCTTCTACTTTCCGCTACAATTTGTCATTGACAAAATCTCATTGAATACATGCAGCAATATTTAGTGGACTTTTAATCTAGGAGTTTTTTTCAATTATTTATTTTGGCCAGTTACACTAAGTTCAAGAACACAAACTAAATTGTTAAGCTGAAGGAGATCGACTCGTGTCTACAGTGACTAAGCAAGGCCTGAAACAAGCCTGAAAATTTAGACTCAAAGCTGAAATGACAGAAGAGAAAATAAAAGATGCTGAAGAGTTCATGAAGTAACAACAGAGTCCAGCACCATGTGGCAGTGAAAGGCCCTGGCAGAGTGTGAGACCATGAAGTGAGCCATGAAGCTTCAGTAACTCTTGCATATTTAAGGAGCGTGTGAATTATTTAGCTTCCTGTATGGAACTTGAGTAGATTCGTCTGCTATTCAGTGAGCTGATATACAGAAGCTACACAACAGAAACCTGGTGTGACACTAGCAAGCGAGCGCATGAATGACGAGGGGCCAATTTTAGAAACCCTTTGTGCCCGAAATACTACCGTGCATTTCAAAGTTCGGGTACGTACATGATTACAGAGCCTTAGGGACCTCAATTACATCTACATCTTAGAACCAATTTCTTCTCTAATTTAAGATACGTGTCTGTACATTTACAGCATTTAGCAGATGCTTATCCATAGCAACCTTCTCATTTTATACACCTCAGCAATTGAGGGTTAAGGGCCTTGCTCAGGGGCCCAGCAGTGGCTGCTTGCTGGACCTGGGATTTGAACTCACAACCTTCTAATCAAATAGTCCAATACCTTAACCACTTACCCCATTCCACTTTAATGGGAACATTTCACATAATTGTCCAAACAGGCAATTACATGGCAATGCATAAAATCATGTAGCTACTGTAGAGTTAATGCTCATATCAGACATCCCAATGGGGAAAAAGCATGATGTCTGTCATTTAAACCTTAGCATGGATGTTGGTGCCAGATGGGACGGCTTGGGAATTTCGAAACTGATGATATTCAGGGAATTTTATTCACAACAGTCTCTAGAGTTTACAAATGATTGTGAGAAAAAGATCCAGTGAGCAGAAGGAAATTCCAAAAAAAATGGAGAGATTAGAAGAGAATGGCCAGACTGGTTTGATCTGACAGGAAGTGGCTCAAATAAGCACTCTTTATAACCACAGTGAACAGAAAAGTTGCTCAGAATGCACAAACACTGTCAGTCAAGAACAGGAAACTACAGGATGCTACAACAGGCACAGGAAACGTCACTAAAACTTTTTTAGCTGGAGAAAAAACTTTTTACAAAATATAATTCCTTAATGTCCATCGCTGTTATTTTTTGTTCGAACGAGACAAGAATCTTTACACAATGTAACACGAACAGACTGTCCATTAGGTTAACAAAATCTCCCTTATAAAAGAACACAGTCTTCTTGGTTTAGTTTTTAAACCCGGTGCTACAGTGAAACCGAGAATGCCACGAAATGTTCCAAATGCTTTAAAACACCATTAAAATATTTTAAAACATAGCAAATGCCTGTCCCAAAATTCAAAAAGATACCAAAGGGCTCCTTAAATTGTTTTGTTTTTCTCTTTTTTAAAAACCTGTAGCTATATCTCTAGAGGTTTCACATGTAAAGCTCATAATGTTTCTATTATTTTAACATAGATTTCTTTTTTACAAGGACCATCATAGTGGAAACTGTAACTGAGTCGAAAAACGAATCACTTTTACAACTCATCTGGTTAAAGATGAACTAGTTTGACAAATTATACCAAAAACAATTTGATTTTCTATTGTACTGACCTGCCAGGGCCTTGATGCGGGAGCGTTCGAACAGACGGGCTGAGCTGTTCTCATTGTCCCACTCTTCCACGTCCCAGCGGTTGTTGACGTCGCTGTACTGCTGCTGGATCTCCATGTGGTCATAATCTGCGGCTACCGACGTCATATTGAGCCTTCACGGCTTGCAGCTACTCATCAGCCCCTTTTCAGAAAAACACCTGAAAAGACAAAGAAATATAGTCACTAACTCTAGTTCAAGGTATTTGGCATTAACAACTAAATAAAAGGTTGAAATTAAAACCTTCTCATTAACTACAAGTAACATGTATTTAAAATATTCACCTGGAGAAAATAGTCACTTCTATAATATTCTTGTTGTACTTAATTTATTAACAATGCCTGACATGCTATTGGACAAATCTGTTTATTTCCTAAGACCTAGGGTCACTGACTTTCTCACCGTGTCCTAATGTAGCCTAGATGGATTAGAGCACCATCTGTTGGTAAAGAAGTACTACAACGGTCCAGTTTTATCACCACCAACTTTTTTCAATTAGGGCCAGATTAGATTATATAAAATTACCTGGAGAGCCAAAATATTGACTTATGCAAACTACGTTTCAACCAAATCAGGTGAAAGATGTAGTTATTACAGAGAACAAGCGTAATCTATCAATCATACATGAAATGGATCATTTTAAATACTTGGCTCCACTTAGTTAAGGACCCGCAAGAACTCACGAAAGGTTTTCCATACTTAGTGCTTGGAATCATCGCCTTTTATTAGCCGTGTGTTCAAATCCTCCTGGGAAGTTTGTATTTCCGAGTTGGAAGGTCGAAATTACGACCTCAGGTGGGTTCAAGTAACTTTGGCCGAAGCAACAGGGAGGTGTAGCTTCTCCTAATTAACTACAACTAAATACAGCAAGTTTTTTTCAACGCTACTTCTAAAAAATGAAGAACAAAGAATGTGCGTTAGGCGTTTTTTTGTTGTTCAACAATCAATTTATGAAAGTACCGTAAATGTTGTTCCATAATACAATGTAATTTTGCAATGCTATAGTATTTTCTTTGGACTATTAACTTGTATTACAAAAATAAATAAAAAATCCAGAGTTTTCCCATTTGTAATTACGCCTTTGTGAAGGCGTTCATTTGCGTTCAACTCGATTATTCCGACATGACGTGATCGTACCAAACGTTCTGTACCCAGTTTGCTCAGATAAAAAAGCCAGGAGCTCTTCTAGGTGCTTCATGTTCTCTGCCTGCTCATCCTCTGAATTATTATTGTACTGAATTGTTTCTTAAAGACTCTAGTTATCTAATTAGTCTCTTGACACACCGAGGCTCACACATCTGTCAACTGTGAAGATCGTGCATTTTGTTTGTTGCTATAACTAAATATCGTTCCGGTGTAGGCAGAGAAAAAAAAAAACATTTGCCTTTTAACTAAAAAGGGGTTACGCCATGTGCTGCCAATGCCAGGTAAAAGAAAAAATTACAAAAAACAGGCCATATTTGGGGGCCCAGCTTTGGTTGATAGATTCAGGTGAAATTTTAAAATATCTCTTGCTTTAAAGAAGGGATGACTCCTGACTTCGCCTAATGTAACCACCCACCTATGACATGGTATAACTTATAAACAGCCGACTGAAAGACATGGGCATCGGTTAGAGGTTTATTTGGTCATCATGTCTAGACTAATGATTACACAACTAGTGATTTCATTTCAAGGACAAGTACGAGTATGACTCATGACTGAAAATAGTTTGTCTTTTCTTTAGCTCAACTGGACCACCTTGCATCCTCTATTAAAGCCCAGCTATTCTACTGAGTGAGTAGCCTCTGAATTAGGGAATGGAGGGTATTGGGGTTTCATAAAAGTAGGTCACGCTCACACAAAGGTTAAGAACTGTTGTCTTGGACCAATTTAATTGATGCAAATGAAGTATTCCACATCGTTAACACATTTTTGTCAGTAGCTGCATTTATGGCTATGATTCAATTGCTCTATGTTGCCACCTAGTGGAATGAGAAACTAACTTTCAAAGATTATTTTTCCAAAGTCGATAAGACTCTATTTAAATTTTTTGACGCAAACTGAAATCCATGTGGTGGGCTGGATTAGTCTAATGTGCTGTACGTTTGACCCCCGGGGTATATTACACTTTCAAAAGGTCATTACTGTGAAAGGTCATTACTTTCCCAACAGTACTGTAGGGACCGGCAAACTCAGCAGCCATGAATGAAGCCATCAGCAGCTACCTCTGCAGCAGCAGTGACAGCTTTACAAAACACACACAGTCTCAGTCTCTCTATACTGTGTGTGTTGTCTCACTGAAAATGATATGTTCTTATTAGCGATGAAGTTTATCCATATTTGTGTAAAAGTCCTAGCTGGAAGGATTTGCCTGGATCCTTCTTATTCTCTTTGGTCCAGTACAGACTGTATTATCATTTTCTTTGCTGCAATGCCGACTTATGATGCATAATTCATCAAGCTGCAATTATTTTCTATGGCATATTACGTGAAAGAAAATCCTTGATTGAACATTATGGACATCTCTGGCAAAGAGTTACTATTTAGCTGTGAAGTACTTAACTAGTGGGAATTGTTTAATGTTTTAAAATGCTTAAGACAGGGAAATCAATGGAGACAGACCACTGGCCAGAGAATGCATAGCATAGACATGAATAAAAATCTTAATGCAAGAATACACAGTGAAGTTCCTGGCTTGGGACATGGTTGTGGTGTTAGCTTGTTAACTTGTGTCACTTTACACAAACGCTCAGAGTAATCAGAGCTTTTTTGTATGTTTTTGCAAAATTAACTGAAAGCCAAGTATTAAGTATGACATTAACGCATGGTTTTGTCTTTTGTATCTCATGGTTCATAGTTCACTATATGAAATTAGAGGCCACGCTTTTAGAAATAATCACCGTGTCTCCTCAGCAGCTAAGTAGCACGCTTCTACTACTGCAGTTAGAGCAGACGTACATTAATTGTCTCTTAATCTTCTTCCAAAGAGATGATAACTCTACATCTTGCATCTTGTGTTTCACTGCTAAAATGCAGTAATGAGGAGGCTTTGCTTTAATTAATAACCAAAGATAGTCTGTGTTGGCATATGCATGTTTCTCATCTTTAATACAAATGTCACTGTTTCCCTTTCAGTGTCTTTGTGTCATGGTAGAGAGAGAGAGAGAGAGAGAGAGAGAGAGAGAGAGAGAGAGAGAGAGAGAGGGAGAGGGAGAGCGAGAGAGAGAGAGAGAGAGAGAGAGAGAGAGAGAGAAGGTATTTTTAGCTGATGCAGTGGCATAGGGTGAATACTGACGCTGCAGTACAGTGGGGGGCGAGCATTTGTGCAACCCAGCAATAGTCTTTCCCTTAAAGAGATCTGTACCAAACACAAAAAAAAGCATCAGTGAACAAAATAAGACATGTATATTTGCTTATTTTACCAGCTGAACAAAAAGCCTCTTTAGACAACTTCACGACTGGGAAACAATTAACAATACATACTAAGTGGTGCACGGTCATGCTGGTTGTGCCATGAAACAGAATGAGAGGCATGCCATATCTAATTACTGCTTTAAACCATCACCTGCTAATAGACGGAGGAATGATGGTAGAAGCCTTAAAGTTTAAGCAATTGAGCTGACCCCTGCATCTGATTAGAATCTGACCACAGAGTCAGACCACTGCGTCTGGTTACAGAGTCAGACCACTGCATCTGATTAGAATCTGACCACATCGTCTGATTACAGAATCTGTCCACAGGGTCAGACCACATCGTCTGATCACAGAGTCTGACCTCTGCGTCAGCCCACAGCATGTGACCACTCATCTGTAGTGCTGCCCTTTAGTTATAAAACTGTTCAGGATTTGAATGAATGTAATATCCTGTTCCTTTAATTTATTTTATTACTGTTACAGCAGGAAGTACAATTCCGGAGGAAAATCTAAATCAAATCCGTATTTGGCGTGACCATCCTTTAGCTCCAAACCAACATCTTACACATGTTGTAAACTTTTTTTTGTAGTCTGAGAGCCAGTTGTGTGATTAACCAATTATACCAAACAGGTGCTAATGATCAGCAATTTCATATGTTGGTTTAAACACAGTCATTAACTGAAACAGCAGTGCAGGAGATTAAACTGGGTGAGGTAAAGCCATACTCTGCTACTAAGGTGAGGTCGTGAAAGACAGTTTCGTGTCACAGGACATACACCAGGGAAAGAAATTTGCAGCAGAAGGCAAGCTATTCGAACAAGGGCTGGAGAGAAAAACAATAGTGTCTGCAGTGAAGCATGATAGAGGTTCCTTGCAAGTTTGGGGCTCCACTGCAAATGGAGTGAGAGATTTGGTAAGGACTGATGGTGTCCTCAATGCTGAGAAACACAGGCAGATACAGTGTCTGATTAACCCCAAGTTTACTCTGGAGCAGGACAATGACCCTAGAAATACAGCCAAAGTCTTTAAATAACTATCCTCAGTATAGGAAGTCATGGTTTGGCCACAACAGAACCCTGAACTCAACATCATCGAGTCTGTCTGAGCTTACATGAAGAAACAGAAGGATTTGAGTTGTTTACAAAGCACATAATATTTGAACTGTTTGTATTTAAAATAAAAAGTTTTTGGAGATCAATGAAGACTTGAAGCTCCTACAAATCTGAACAGAACATTAAAGTAAACTTGATTCAAGTAAATTCTTAACCACACACTAGAGATATACTGTACATTAGCATTCATTACATTAGCAAAGGGAAATGGTAGCAAAGGATAACTTTCAAAAAACAATTTAATATAACCATCCTTGAGATCATAAACAAAATCAAGACATTTGTACATGGAGGTTGTACCAAACTCTGGCTGGAGAATGATGGCTACATACTGTAGTGACAGTCATCTGGTCATGTGAAAGTCTAACAGAATGGTCAGTATGTGAAATCTGGTTTGGCACAATGCATCACCATCCTGAACACTGAGTCCAAGCTCCATGTGATGTGAAGTGGACTGTTAAATGCTGAGTGCTCTGGTAAGTACAAGGCTTAGATCATGTTGCCAAGTAATGCAAACGAGCCATCGTTTTCAGAAGCTTAGTCAACATTCTGGACATTCTCAGACCTGAATAAACATTGTCTTATAACAATCTGATACTGTAGCTCTGTGTTGTGCTTGGATGAAGCGAGCGGTAAAGAAATGTACCAACTAAAAGATTGTTAAGCACTTCCAAACATTTCTCCAGCAACGAAAAAACTCAGTACAAAAACAGAAAATGTTTAGTTGGTTCACGTAAACATACGACACAAGGTGACGTTCGTTAAAATTCTCAGAGACCATACACGGTCTTCTTTTTATCAGGACTAATGCAAACATATTTCAGAAATATTACTATGTTGATGCTGGCATATGCTTCAAATTTTAAATCTTGGAATTATATTTTGATAAACAGAGAGAGAGAGAGAGAGAGAGAAAAAGATAGACATATATAGAGACAGACATATAGATAAATGTATATATATTTGCTTGCTTTATTTCCAGTCAAGAGATTCTGCTGTATATAGTAAATGGCTCTCACATGTACCATTGGCCATTCAAAATATGGTGCAGATTGTTCACAAGTTTAGAGTAAGCACCAAGTAAAATTCTAATAATAAGACTGCAAAGATTTTGAAATTGTTGAATTGAAATTACTGCACAAACTCGAGCAGCTGATTGGATGTAGCGGTCTCCTTCCAATTCCTTTACACAACAACTGTAGTGATATTCTGCACAATGGTCATGTGATCCGAACAACGATCGCAGCTGCTTTAAGTGATACTGTTGCAACGCCCATAAAAAGTAGATTTGAAATCGATATATTAATGCAGTTATCTGGATGAAATTGGTCTTATGGCCTTATGGTTCTCAACCGTGCAGGCTTAGGACATAGTGTTGCGTTTTTCATTCACGGCTTTACAAGCACTCTAAGTGGATTCTTACTGCACACTTTGGTGCAAGTCTACTACTTAAAACCTTAGGATTATATGTAGGGACTAGACACAGTGAGCAGACTTGTTGGGGGCAAGGTTAAAGGTTTAAAGCCAACAGCTGCAAAAGATATTCAATCAAACTTAATTGGTCATCCCTTGTCATTATAATACTCATTAGGAACACCTGTACACCTACTCATGTATTATATGATCTAATCAAGTCATCATTTTGCAGCAAATAAAAGCATGCAGGTATGGGCCAAAAGTGTTGTGTAATATTTACGTCAACCATCAGAATTAGGGGAAAATGTGATCTCTCTGTTTTTTACAGTGGCATGATTGTTGGTGCCAGATGGGCTGGTTTGAGTATTACTACAACTGTGGATCTGCTGGGGTTTTCACACACAACAGTCTTTGGAGTTCACTCAGAATGGGTTAAAAAGAAATAACATCCAATAAGCTGTAGTTCTGCAGACAGAAACATCTTGTTGATGTGAGATCAACAGAGAATGAATGGACAGACTGGTTTGAGCTGACAGAAAGGCAACAGCAACTCTGATTATAACTCACAGAAAAGCATCTCAGAACACAAACATACCAAACCCTGAGGAAAAACAGCACTTAAAACCACTTCAAGTTCCAATTCTATCAGACAAGAACAGAAATCTGAGACTGCAGGTAGCAGAGGACTGGAAAAACGTAGCCTGCTCTGATAAATCTGAATATCTGCTGAGGCATACAGATGGTGGGGTCAGAATACAGCACCAACAGCATGAATCCATAAACCCCTTGTGTTAACAGTCCAGGCTGGTGGAGGTGGTGTAATGCTGTGGAGAATGTTTTTAAATGAACAATCTGCTAATGGTTTCTCCCAACATGATAATGCACCATGTCTCAAAGCAAAAGTCGTCTCAAACTGGTCTCATGAACATGCCAGTAAGTTCAGTGTTCTTCAGTGGCCTTCCCAGTCATCAGATATAAATCCAGTAGAATAAGAAATATGCAGCATTAACGTGCACCTGATAACGTGCATCGGATAAAGGTTCAATAACGGATGATTCTTATCGTTTGTTTAATTATACTTCTAAATCGGTTTCCGAGTCCCAGTTTGCTCCAACCCAAAATGTATTCAAATATATGGAGCGTGAGCTGGGCCACAGATAGCTCTGCATTACAATGACCAATGAATTATGGGTTGGGTGTTTAGAAAACCAGGTTACATCGTTAAAAAAAGGCTCTTCGGGAGCTTTTAGTTGCCACAAGATTTACGCCATTGCATTATATAGTGCCCAAGAAAGGAGTTAATTCTGATAAATTCTGGGGAGAATTTATTTATATTTCTTTATTTTTAAGACATGGTCAACCTGTAATGTTTACACTATTAACATTTGTCCAGAAAAAAACCAATGAACTGTTTTTATTCCTCATTCAAACATTATATTCTTCAAAATATACTGAGAATCAAATTGAATTGAATTGTGCAGCCAGTATAATAATCTGAATCAAACTGCAACCAGGGTACGTCATCACATCCCTACTAAATGATGTTAATAACTCCGTAGTTATGAGAGAGAACAAAACACCTACACAACTGTCATTCACTCCAGATTCATATGTCAGCTGGTTCATCCGCTGTTCTTTTTGAGAGGAAGAAAAAAAAAAAAAAAAACATTTTTGGCTCATTTTTGAGTGATAACTCATAATTCAGCGTACTCCAATGTTAAAATGTGTAACTCCTACGCAAAATGCATAAAGGTTGGCAGGTTTTCTTATAGAAGGTCAAATAAGAGTCCATTATTTAAGAGAGAGAAAACAAATCTCTAGTCGTTCATTCAGTAACCATGCCTGAGATACTGAGAGCTGTAAGGTCTGTCAGACTAAGAGTGTGGGAGGAAGAATATCTGACAGAAAAGAAAATGGTAAGAGAATCAACATAAGGAGAGTGGGAGGCATAGAAGGGGCCTCAAGAGGTGCAAAAAAAAAAAAAAGATTGAGAATGTGCAAGCGAATAGATGTGCAAGATGCATTTTCACTTCTACCGCTAGTAGTAGCACTTCATCTCGACCGCCATACAGTAACGGCTAAAGTGGGTAAAACAACGAAGGCAACATGTTGAAGACAAGAAAGATTCCAACACGCGAGTGACTGCTGGTGTTCTCCACACAGCAGACCTCACACAACAGTCTTCATTACTATTGTTCTTATGTCGGAATTAGTAATGGGATTTTAATGTGTAGCTGTGTTATTGTTCCCCTGAGAGAAATACAAGAATGCTGATCGTATTTGCCTCATAATGCAACCGCTTGCAAATCCCTTTCAGCGCGCACGTTAGTCAAGCAGCGTAATCAAACTTGTGACTAAAACCGGACAGGGAAACATTATAACAGAAGAATTCATACACATGAAACCTAGGACATTTATATAAAACAAACTTGCTCTTATGAATTTTACTGACCAGACTAGACAGCAGGCTAGCAAAGAAATTAGCAAATATCCTGAACAATATAGTACGGTGTACAAGTTTCTATGTATACAGACAGTAAGAGTTACTCCAGCTTGCATTATGCAATAACAAGGGTCCCATTCAATTCGATTCAGTTTATTTGCATAGCACATTTAACACGTGACATTGTCTCAAAGCAGCATTATTGAAGCATAGAAACAGAAAAAATGTAAAGTTTAAAATTAAGTTACTAATTTGTCTCTAACATCTATCCCTAATGAGCAAGCCTGAGGTGACGGTGGCGAGGAAAACCTTCCTGAGATGATCTGAGGAAGAAACCTTGAGAGGAACCAGACCAGAAACCCATCATTATTTGGATGACACTGAAGAGAAAATAATGTAAATGAAAAAAATGTCATTTCTACATTGATTTATAATCGAGTCGAATTCTGCAACCAAGAGCTCCTGAGGAACTAATAGGTTAGAGATCATTACAGACTTAACACTAATTTCTTCCTGCTGAAGTCTTCAAATACAAACATGACATTTTTACAGCTTTACATTATTACTATTATTATTATTATTATTATTACTTGTCAGTGCAATTGCCTTTGTGGCATAATACGAACCTGAACGAGTTTTCCTGATGAAGCAAAACGATTGTTTTACCATTGTCTATAAATTCTGGAAAAAATGTAGCATGTGCTATGTTACTCTTGAATTACAGCAGAGTGAACTTGACAACTCGTACAGAACTAAACTACCTCCAGTCAGTGCCTCTAACTGTGGTTATATTTTCATATTTTGGCGAATTGTACTGCCAATTCCATTTTATTTGAATTTTAAATACCATTTTTGACCTAATTTTTATTTTAGCTCTATTTTTATAACACAGAAAGTCATGAAAAGCTTTCCACTGCATCTCATACTCTGTATGATTGTGTATGTGACTAATAAAATCTGAATTTGAATTGTAAAATAAATTCCCCTGACCCCCTCGACACTATTCGATATACACTGAGCTGCCACATTCACGCCTGCTGATTTGTGTAATTATTCCAATTAGCCAAATATATTGCTAGAGCACAATGCACAAAATCATGCAAATACAGGTCAAAGGCTTCAGTTAACATTCACATCAAACATTAGAATTAGGAAAAATGCACCTCGGTGACTCGCATGTTTGTTGCTCCTTGATGGCCTTGTAATGGACTGAGAAATTCAGAAGCTACTAATCTCTTGATAGAACGACGTCAAAAACAAAACAAACCAAACCAAACAAAAACTCATTAACAGACATCACAAGAGCATGGCCAGGAAAAAAATCGTCTTTACAACTGTAGTGATCAGAAAAGCATCTCAAAGCTCACAAGCTGTCAAACCTCCAGGCAGATTACAGTACTTAAATACACCAAGGATTTAAAGCCACACAGTGACTTAAACTGGGCAGCTGAAGACTGAAAAAAACAGGCAACAATGATTAGGTCATTATTTAGGTCAGCAATGTCCGCTCTTATCCGGAAAGTGTGGGTGCAGGTTTTCATTCCAACCAAGAGAAGCCACACCAGAGTTTACTAAAAGCCAAGAACAACTGATTAAACAGGTGGAATCAGGTGTGGCTTCTGCTTGGTTGGAATGAAAACCTGCACCCACACCGGCCGGTGTGGGTGCAGGTTTTCATTCCAACCAAGCAGAAGGATAAGATTGGACACTGCTGATTTAGGTCAATAATTAAATCAATTATTACTTAATAAAGTGATCTTGGAGTGTATACAGTATAATAATATATCTTGGTGATAGTGGCTATTTATTGTTCCTTTTTTCATTAACTTTACAACAGACCACATAAGAATTGGTCTTTTTTGGCAATGACCCATTAGTTCCTCAGGTGCTCTCGGTTGCACTATTATAATCTGTTGTAGAAAGGACATAATGTACAGTAAATAGTGTAAATGTAAATAATCACCCAAATGAGGATGGGTTCCCTTCTGAGCCTCGTTCCCCTCGAGGTTTTTTCCTCGCCGTCGTCGCCTCCTGCTTGCTTATAGATGTATAGTATTTTAAATTTGAAATTAATATTTGTAAATTCATTTTAAACTTTAACTGTATATATTCATTAATTTATTTTCATCCTTTCATTCATTGTTTCTTATTATTATTTTGATATATTTATTTCTTTTATGTTTTTCTTTCTCTTCTGTTTCCATACTTCTGTAAAGCTGCTTTGAAACTCTTATGGTAGACATTAAAGGGTTAAGTCCAAAAAAGTCAAATGTGAATGTGGACCCCATGTCTATGCTTCCTGTTCCAATGGTCCAGACCCTAATTTTGAGAAATACTGGTATAGAATAATATAGTAAAAGAGACTTATTCCAGTCCTCCAGTCCTAAACAAGAATCGAAATAGACTGCAATCTGGATGTCAGAGCTCTGCAAGAAGCCAGCCGCAGTCTCTCTCTCTCTCTCTCTGAGCCTGTAAATCATCTTCTCCCACAGATTTCCTGTGCTTATGCAATATGACTGTGTGCGGATGCCAGAAAGTCCTGCAGCACTCCGCATCCAAACATTCACTATATTCTCCCCCTCACTGCACACACTGCTCTTTCACGCTCTTCCGCACCGTACTGTATATAAGCAGCTCCTAGGGAAAAAAGTGAATACTGGGAAAAGAAGGAAATACAGGAACAATGATGGCTGTGAAGAAGCAGCCACCTGGTGAGCTTGAATCAGTAGAGTTAATGGAATTAGCAGTGAGTCATAAGGGCAAACTCAAGAAAAATGAGCAATTCTCAAAGACAGAATAGACAGCTGCATAGATGATGGTGTGGGGTTAAGTGGACAGATGAAGCTCATACTACCCACCAGAGACACCATATCAGTTACATGGCTATTGTTGACTATTCAGTGTATCAAAAGACTAAATACACATCAATGCAGGTCTGCTCTTTCAGTTATCTGTGAGACATCAGACAGCTAACAGTGGTTCATTACTGAAAATAGCCTGTGTTGTATCAAGCTTGTGCTGTACAGTAAATACATTACAGGTAATCACCACATCTCTTTTCTCACACTTTATACCGTAACAGCCTTCTTTAAATAGCCAATGTCTAAAAAACAAAGAAAAGTACTTCATCCTTCATCAGTCCTTATTCTTATTTGGATTGGTTCAATTACAATTGGAGGTGTCCTGAGTAATGTTAATTATTGTGTACTTTAGGGGTTTTACATACAGATTTCATCAGGTCTGTCATTTTTAATGGTCTAATGCCAGATTAAAAATGTTTTTTTTTTTTTTAAACAAAACCCATGTATAGAATCGAATATAAATGTTGATAAAAATGTAATGTACATACACAACGAATCATGGGGCGCATGTTCACACGGATATTCTAATGCGACAGTCCTGCACCCATCGACAACACACTGCTGTCTCTGTGACATAAATATTGCCTGATAGTAATCACAGTACTAGTAGTAATCAGTAGTAGTACTAGTAGTAATCAATTATTTGTGATAGTAATCACAAATAATTAGTGTCTTCCTGGGAATTTGGTTTTTACGAGTTGGGAAGTCATAATTATGACGTCAGGTGTGTTTGAGTTATTTTGGTACAAGCATGAAGGAGGCTTTCTTAATTAATATGTATGTTAATGAGTCCACTGCTCCCTCAGATTCGTGTTCACCTCCCACCTTTCCCAACAACAAGGTGCTTTCACACACAGAAGCACTCATAGGATCTTTCACGTTTTCCTAATTGCGCAATATAAAATTTGAGATTTCTGCAAGACTCAAAGCAGACCTTCTCATCAACAACCATGTCACTGACATCACATTGTTCCTCATTCTGCTGATTGAGGTGATCATTACCTGAACTTTCTTCGTCGGTATCTGAGTGATTTCATGCCATGTGATTGGCTGATTGAAAAACTGCATGAATGTGCAGATTTGGTATTCCTAATAAAGGGGACAGCAATTTTCTATTTGGTAGAAAGAGGTAAGAAGAGATGTCCCATCAACCCTGGGAGCTGAACTTTTTCTTTAATGAAGGCTGTTGGTGTTTACACCCTTGATATAACTTAACAGGAGGTCTTTGGCTTTTCAGTATAAAGGGCTCACAAGTTTAACTGTGAGATGATTAAAAGCTCAACCACACATTAGAACTGCCACTGCTTTAAACGTTTTTCTTGAAACCTGATATGTAAATGGCCTTGAACAACCAACTTTTTTTCAGGCTCATAAACGTCACTTGATCACACAAACCAGAAACACAACTTTATAATACTCTATTAGCATAACAGGAAAGATTTACACAGCATGTTTTATGAGGAATCACCAAAATGAAGCTTTGTTCTGCGATCAGTGAATGCCATCCTCTCCAATGAGAACTGAATAAACCTTTAATGAATCACAAACAGTATGAAGTAGAAAGCTACATTTCTGCATTTAGGAAATGAAAGCTTACCTACTGTAAACTTTGGAAGACGATAAAAACAAGTAATAATAAAAACATGGCTCAGAAACCATTGCCACTTGTCCCTTGTTTCGCAAGAAGGCAAACTATATTAAAACAGCTTCCGTTCCCTTTGCAGTTTTTTTTATTACCACCTTCTTTTATTAAACAAGAAGTTTAGAAATCCATTCTGTTGACTCCTGAGTGTCAGAAAAAAAATATTTTACCCTTATTTAGGGTGATCTCTATTTTACCCTTATTTAGGGAGATCTCAATCACAATGACACTAGGCTATCGTGGGCATCTGTGAGTTCATGTAATGTATGTGGTAGTTAACGCTAACCAAGGTGTGTGTTATGCTGCCCTGTGATGCAGCAGGAGCAACAGTTTAAAAAGATGCAGCAGCTGGATTCAATCATCATGCTTGAGGAAGCATGCTTGGCTTCACCTTCATATCAGATTGGTAGCTGTTAAGAGGTGCCTAGAGGGTGGGGAATGGTGGATGACCTAATAAAAACAGAAAAGAATAGATAGAGCAGGGGTGGCCAACCCGTGGCTCCCGAGCCGCATGTGGCTCTTTGCCCGGTTTCATGCGGCTCTTACGTTCATATCGAAGTTTGTATTTGTGTCTTTTTAATGTACGTGTTCGCTTCGCTCGAGTTCAATACAGTATTTTCATCAAACGCGCATGTGAGTGGGATGAAAATACCTCAAAGTTTCCCAGTTGGAGCAAGATCATTTGAGTAAACAATTTGTGTCAAAGGTCGCTCTCAAAATGGAAGGAAAAAAAAGGTGATGTTCAAGTGTGCCCATGTGTATGATGCGGCTCTTTGTGATAACACTGTAAAAAATGTGGCTCTTGGTCTCTGACTGGTTGGTCACCCCTGAGATAGAGCTTCTATTCCTAAATCTTAAAGTTTACTGGTAGATTTAGGTAGGTATTTGACCGAATACAGTAGGTAATGACAGGACGCTATTTTGGAGAAACGTTACTCAAGCCAACTCCCACTTTATATTCATCAAGCAATTCAGATATACCATGTTTCTTGATTTTCTTCATGATACTCATATGCTGGAATTTATCTTTATGATCAGGCTGCAATGAAAGGATTAAATAACTTATAATCAAACATACAACAGTTGACTCGTCAAGCTCTAGTGTGGACTCCAGTATGAACAGAATGAACTGTCTACATAACTCTAAAGCACATTATTGCAGTCTTGCTTATTGGGGTCAGTAAAATACACATGCTCAAGGACACAGCCCAAGGTCTTTTAACGCAACTCATACTGCGCCATTACACCATGCAGTGGCAAGCGTTGTATTTCTGGCCATACAAATGCTACATCAAATCCTCTTAATACCCCCATATCACATCCAAATCTACTGCTTAAAATACTCTAAAGCCAAAGAGCGCGCACACACAGACACACTCAAATGCACAGACACGTGCACACACAGGTCTATGTTGAGCTTTAACGACAAAACTATAGATGCTGAATCAGTTAAGGCTTGGCAACATAATACAAATAAATGTTGTGATAAATTTTATTATGCTAAACTTTTCTAAAATACATACTGTATACTCAAATGTTTTTATAATTTCAAACTCTGAATGCAAGCGTCTGATCAGATATTAAACGGAATGAATTCAATTATTTACTGTTATAAAAATTACATTAAAATATTACTGGAAAGAAATCCTGATTTTAATTACATGGTATATTGAAGATATCAATTATTGTGATATGATATTGGCATATTGGTCACCCCACCTACATGCATGTTTGTTTCAAAGCTCGGTTTAATGCCTCACTTTACACAAGAATACACATAGAATAAAAGCAGTAGCCTTGGGCATAACAGATACACACTAACACTGTGAGGCAAACACCCTCAGACTGATCTCAGGATACATTAAATACAATTCTGTTGGAAGCAAAACTTCTATTTTAATCCTGCCTCTACATCCAAAATGATTTAGTATTACTGTTTAAGACTGCATTCCTTAAACCATATAAACACTGCAGAATGTTCCAAATTCAGAATGTTCTTTTACATTTTCTAGCTAATTTCTTTAAAACATTCAGAAATATCAAATGCATGTGCAACTGCCATGTTAATGTAGCCATGAACAACTGTTTCTACCAGAACCAAGAACTATATTTGGTAGAAAGCCTTGACAAAATGACAGAAAACTGATTAAAATCTAACATATACTGTACAGATAAGCCATAACATTAAAACCCACTTTCTCGTGCCACCAAAACAGATCTTACCCATCAAGGCATAGACTCCATAAAAGCCCTTAAGGTCTGCTGTGGTGGCTGGCACCAGAATGTTAGCAGAAGATCCTTTAAGTCCTGTAAGTTTTTAGGTGGCGCTTCGATGGATCTACCAGATGCAGAATGGGATCAGGAGAATTTGGAGACCAAGTCAACACTCAAGTACTATCCAAGTACTAAGTAACATTCACAAGACTGCCAGGACCCAAATTTTCTCATTTCAACAATGCTCTGAGCATCACACTCAGCCATAGCACTGCCAACTTGCCTTCTTCCCAAAATGCATCCTATTGCCATCTCTTTCCTGGGTAATTGACACAAGCGTCTGGTTGTCAACATTATTTTTTTTAAAAAAAAGAAAAATTTATTCTGGGTTCTGATCCTCACGTGACCATTGTACAGGGTCAGCATGGGCAGTTTGACCAGTATGTAGCCATTAAGCCTCATGAACATCATGCTGTAATGCACTGGATGTACTGACACCTTTCTATCAGAGCCAGCATTAACTTTTTCAGCAGTCTGACTAAAGTGGCTATGACCTATGACCCTGATCACATCTCACAAGACCTGTTGTTTTGGAGATGCTCTGACGCAGTCTTCTAAACAACACAATTTGGCTCTTGTGAGAGGCCCTCAACCATCAACCTCGTGAACAGACTATTTACTTGCTAGATAATATATCTCATCCCTAGACAGGTACCACTGTAATGAGATAATCAGTGCTACTCATTTCACCTGTCAGTGATTTATAATGTTATGGCTTATTGATGTAAATGTCAATAAAAATCTATAAAGTGGTGAAAAAACAGACTGCTTATCACTGACCTCATCTATCTAAACAGGGATAAGAAACTTACACTGTACTCTTCTCCTCAAACTTCAACTATAAATGCACTAAACTTCTGTATAACTGTTGCATCACATTTTCACACACCAGTTATATTAGTAATTCTTTTCATTCTGTGTCTTATATGCATGCTGCTGTACACTAACTGAAAGTAGAAGTAGTTGTATTCATCTAAATGCTACAATACCCAGAATGCAATGCAAGAATTGATAGGCACTCATGTGACTGACCAATTTTTACCTCTGAGTGGGACACGTCACTCTTGAGTCTCCTATAAAGCCATTTCACAGAAGAGGCAACCTTCATTACTGAGTCATTGCCAAATATTTTGGTGCAAATGTGTTCGACTTACAAGGGTTTATAGCATCTATTTGGGCATAACTAGTAAACCAAAGTCTAACATGTCCAGAAACAGCAAAGTTAGCCTTTTTAGTCTGGGTTAGCCTTCAGTTAATCTCTAATATACACACTTTGTGTGAGAGTTATACAGCACTTATCATCAGTTGTTGAATGCTAGCCTGCTGCTTAGCATCATTAAGTTACTGACAGAATGCTAAACCATAAGAATTGGAGTTACAGCATCTAAAATTGTTAGTTTTGCTGAATAGTCACTGTCTTTTTGCACTAATCCATAATAATACATGGCTAACATTTTAGCTAATACTAAAATAGATTGATACTTCAGTCAGATTATAACTAAGTAGCTCATTTGCTAAACCAACTACTGTATGTCTCTTTCAAAGCAGTTTAGAAACCTCCTTTTGTTTACAAGCAATAAAATAGTCTTTACATAGCCATGGATCTTTACTCTAAGCAGTGTTACTGAGTTTTTTTGTCAAAGAAGATGCTAAAGAAAATATGATTGAGTGTGAATGTTCCCATGAATAAAATGCAGCTAAGGTATAAGGACTAGCTAATCTCTGCTAGCAATTCCTTGTCTTCATGTAGGTAGCTACTAGTGAGATAGCTAACAAGGTAATTAACGCAAAGACAAATATTCATGTTGGATTGCTAGTTAACGTGATGGTAGTGGTTTGTGTTGCTGTGTTTTAAACTTTAGTATAATTTAAAAAAGAAGAGTTGATCTCCGCTTGCCCTCCGTTACTTATCTCTCTGGTACAGATCATTATCTCTCTGGTACAGATCATTATATTCTGACCTGAACATGTATGGATGTCTAACAATAACTCAAACATTTCTCCTGTGTTGAGACATTTCTCTTATTTTAGTAATCCATTCGCTCCACTGCAATATTTTTCTACTCCCCCATTCCTGTCACACCTAAATGTCCATCAAAATTCAAATTTTGCATCCATTAGTCAAAATACATAATCAGGAATGTGCTTCCTCAGAATTTAAACTGGGAAATTTCACTGCAAGATGTAATTAGCAACATTTAATTGATATATGAGACTATTTTTTTTTATTATTATTCTCACCATACTGCATTTGTTCCTGTAGCTGAACTCCAAATTGTCTTATAGTGCACTAAATTGGGTGCACAAAGTCATCCTTTTAACCACTAAGTACAAAGTGTAAGTATTTAAGAAGAACTCAGGGATGGTATAGGCCAAACATTGTGTTAGCGAAGCTTAAAAAGTATTACTGAATGATAAATGATGAAGGTGGTAAACATGGAGCTGGAGGAAGCAGTCTACTTTTTGCTCCACTTACTACAACCTGGCAGAGTCCCCAGACTGCCACCCCTCATTTCCAGCTCTTTTCTACTGGGACTCGAACTAGTGGAAATATCCACTTTCACTCAGGATTACGTTGAAAAACTGTTCACATCACACAAAAAAACTCTCAAATTAAAGCTGACAGTCTGTACTTTAAGAAAAAAGAAAGAAAAAAAGCTCCTTCCCTTCAGTTTATAGCACAAGAATTTCTTGGTGTGATGTTAATTGTGGCAGGAAAATAATGTGTCAAGGGCAAGGGAAGGCACGGTTCAAAACAGACAGACAGACAAAAAACAGGAAACAAAATGATCAAATCCTCTAATTTTTTCAGTTTTGAGAATGACATTTCAATAAATTTCCTTACATTATCAGTATTTACAACATTATCATCATAGGCTGAAAGAGAGCCACAGCAATGAAAAGTGTTACAATACCTAGCCAAAATTAGACAGCCTTTTTGTTTAGTTTCAGTCTAAAAAGACATGTTCTTCTGAGAGCTAGCTATTGTGTGTGTATTGTAACAGCTCTAGCTGTTGTGAATATCAAGGCTAATTGCAATGATATATATATATATATGTACGTGTGTGTGTACATAGTGTGTACATTGGGATTCCAGGTCGTGGAATTTTTGGAAATTCCCAGCTGGATGCACAAGGGATAAAAAACACTTCAGTGAAGAAAGTGATCAATAAAGATGATAAAAAAACCAATTATTTAAACTAACATTAATTACACCCTAATATTCCTTAACACATGGAGAGATTCAACTGCCCAAAAGCACCTTTGGTTTTTGGGAACTGTAAGAGTTTTATTATTGTACAGTAAGTTACAGTGAATCTAACTCATGCCATTGGAAAACAAAAATAATAATTATTATTATTATAAGACTTAAGATTTATGCTGCTGTCATGGTTTATCTGATTTATTTGTTGCTGTGAAATGTTTTCTTTAAGTCAAGCCAGTTGCTGTGTATACACTTTTGATCATTTAAGAAAAAATGTAACCTTTGTGCTAATTTAAAAGCTTTACTGTATCATGCAGGTCTGTCTTGATACAGAAAACCAACAGAAGACATCATAAGCAATAGAAAGTTAAAAAAAAATTGTTCGGATTGTATGCAATTGTAGCCAATCATGACACAGCTATTCAGTCACACCCACAAACTCTGCATATGAGGAAGCTTTGTAAATTGCAGGACACACTAAATCTTCCAGTACTGCAGCTTGGCCACTGCAGCACATAAGCTACCATAGGCACACACTTACCACTAAATACTTACACAGCAGCATTTCTATATTGATTGATTGATTGATTGATTGATTGATTGATTGATTGTCAATCTATGTGTCAATCTATAATAAATTTAAGATGATATAATGAAATTACATTTTCATTCAATGTTAATGTTAAAGTTAAGCTAAAATTCATCCATACAGTCCACATACAGTATATAAAATTGCAGCATATCAGCCTAACACTCAAGGTTCAGATTAGAGAATCGCCTTACTGTAGATGTATACAGATATAAGAATTTTCATAAATAAAGCATGTGCAAATGCTCCTGTTAATGGTTTAAAAAATAATAATAATAATAATAATTGGCACCTCTGAAAGAAATAAGGTTGTTCCACCTCCTAAATCCCAGTTTAACCCCTGGTCACATTAATGAACGGTGTAGGGAGATTGCAAAAGATTGCCTATGAAACAACGACATATAGTGAGTCAGCTCAATAACTGTATAACGTACAGTATGCACACTGGTCTGCGCTGCTTTTGTGTATTTTCTTGTAGTGTTTTGTATCGTTTGTTTGCACCAGGTTGCACAGATGCACTTCATGTGGCTATCTCTATGTTATTCTATGTAACTCTGTTGCTGTTCTATGTAGCTCTGTTTTTGTTCTATGTAGCACGACGGTCCTGGAGAAACGTTGTCTCATTTCAATGTGTACTGCATCAGCTATATATGTTTGAAATGACAATAAAAACTTCTTGACTCGAGTTTATTTTATCTTTCAAGCAATTTTGAATACTAAACATGGATGTTATCGTATTTTAACGTATAGTTTTCTACCAATCCATCAGAGGTGACCTTTGAGAAAAAGATATATTGGAGCTTGACCCATAAAGCAGCTGGAAACCACAGTAGAAACCTGATCCAAGAAGGAGATACAGGAACATCCGCACCAGAACTAGCAGGTTCAGGGACAGGTTTTTTCATCCACCATCACACTATACTATCTATGTATGTATGTATGTATGTATGTATGTATGTATGTATGTATCTATCTATCTGTCTGTCTATCTATGTATCCATCTATCTATCTACCTATCCATCCATGTATCTATCCATCTGTCTATCTATCCATCCATGTATCTATCCATCTATCTATCTATCCATCTATGTATCTGTCTATCCATCCATGTATCTGTCTATCCATCCATGTATCTGTCTATCCATCCATGTATCTGTCTATCCATCCATGTATCTGTGTATCTATCCATCCATGTATCTATCCATCTATCTGTCTGTCTATCCCTCTATGAATCTATCCATCTGTGTATTCATCTATCTATCTATCTATCTGTCTATCGATCTATGTATCTATCCATCCATGTATCTGTCTATCTATCTATCTATCTGTCTATGTATCTATCCATCTATCTGTCTATCCATCCATGTATCTATCTGTCTATCTATCTATCTATCTATCCATGTATCTATCCATCCATGTATCTATCCATCCATCCATCTATGTATCCATCTATCTATCTGTCTGTCTATCTATCCATCTATCTATCCATCCATCCATCCATGTATCTATCCATGTATCTATCTACAGTATCTATCCATCCATCTACGTATCTATCTATCTGTCTATCTATCTATCTATCCATGTATCTATCCATCCATGTATCTATCCATCCATCCATCTATGTATCCATCTATCTATCTGTCTGTCTATCTATCTATCTATCTATCCATCCATCCATCCATCCATGTATCTATCCATCCATCTACGTATCTATCCATCCATCTATGTATCTATCTATTTACTGTATCTGTCTATCCATCTATGTATCTATCCATCCATCTATGTATCTATCCATCTCATACAGCTCCTCTGCCACTGTAGTGTACAGTGTTTGCTCCTGTAAGGACACAGAACAGCTCAGTAACCGGACAGTACATACTGTAAGTACACTGCGGCAGGGCCGTGCTTTTATTTGAAACCTTTCCCACTTTCAGGTCTTTCTTGACACTGCAGCACTGTTAAGATGTAGTTTATGGACCCACATTTCCCCGTAACATGCGCAACAAGCGATCTAAACCCGTGATAACCTTCAGGGACTGATCACTGCGACGTGTTCGTGCTGTCAAGCGCACAACACGACAGAGCAAGTTATTATTATTATTATTATGCACGAAGTGTGTGCACGAAGATTTGTGCAAGCCAGGACGCCCACTCTAAAACAAAACAAAAAAAAAACACAAATACACCAAGATAAATAATGCAGGAATAATGCACAGGAGGTTGAAATCTTTAATTATGATTTAAAGGCATGCAAATTAATTAATGGGATTAAACTGCGCCTACACAGTCTGTGCTAAGCAAACACTGAGCTACACTGGCACTGAATCAACACTGCAGAAAACGTGTGTTCTCTCTCAGCACCGGCAGCCCAACGCCTTTCACGTTTTCACCGTCTTGGAAATGAGTTATCCGAGGAATGACTGGGACAAATGCGTCTAGTCTGAGCTCGTGCACGCAAAACAAACCCTAAACACGGATCTGTTCAGCGTTTTTGTCACGAGAACGCGCACGACTCAACCTGTCGAAAGGAAAGGATTTTTTTTTTTAAACCTACCTATATGGAAGAACTGCTTCCAAACTTCACCTTAGAGAGCGCAGCTGGACGAGGAAGCCTTGAATGGACGCTGTTGCCACAATCTACCGTCTCTGTGACAGCAGCAGCAGCATCAGTCAGAGCCACAGAGAAAAAGAGAGAGAGAGAGAAAGAGAGAGAGAGAGAGCAGGTCTCACTGCAGGCTTGCCTACGGAATGGGCGGGGCCTCAGTGCCCACCCTCATTCTGGCACATCTGATTGATTTCACCCAGGCACATGAACACCGTGTGTCCTCCATACACCAAGGTGCATTATGGGTATTGTGTACTTTATATAGAAATGGATCTCCAATTTTTTGAACAGCCCAAATTCTACTTAATAGAACGTTATTTCATCTTGCACAATAAAATTTTCATGTGCACAATAAATTTATGCTAATGTTTAGAGTCTAGGGTCCTAACTACAACCAGAAGATATGAACACATCACCCTATCTTATCCTCATTGCATTGGCTTCCAAGTTTCGCATTGATTATAAAATACTATTATTAACCTATTAAGTGCTTAGAAAACCTTAGAAAAACAGTCTTGTACCACAGAACCTCAAGTCAAGTCAAGAAGCTTTTATTGTCATTTCAAATATATATATACACTGTTGCAGTACAAGGGGGCACGGTGGCTTAGTGCTTAGCACGTTCGCCTCACACCTCCAGGGTTGGGGGTTCGATTCCCGCCTCCGCCTTGTGTGTGTTGAGTTTGCATGTTCTCCCCGTGCCTCGGGGGTTTCCTCCGGGTACTCCGGTTTCCTCCTCCGGTCCAAAGACATGCATGGTAGGTTGATTGGCATCTCTGGAAAATTGTCCGTAGTGTGTGATTGCGTGAGTGAATGAGAGTGTGTGTGTGTGCCCTGTGATAGGTTGGCACTCCGTCCAGGGTGTATCCTGCCTTGATGCCCGATGACGCCTGAGATAGGCACAGGCTCCCCGTGACCCGAGGTAGTTCGGATAAGCGGTAGAAAATGAGTGAGTGAGAGAGTGTTGCAGTACACAGTGAAATGACACAACGTTTTCACACGACCATGAAGCTACATAAAACAAAGACAGAGCTAAGGACTTAGTAAGTTAGTCCTAGATACATACATAAAGTGCATCTGCGCAACCTGGTGCAAAAGACAGCGCAGGACAAAAGACGAACAAGACAAACAAGACAGTGCAGGACAAAAGACAGTGCAAACAAAAATAAATATTTATATTGAGTGATATTTTGTTTTTTTAGATCTGTCACGCCTACTTCAATCAAAATGTGCAGGCTATTTGGACGTACCTCAAGTACTAAAGGCTACAGCAGGGGGCAGAGCTTTTTCTCACAGAGCCCCACAATTATGTAACAGATTTCCAATTAGTGTTCGGGACTCAGACACAGTCTCAGTATTTAAGTCCAGGCTAAAAAACCATTTGTTTAGTCTAGCTTTTTATGAATAGCTTTTCTTAGGTAAAGGAGTAGATATGGAGGGTTCTTGGGCATAGAGTGTTTGGGGAACTGGGATGTCTGGATGCTGTCGGCTTATCACCCTCGCAAGTCGCTCAGGTTATCCTGTCATAGCTAGTCTTGAATTTAAAATACTATATATCTATCCCTATCCCTAATGAGCAAGGAGGCGAAGGCGGCAAGGAAAAACTCCCAGAGAAGATATGAGGAAGTAACCTAGAGCAGAACCAGGCTCAGAAGGGAACATTTGGGTGACACTCTACAGTAAAACAGGAGCTTTTTCTGAAGATTTTGTTACCTGTCACTTAGTGCTTTGGCCACCAATACACAAGCATATCTATTAGAAAGAAATTTGAATGGAGATATTTTTTGCTCATTATTTGACTTATGTCCTTGCCCAGGAGGATGCTATCTCTCTAGAGTTGCAGCTCATTTACTTAGTAAACCCATGTGACCAATCATATATTGTAGCCTAATCATTTTGTGAACTCAATGACAGATATGAGAAAATAGATAACCCCGATTTCCACCACTGTATCTAAATTTGGAAAGAAATATAACTGCTAAAACAGTAAAGAAATACAAACTGTAAAGAAATATACCCCCTGGCTTTATTTCATGCTCTCCTGTTTTTTTCTCTTTAAGAAACACCACTGCATAATGTACATAAATTCAACACCCATCATATTTGCCATGAATTGTGGGATGACATAAACATGCAGCATATTCTCTTCAGACCAGTAGCTCATAATTGGGGATGGGTGCCACTCATGTTGATATTTCTTTTAGTAATATGATAAGGTTACATAACATTGCTTACATAACTTACTTCCTTTGTAAATAGTGCAGAATGTCTTTTAGTATAAACTTGTGTAATAATCATTAGTATAACAATGGCCAAGATTAGACCAGAGAATTGATTCAGCATAGTTGTAATACCCAGAATGGGATATTTTTGATGTGACAATGACAGTCTCTGACAAAAAGCCCAGCTAAGCTGTGGGGAATAGCATTAATGAGGAATACGTTCAACCTCAACTTAAGAAGAAATCATAAATTATTTTAAGGTTTTGTGCCACAGTTGTCATGTGCTGTTATTAAAATTTAATTCATATTGAAGCTCTATTGCCAATACATACTCAAATTTGCTTATGACCTACTTATAAGTCAGTGTTAGATAAAAGCAAAGAAATATATACACGATTATCTGAGCAAAACATAGTACCAGTAAATGAGCATAGGTTTCGTTTTAAGGGTATAGTGATTCTTATTAATGACCATGTTTTGCATAAGCTTTTAACCATGCTGCATGTGAAACAATTCACATTTCAATCATTAAGGTAGGAGCCAAGTTGTCATGGATGTCTTATAGTTGCTAAGCAACTCCTGCCTCTCCAGAAACACTCAACAGGTATATGTGGCTGCACCCTGTAGGGTTTAACACTGTTAGAAACAAAAATATCAGCCACTATAATAACACACTACCATTCTTTATAGCACTTGCATTTTTTAAATACTTATTTAGATAAAACATTTGTAAATGAGTTAATTGTTGCAACATTTCATATCACAATGAAAAGCCATGTCCAATTATACACTACACTACAACACACTTCACAAGTCAAAAGAAGAGCAAGGCAGAGAAATGTCATTATTTATTACATGAGCAATACATTCGAATGTTTTTTTTTACAACAGATTTATTGCTGCTGTCTCCTTGGCTCCTAGATACTTGTAAAAGGTTTGCAGTCTTTTTCAGCAAGTCATTGCTCACATCCTATGACCTAATCGTATATTGATATCACAGTATGTTCACATCATGGTACCCTTTTCAGAGTACTGTATCTATCATCAGGTCTCACTGCTTTTAGTCACGGTAACAATAAACATTCAATTAATTAAATATTTTGTTTTATTATTTGTAATAAAATAATATTTGTATAATTTGTACTGTAATATGCATGTTTTGTAGATGGGTATAGATACTTAACATCTCTGGATATACAGTACAGTTTTTATGATGTGGGTCTACTACAGTATTTGTTAGCAAACTACACATGGTAACAAATGTAAATGATATGTATATGATATTTTTCACACAGTGTCCATCGCTACTGTTCATTTGTAAAAAAAAAAAAAAAAAAAAAAGCTATCCAAAAAACTGAACACACAAACACACACCACCACAACCACCACCGCAAAAGGCATTACACACTGGTATTGTAATGTTTTCCCCTTTGTTTAAAAAAGGAACTTCACTCAGTGAAGGCTAAACGTCAGACCAGAGCCTTGTCTGACTTACTAGAGAAAACTTCGACTACATCAAAGTTCTGGTTTAGTTAATAGAGGATACTGGGTTATATTGAACTAGGAGTGAGGTTATTTTCAACTGCAATTTGAATTAAGCTCAAAGCCAACCTAGAAAAGTCAATTTACAAAATAATCTGCTGATTTCTAATATTTAAATAGCAAAAATGAAGTAGAAATACAAATACAACCACTAACCCTGCCCTAACCTTAACCATCATTTTACATAAAAATTGATTCAAGGAAATTCTTCTGGATTTTCAATCGTGCCGCCATGTTGAGTAGGCAGGGGTGTGTTAGATGCATTTCTCCTGTGTAGGGCTGCTTTGTGCAAAGCAGTTGCTATGGCCACGACACAGAGTCTCCCGGGCTCCTGTCAGTGCAGAAAGGGCCATGATGAAGAGGAGGGCCAACAATGTGGAAAAAAATAAGCCTGATTTCAGGCAGGAGAAAGTGAGCGGGTGGGTGGATGTTTACTCACTCTTGCACTCACTCACAAATTTATCTTTCTGCCCACGTTTGGCATCCGGGGCCATCCAATAGTATGTGAGTGTAATCAGTTGCTATGCTCAGAACAGTTTGAACTACACTCCATGTAGTTAACAAAATAATGCAGAAAGCCATACAAAAATTTATTGATCTGTGAACAGATCTAAATTTCTTGAAAGTGGGTCTCTGTTGAAGGTCATGGATTTAAACTGAAGAAAGAAATATGCCAAAAATCTCTATACATTGGGTATATTAGTAAGGCACATAAAATAATCCAGTGAGAACAATAGTTCCTCAAAAAGCATTTTATTGTTTATAAATATTTATTTATTAACAGTACAAACCCAACTAACTTGAGTGGAAACCAATTTGAATTATGTAAGCTAATATTACTGTAATCAGCAAAAGTTACTGTAATCAGCTAATATTACTGCGGGGTCACTTAAGTTTTGAAGACAGGCAAGCGTGACATCTCCACCCCCCATAATATTAATATTAATATTATTATTATTATTGTTATTAATAATAATAACAATAATAATAATAATAATAATATTAATAATAATAATAATAATAATAATAATAATAATGGAGGAGTTGTTGTGTTTGGTAAGGATCACTGGCCGCAATTTAGCCAAGTATTTGTTTAATTTCCATTTATTATTTGTGTGTGTGTGCGTGTGTGTGTGTGTGTGTGTGTGTGAGAGAGAGTGAGAGAGAGAGAGAGAGAGAGAGAGAGAGAGATCATGATTGAAGACAATATCCCGTCCAGAGACAAGCTGTTTCGTGTTGAGGTTTTCTTCAAACTGACCATCGAAAAATACCCTCGCTAATGAATGTTTTTTTTCATTGGTTGTTGCGTTAAATCTTACCCAGATTGTGCAGCCTCTTTTTTTGATAATGATAAGCTGATAACTGACAGGCTGGACTAAGAACTCCAGGGGAGACGCGCTTGATTCCTGTCCGGTTCCATAGAGACAGCGGTGCGGACTGATACATTTTGGCCGCTGCGGCATATTAAATATATGATAAAAAGTTTTTCTGCGTGTGAAATACGATGTGTGGTGGGAGAGCGTGAGAAAACACCAAAATGCGTGACCGTCACGCTCAATGCGTGAAACTTGACAGCCCTGTTACTGTAATCAGTTAAAGTTACTGTACTCAGCTAATGTTACTGTAATCAGCTAATATTATTGTAATCAGCTAAAGTTACTACATTCAGCTAAAGTTACTGTACTCAGCTAATGTTACTGCTATCAGCTAATGTTACTGCTATTAGCTAATGTTACTGCTATTAGTTAATGTTACTGCTATCAGCTAATGTTACTGCTATTAGCTAATGATACTGCTATTAGCTAATGTTACTGTACTCAGCTAAAGTTACTGTACTCAGCTAATGTTACTGCTATCAGCTAATATTACTGCAATATACAACCCACTCATTCCATAACAAAGGCATGAGACAATGAAATTAAGACAAATGAGATAAAAAAGCACCAAGTTTAATATCTAGTGTGCTTTATATCTGGTGTGCTGTATAATACTATATAATATACTTCCTACACACCAACTTTCTTTTAAACCATGGCATCGTGATTGCACATTAGTATTCAAGAACATTCCTGGCCCTGAAATTTGCCAAGACACTTTGCTTTGAATATAAAAATAGACGTGTGTGATTGGCTTGGCGTCTGTGATCCATGATTCTTCATGTCAACCCGTTTTTGTTTCACCTCCTTAATTCACATTTAATCAGCTTCTTCTATATTTCATCCCCAGATATTGGAATTTTCAAGGGTTGTTAGTTATACTTTTAAATAATATATCGTCGCTGTCGGGCGGAATCCTCGTATCTACAAAACCATTATTTTTCAGGAAATTAAAAAAAGGCCTTATTTTTTTGAGTTATTAAACACTGTATCGTTAAAGTTGTTATTATACCTTATATTGCTATCATATACTGTTGTGTACCAACATTAACACAACATTTTCCCAAAGTCACGTTTTATCAGAGATACAAGCTTTATGACTTGTGAGCAGGGAGATACGAGATTATGCTGTCATTGATAAGAACGGTACGGACATTGACGTCGCTGCTGCCAGCTGTGTTCAATAAAGTCTGCGGTCACGTTGAGCCTTTTGACAAGAGACAGGGCTTCAATAATTAACCAAAGCTAATGACTGTAGTTACATACATCTTCCTAAACTCTAATTTAAATCTCTCTTAATCTTGAGGAGAAATATGCCGCGAAGCTTTCCCGCGTAGTGAACAAGAGGTGGAGTTACGAGATTTCTCAGACAGTTGAAGTGTCAAATGGAGTTATGAGATTTGCGCTCAAGCTATTTTCAAGACTTTAGATTGGTTAATAACTTGTAAAAATAACAGACCCAAGTGGGGACTGACCAATAGCATCGATATGTGAAAAAATATGAAATTGACAAAATTTAGACATACGAGGTTCCCGCCTCGCGACGATATATTTTTCCTGCCATTGACATGAGGCAAAATAAATCTAGTTTGCGCTGTTTACTTGTCATGTCAATGCTGTGAGCTGTACCTTTTTTGGAGTTTTGTGCTGTGCATGTGCCCAGAAATTTACAGTTTCCAAAAATTTTAACTAAGCCCTATTTGCAATAAAGTTCACGTTGTCCACAATGATGAACAAATAGTCTCAGAATAGCTTGCAAAGCCCCTCCATTTTAACCTTTTTCTCTTCCATGTAGTGTATTAAATGCTGGCAGCATCTATGACACTGTGTTAGGAGACTTCGAGAAGAATAGACAGTATTATGGTGTGTAACAGTGTATATGCTGTAGACTCCAATGCTACAAGGCCACTTTGTTATTTGTTAACTGGGCCTGTGGGATCGACCCTCTCTCAGCCTCCCCATGAACTCCACCGGACAATCGCTGTCTCTCACTGGCGTGTGAGAGTGTGTGCTCTCTGCGTGCTCGTGTCAGTTATATTTTGATACCGTACAGCTTGAAGTCTGCCCTGCTTTCAGTGTTTCAGTGTACAGCAGCATCTTTGCCCCCTTACATTTAAATATCCCTCCAGTTGCTACAGTACAATACTACAGCACCATGGTTTTCAGTACAGTAACATAAAGTATGGCTATATTACATAAGCCCTTGAATCAAGCACCGATCCAGTCATCTCCATGGAAACTCAGGCACTCCGATGAATACCATGACACACAGACAAAAGCTGGAGGGTGCAATCAATGGTGGATTGTGGTTATGTAACTGGGACAGATTGGCACTCACAGATCTCTATAGCCTTTTCACTAGGCATATAAATCCTGTGGTTTTTGGCATGCTCCAATCAGAGAACTTATTTCTGGAAAGCAGTAGGATAGTAGGCATTAAGCGGCTCCCTAACGTGTGGGAAAACATGGAAATATGATCATAGGAGGTCTGAGGTTTTAGTTCAGATGTTAATCAAACTGCTAAAGATATCCACAGGGCAGATTTTTGTCTTGCCCTGGCATTGTATTGAAATGGAACGTGTGGATAAAATAGTTGATTTAGAAGATTATATTTTAAATGAAAGCTCCTAATGTGATCTTTTCATCATCCAAAATGAAACAGACTGATTCTTTATATTTTTACTGTACCAGAGTAAAATGAAAGGTTGCTTTAAATTTCTTGTATTTTTATTCATTCATCTTCACTACCCAGAATTTTGGCCAACTGTGGGAGTCCAAGAGAGCAAAACTGGCTGTGCTCTCTGGGTGGGTGGGGTCTCTTACTCCCTCTCTGCTATCAATCACAGTGACAGCAGCCAATCACAGCGCATCTGTGAGCTCAAGTATGTGGAAGTAAGCGAACAGTGCTTTCCTCCACAGTGCTCTGTAATTATTGTCTATGTCATTTTGGCCATTTTGTTTGATTGTTTGTTTTTGATTTAACACAGTTAAATTGGCTTATTTCTTTTTTTTTTTTACGAATTTAGAATACTAAATAGTTAATTAAATATGACTTTAAAATGACAATGTTGTCAACACTGGCAGTGTTATACATGCTTATTAGGTTGTGCTAATAGGTTGTGCACAGTAAAGTGTGTTTTTAAGTACCAAAATAAAGTTATATACCAATAGTAAGCTAAATGGCATAACTGAACCAAGTAGAACTCTAGACTTTATCATGTAAACCATTTTTAAATCCACATAAGTTTTTAAACACTTCTAGCAATTACTGTCTATTAATTCATTCATTCATTTTCTGTGCCTCTTATCCTACACAGGGAACCTGGAGCCTATCCCAAGATGATTGAGGGTACAAGGCAGGGTACACCCTGGACATGGTGCCATCCCACTGTTTGGTCTGAGGAAGAAACTGGATTACCCAGAGGAACCCCACAATGCCCATAAAGAACATGCAAACTCCACGCTCACACAGCAGATGCAGGAATTGAACCTGCAACCCTGAAAGTGTGAAACTAATGTTCTAACAGGCTGCTGACTGCAAACAAAGAAACAAAAATAAATATTAAAACTTGTAAACAAGTGTGTGTGTTCTTGTGTGTATCAATTGCAGCACTGTAGAATACCTCAGACTGGGAGCTGAAGGAGTTTGTAGACAAAAGCTGATCATCGCCACAGGCTCTGTTCAGCTCACCAGCACAGGGACGCTGCGAAAACTGCGAAAACCACGAGTGCTTTTTATCATAGCAGTTAAACACCAGCACATCTAACATTCTGTCACTTGAAAAATCCAGAGATCATTTTTAGTAAATAAATGACTACATTGGTTACCAGAACGACAGATAAAGTGTCGTGATGAGGTTCGTTGGGTGGCAGCTGTACTGTACTTTTGGCTCGATGACCTTCACACACACACAAACACACACACACACGTTGGATTTTTAAAATAAAATAAAATGAATAAAAATATATCTATATTTTACAGACACGTACCTGCAGGACAGAGGGAGGAGGATCTCTCAACACATCCACAGAGTCTGCAATAAATGACTTTTATGTAACTCACAATTACAACTTTTTATATTTTCTATCGTACATTTAAAACTAACAACAAAGTTTATAAGGTAAAAGTAGGAGAACAACTACTGTGTTGCGATCTTAGAATGGATAGCCATGTTTTCAGAAGCACTAGCATTAAGTGAACTATTACATTGTATAATACATGTAAAAGATTAAACAAAAAAAGTTGTATTATTTTACTGTTTACTCATTTTAATGTTTTACTCCATACAATACATTATATAGGCAGATAACACATTTGTAAAAAAAGACCGTAGTGCGAGAGCTGGATAATCATTAGGCTAATCATTAAGCTAATCATTAGGCTAATCATTAGGCTAATCATGATTTAGTGTAAAAAAAAAAAAAAAAAGATACAAACAAACAGTAGACAAGTTTGTTAAAAGTGACCTACTAATAAAGTAAATAAAAAAATTACATTAAATAAATGTTTAAGTCTAACTCGATTCAATTCCATTTTGTAGTGGAGCTGTTAATATATTGTTGCTTTGCCAGTCCTCTAGAGGGCGTTAGTTTCTATAGTTAGTCTATATACTATATATAGACTATATATAGTCTATAGTTTAGTAGTTTAGTAGTTAGTAGTTTAGCTACAATGTGGCAAGAGAAGAATCAGTGCTTCTAGCATGGAAACAAGCACGTGGTGGGGTGTTTCTCTCTCCCTCTAAAGTCATCCTATAGTTTGAAGCCCTTTTGAGTGGCAATATGAGTTAGTTTCTGAGTAATATTAGACATGATATACCTGATTATTGAAGTGAGTTAGAATGTGTTTATGGATGCTAATTTGTCTTCACGTGTTACAGCATAGTGAAGTCTAGGTAAAGATTTATCCTACTTAGCGTTACTACTTAGCGTTAACTTATTGATGCACTTTCTAGAAACAGAAATTGACTTTGACTTTGATTTCTAGTCATTAAATGCTTTTTTGTATTTTGTATCTTTTAGT
The DNA here is from genome assembly GCF_030014155.1 of Tachysurus vachellii. Classification (NCBI taxonomy): domain Eukaryota; kingdom Metazoa; phylum Chordata; class Actinopteri; order Siluriformes; family Bagridae; genus Tachysurus; species Tachysurus vachellii. The sequence goes on along the minus strand of NC_083461.1, from coordinate 33,773,686 downwards.
GTCATACTTAAACAAACACAGTTACACTGATCTGATCTTAGGAAAACAGAAATACATTTCAACAAATCACATATAGAGAAGAACAATCGCTGATGTATACACCTTTGTGTCTCAAACAAGAACCAAATCACTACCCGAATCAGCCACCAGATGGCGCCAGGCAACCACAGCAGAAAGATGAACAACAAGCCTCACACATGTTACAAAGTGACCAGAAGACAGTGTACCATACATTACAAACCCCATCCACTGAAAAGATGCAGGGGTTTTAGGACTATGCTGCTTGAGGACAGGGAGAAGTTGCTCAAAGAAAACATCTGCTATCACTGCCTTGCTTCCACTGACCACCAAGCCAAGGACTATAAATGTAACAGTTAAGTGTGAAGAGTGGAACAGCGAGAAACACCTGGCAGCTCTGTACCCAGGTATGGCACCATCAATGTATAAGCCTCCCTTATTCCCCAAAGGGCATGGCAGGGAGCAAGCAAACACGCAGGACTTAGCTGTCACCGCCACATTTACAGAGGTATGTGGAAATGAAATCACAGGGAAATCCTGTTCCAAAATCTGCTTGGTGCAAGTCTACCCAAAAGGTCAGCCACACAACATCTGAAAGATGTACGCAATAATAGACGATCAAAGTAACCAATCACTTGCAAGGCCAGAGTTTTTCGACATATTCGATATAACAAAGCACAACCACACCATATGCACTAAAAACTTGTGCTGGTGTAATGCAGGTGACTGGTAGAAGACCTTGTATGTATGTTATTCATTCATTCATTCATTCATCTTCTACCGCTTATCCGAACTACCTCGGGTCACGGGGAGCCTGTGCCTATCTCAGGCATCATCGGGCATCAAGGCAGGATACACCCTGGACAGAGTGCCAACCCATCGCAGGGCACACACACACTCATTCACTCACGCAATCACACACTAGGGACAATTTTCCAGAGATGCCAATCAACCTACCATGCATGTCTTTGGACCGGGGGAGGAAACCGGAGTACCCGGAGGAAACCCCCGAGGCACGGGGAGAACATGCAAACTCCACACACACAAGGTGGCGGCGGGAATCGAACCCCGACCCTGGAGGTGTGAGGCGAACGTGCTAACCACTAAGCCACCGTGCCTCCCCTGTATGTTATGTAATTTGATAAATCCAGAGATCATTTTTAGTAAATAAAAATATAGAGTGCAATGCAATCCACAACAATAGGGAAGAAATTCCTACTGCTCAAGTTTCTTTACATCGCTCTCAAATGAGGGTTGACAGATTCCTTCTGTTCCTTCCTTCTAGTTTTTCTATCATTTTTCTAAAGGAGAAACAAGGAATGAATGGCCAATGGGAATCGTCATGAAAATTCTCCCAAGTAAGGACGTTGTTGTCAGGAAGACGGAGGTCAAAATGACATGTGACAAGACTACGAGGACCTTCTTTAGGCCAATTTTGGACTGTATCCTTCTTCTGTTTCCAAAGGATTAGTTTATGTAGTCATGTTATTGTGGCATTTTAAAAATATGCCACGTGGGGTCTGTAGTGGAGCTGTTAATATATTGTTGCTTTGCCAGTCCTCTAGAGGGCGTTAGTCTCTATAGTTATAGTTGTAGTTTAGCTACAATGTGGCAAGAGAAGAATCAGTGCTTCTAGCATGGAAACAAGCACGTGGTGGGGTGTTTCTCTCTCCCTCTAAAGTCATCCTATAGTTTGAAGCCCTTTTGAATGGCAATATGAGTAAGTTTCTGAGTAATATTAGACATGATATACCTGATAACTGAAGTGAGTTAGAATGTATTTATGGATGCTAATTTGTCTTAACGTGTTACAGCATAGTGAAGTCTAGGTAAAGATTTATCCTGTTCAACTACTTAGCGCTAACTTATTGATGCACTTTCTAGAAACAGTAATACAATTTATTTTATATTGACTTTGATTTCTAGTCATTAAATGCTTTTTTGTATTTGTATAGACAGATAGATGGAAACAACTTTATTGTCATTGCATAGGACAGGGACACAGCAAGGAAATGCAGTTTGGCATCTACCAGAAGTGCAGCAATTTAATATGAGTAGCAATTTATGTGTGTGTGTGTGTATATATATATATATATATATATATATATATATATATATATATATATATACACTAAGAAATAACAACTAGTTACCGTTACTAGTTACTTAATTCAAAAAGTAACTCAATTACTTTGTTGATTACTTACACCAAAAAGTAACGCGTTACTGTTAAAAGTAACTTTTTAGTTACTTTTTTAAAGAACGTACTTTAATGTTCCCATTAATGCCCTTTTATGCGTTATGGTCTATACAAACACAAATCTGTCCCTGGCTAAGTCCGGTTAAAATCTAGTCGCTGTTGTTTGACTGGAGGGGCTTGACTCACTTCGAGTGTGTCCACCGACACCGGGTTAGCTTCTAGTTTCGTAGAGACATGTAGATTCTGGAGGTGCTTGGACAGATTGGAGTTGCTGTTTATCGCAGTAGATGGGACCTTCAGAATCAGAAAGACACAGCTTAACAGAATATAAACGGAAACACGCCCACAGTGCGTCTTCTTCATGTTTACAGTGGTTGGCATCCTACAATGCGTCGCTGATGTAAACAGGTTAGGCTGTAGGCAACACTTCAGCCAAAATGAATTAATTTAAAAAAGTAACGGACAACGCACCATATGGTAACGGTAACAGAGTTACTTTATTTAAAAAGTAATGCATTAGAGTATTAGTTACTGTCAAATGTAACTGCGTTACATACAGTAATACGTTACTAGTAACACATTATTGCCCAACACTGTGTGTGTATGTATATATATATATCTATATATATATATCTATATATATATATATATCTATATATATATCTATATATATCTATATATATATATCGTATATATATATATATATATATATATATATATATATATATATATATATATATATATATATATATATATATATAATATATATATATATATATATTATATTTAAATATATTAATGTGTGTAAACATGTACAGCATGTAATATATAGGTATATAAGTAAACATGTACAGTGAAAAAATATAAAGGCTATAGCAGTACAGAGATGTGTGGACATTGTTGAAAAGTACAAGTAAATGGTTCTGACTCTATGGCATTGAAAAAAATGTGCAGACACTGTTGTAAAGGAACAAGTAGAAGGTTATGGCATTAAAAAATATGCAAGCTGAATAAACAAGTCCACTAAATATATATACATGAATGTGAAATATTAGGCAGAATGTACAGTAGAGTATATACAGTATAGATACACATAAATAAAATAGTGCAGATGTATGTAAGGCACAATATGTGTAGAGAATGAGGAGAATAAAAAAATACAATATGTACATTGTACGTATAATTGTACAGAAGTTATATACAGTATTTTTAGAGTGTTCTAATGGTGTAGTGTAGGATGGATGGTGGATGGAAAAAAGCTGTCCCTGAACCTGCTGGTTCTGGTGCGTATCTTCCTGTATCTCCTTCTTGATGGAAGGATGTTAAACAGTTTGTGACTGCGATGTGAAGAGTCCTTGATGATGATGTGAGTTCTGCACAGACATCTGCTGTGGTCAAGGTGCTCAATGGCAGGTACTTGGGTGCCAGTGATGCGTTGGGTGATTTTGACCACCCTTTGCATAGCTTTATATGTTCACACACAGTGGAACCTCCGTACCATACAGTGATGGAGTTGGTCAGGATGCTCTAGATGATGCATCGGTTTAAATTTGACACTTTTGCATTAAATCCTGGTCAAATACAACAACTGCCTGTTCCTTGGAGGAAGTGATGCAAGAGAGAGCTGGCTGTGAATCACAATATAGGACACGGGGTTACATTGTTTGCAACGGTACAGGTTTAGTATTTTTGCTGTAATTTGTAGCTCTATGCTAGTCCGCTAGCATAGTAACTAGCATTAGGCTAATTGTCGCCAATAGACGATATCGCTGATTAACTGGATAACATTAGACTGTAACACTGTAACTTCAACATGATTTATTGTAAAAACAGTTACAGATTAAAGTCACATCCTCCTACCGGGATGAGCGCAAACAAGGTAAACAAGGTACCCTGCACGCGCACACACAGCGACCAGCCCTGCAGCACAGGCGATCTCGCGCACATTCCAGGTGTTCGGTCCAGGTAGAAATCTTCTGAAATCCATCGTGTTTTCTTATTTTTTTCTTTCCTTGAGAGCTTGATAGACGATGTTGGTTGTTGATCCGTTGCCAAGCAGAAACTCAATGTTGCGGTTTGATTTAAAATCGTTTGGAGGACCACGGCAACAGTTTAAACACAAATAATTACAGGAAGTACAAACACGCACCAGATGACACGTGCACAGGTTCTCCATCCGGGGCTCGCGACCCATGTCGAATAACGTCCATCAGTCCAGTAACGTCTTTTAAGAAAGGTTTTATAACAAATTAACTGGGAAATGTTACACGGGAACCTGAATATATATAAACACACACAGACTTTAACAGGCCATCATTCATCACTTGTGTGGTTTTACTTGATCTAAAAGCCTGGGTGATAGAAGTAATACAAACTGAATACAATTTGTTTTCAGCTCTGCACTGAGAGAACATAGTGGTCATCACATCATGGACGGGCAGTAGAGGGCAGTAGAGACACGTTCATGTTCACAAACATACATGTCAAGAAACCCTCAGCTGCTTCAAGTGAAGACTTAGCTGCTTACACCCTCCTTTACTAGGGTGATAGGGGCTCTTGTGCAGGAACCCAGGGTCCCAGCCTAGGCAGCATTAGGGTGGACGGCAGTAGCGAGGGGAAGCACCCCTCTACAGGAACGTGGCTCAGGCTCAGCAGGCAGGCAGGCAGGCTGCGTGTCCTATGGAAGCAAATCTGTCCAGGAGAGAGAGCAACAGCGCATTAGTAATCCAATTTCTTACAATTTCAGAGATGCAACATATTTTTTATTGTAAAACAAACAAAAAATAAGACAATAAAAACAGAAAACTTGGGTTCATCCCGTCAAAGTAGTTAATACTTTAAAGAGCCACCTTTGTCTGTATGAGCTTAGCACTCTTAGAAGTATTTAAGTCAGACCACAGATTCTCTATTGGTTGGCCATCCCATCACATTTAACTGTTTCTTCCTAAACCGATGAAGTGTTACTTTAGCAGTGTGTTTATCCCAGTTCATCATGTGGTTCAATGGGTTCTCCTATTGTGCATGTCTTTTGAAATAAAGGTTTTGAATGGCAGCCATGATAAAAACATCATGATTTCATAACCATCTATAATTATGTGCCAGATCGCATTTGTTTATATTGGGCACAAGCAGAAAGTTTTTTTATTGTATTTTCTCCAAATGTGTGCATTTCAAATTTGTGGTTTTGCGTTTATTGTATCCAATCATTTCAGCATTAAAATGAAATCAAAGAATCTGCATTTATAATTTAAAAATTCACATAAGAAACAAAGAAATTTTGCTTTGCAAACTGAAATTTGTGTACAGCAGAATAGAGGTCATTTTATTTCTCCACATTCATTCATTCATTCATCTTCTACCGCTTATCCGAACTTCTCGGGTCACGGGGAGCCTGTGCCTATCTCAGGTGTCACCGGGCATCAAGGCAGGATACACCCTGGACGGAGTGCCAACCCATCGCAGGGCACACACACTCTCATTCACTCACACACTACGGACAATTTTCCAGAGATGCCAATCAACCTACCATGCATGTCCTTGGACCGGGGGAGGAAACCGGAGCACCCAGAGGAAACCCCTGAGGCACGGGGAGAACATGCAAACTCCACACACACAAGGCGGAGGCGGGAATCGAACCCCCAACCCTGGAGGTGCCCCCAGGGTAGGGTTGTATACTACTAACCTTATTGCAATCCACTATTCCATTGTATTCCCTGTATTACTCTAATATATGTATCATGATATAATAATATGTTTTACATTTTAAAAGGTCAATTAAAATAAATCATGGTCGTTTTCTAAAGTATGTTTTCATGGGTGTTAATCGCTTCATTTTTGTTGGAAGAAAAAACAACTATCACACTGTGATAAGGGCTGAAGTTGAACGCAGCGAAGACGCATTGGATGAGAAACCGAACTGTGTATTGGTCCAGTAAACTACAATTACAAGAACTGCACCGATGCAGATGTTATATCATAGCAATCCATCAATAAAAGCACACACACCTTGTACTCTCTGATGTTCGCTCTGATGTTCGCTCTGCTCGGCGTCCCTGCGGATTGAAAAACGCGCTGAATCCACGCGGACTCAGTTCAGGGGAGGAGCCGAAACATGACGCAGCTTGTCTGCTTCAAATGGAATTTTAAAGGGGACTGAAGCGATCAAAAAATAATTGATCAAATAATTTTTTTGGGGGGCTGGGCAGAAGTTTAGGGGGGCTAAAGCTCCCCTAAAAAGGGCCTAGTGACGCCCCTGGCTGTCAGGCATGACCGAAAGTGAGTAACTTTAGTAACTTGTGGACAGCGCTGACTCAAGACGCGAACTATTTGGAACGAATCAGTCCGATTTGGTGAACTGGATTTGGTGAACCGGTTCATCCAGTGAACTGGTTCATCCAGTGAACTAAAAAGAACCGGTTCAAAAGAACGATTCGTTCACGAACTGCCCATCACTATTATCTATAACCTTAACCGGCGGAAAGACGCAAAGACGCAACCAAAAGCAGTGAAATTTCACTATTCTTATTACCAGAGTTAATAGCACAAACAAAATATTAATGCAAACAATCCATTCAATACTAAATAAAAATAACATTTAATGATTTGGTCTTTGTCTTGTGAATATTTTTTTTTTATTAATGACTGCATTCATTGGACACACTGTAGAGAATTCACACATACATACAGTACAACTGATACATACATACAACTGATTTGATTCAAGACTGACATCATTACATCATGCATAAAATTTTGGTGTCCACTTTTGCCATTTTAAATAATACCATAACTTTTGTCTTACTATGTAGTCATATGATATATAATATAAAACTATTCTTGTTTTAAATTCTCACTGAGGGCTAAAACCCCTAAAGATGAAATCCTAGAACTGCCCCTGGTTCTCACATTTGGGGAATTCTACAGTTCTTCAATAGACTACATTTAATGTAGACAGGTTACACAATATTATTGGTCGTGGTAGACACTCTGCTGTAATCATTGGTTGAAAGTCTACATCCACCGCCTGACTGTAAACCAATCACACTGCAAATATGCAAATCTGCCCTCAGCATGAGTGTGGTCAGGTCAGGACAAATCAGTGTTATACCACTATTGCAAACTATGGTGATATATTTGATTTAATTAATTTTTTTATTGTATTTTCTTTAAATCTGTGCATTTCAAATTTGTGCTGTTGTGATTATTGTATCCAATCATTTCTGTCAAATTTTAAGCTGATATCAATTTGCAGTTTATATGCTGCCACCTGGTGGCTATTTACCGTCTCTCTATATATCTCCTACTCTCTCTAACACGCACATTATTTATTCCATTCATTCCATTCATCTTTTACCGCTTATCCGAACTACCTCGGGTCACGGGGAGCCCGCGCCCATCCCAGGCACCACCGGGCATCAAGGCAGGATACACCCCGGACGGAGCGCCAACCCACCGCAGGGCACACACACACTCCCACTCACTCACGCAATCACACACTAGGGACAATTTTCCAGAGATGCCAATCAACCTACCATGCATGTCTTTGGACCGGGGGAGGAAACCGGAGTACCCGGAGGAAACCCCCGAGGCACGGGGAGAACATGCAAACTCCACACACACAAGGTGGAGGCGGGAATCGAACCCCGACCCTGGAGGTGTGAGGCGAACGTGCTAACCACTAAGCCACCGTGCCCCCCCCACATTATTTATATCAAATGTATATAAATAAACCAATTTGTAGACCCTTTACATATCATATCTCAGAAGTAAACATATACAATGACCATGTTCAACTCCGGTCTCAGCAACATCTGAAAACTAGCTGTGGCAATCACTTTTATCCCACATGGCTGAATGAGATCATTAACGACACCAGACACAGCGGAATTCACACAGTGCTATGAGATTTTATTTGAACATACAGTACGTTACTGGTGGTGAGTACAAGTACAGTTTAGCTAAAACCTGGACTGCTCAGACCATGAGTAATACAATTGTTATTGTTAAATTGAGACATCCTTGATGAAAACTTGCTCCAGAGCGCCCTGGACCTCAGACCGGGGCGAAGGTTCATCTTCCGACAGGACCACGACCTCGAGCACACAACCAAGATAACAAAGGAGCGGCTACGGGACGAGCCTGTGAACGTCCTTGAGCGGCCTGGCCTGAACCCGATCGAACGTCTCTGGAGAGACCTGAACGTTTCTGTGCCCCGAAGCTTCCCAACCAACCTGACAGAGCTCGAGAGGTCCTGCAAAGAAGAATAGGAGAAACTGCCAAAAAATAGGTTGTGCCAAGACTGTAGCATCGGACTCAAAACGACCCGAGACTGGAATTGCTGCCAAAGGTGCTTCAACAAAGTTTTGAGCAAAGACTGTGAATTTTAAGTTGTTATCAGATGAAACACTGTTTCGCGAAACATCTTAACATTTGCCGACAAACACACTTCTTATTAAAAAGTAACAGAATGATGGCATCCTATAAAGAAGTTCTGCTATGACGATGGATTTTCAGCCGACTGACTTTTGCTCATCTACAATTAGAATTGAAGTCTACCATCAGAGTTTTCTACAGACCCGGTTTCTCAAAAAATTATCGAAGGCCATACATTTTTTCATGTTCCTTACTTTGGTGATTTTTTTATCTATGTACATTTGTGAGAAAATCATTGTGTTTGAGTTGCTTTTCAAAGGAAAACTATATATATATATTGATGAATAGAAATGAACAGAATGAGGCTTCAATAAATAAAAAATTAATATTTTATTGAAGTAAATAAACTTAATTGAACTCTATAAGCACTACACTAAATGATAAAACTATTTACAGACAGAACTATTTACAGAAGAGCTCTACACTGAGGAATGAGGGATTAGGGGGTGACAAAATCTGCTCCTTAATGTTATTAATTTTCTTCTGCAGACCTGTTAAAAAAGAGACAGAAGAGATTTAAATACACTAAAGTAAAATCTAACAAAATGTATTTATACTTACCTGTGGAGTGCTTGAGCAATGTGGGGGAAAATGTGGTGTAGTGACCCAAAAGAAAAAAAAAGGCTGAAATGTCTTGCGAGATTAATATTACTTACACTCACTGTCCACTTTAATAGAAACACGTGTAAACGTGCACATTTATGCAGTTATCCAATCAACCAATTACGTGGCAGCAGCACAATGCATACCGTCATGCAGACAGAGATCAAGAGCCTCAGTTATGATGTTCACATAAAACATCAGAATGGGGAAAGGTCTGATCTCTGTGACTAATCATGGCATGGTACAGTAGATGGTACCAGGTTGGTTGGTGTGTGAAAATACTTCAGATTAATACAGAGGTCACACTTTTTCACGTTCTGATGTATGATGTAATCATTAATTGAAGCTCTTGAAAATGTCTGCAGGATTTGTTTGTACCGTGCTGCTGCCACATGATTGATGGGGTAAATACATCAATGAGCAGGTGTACAGGTGTTTGTTAGTGGACGGTGAGTAATTTTGCCATCCAACAAAAAAACAATGTAATAATTAATAAACTGTGTGTGTGTGTGGATGTGTTTGAAGTGAGGGGTGGCAGAGAATGGGAAAGTGTAAAGGGGAGGGAAACACATAGCTCAAAGCGTCTCCAAAGTGTCCATCAACAGCTGGACATGCTGCACGAGAAGCCGACAAACTTCAGGGGCTAAAGCTGCTGGGTCAGAGTACAGGTCCCGGGGCAGAGCAAACAGATCGTCAAAAAACTCCTTCAGCTGGTCCTATTAACAAAATCACACACACACATCCAAGTGTCACCGATGTAAAGATACAACGCTGAGCATTTGTGTATCGTGGCATCAAAAGACGTTAGACACTTACGATAACCTCTGCGAAACAAAGCGCTGCTGCAGGCTCCCACACATCTGCGTCCCACATGTTGACGAGTGCAATCAGTCGCTCCAAAAATGCTCCCGCAAACTTTCAGAAAACAAAGACAACAAGCTCCGTTAACACCACGTCTAATTGGGGTGAACAATATGGGAAAACGTTCAAGCGTCACTTACAAATCTCTAGATGAGACACTTACTGTTTCAGGTTCTGAGCCATTGATAACGTATCCGAAGACGAGCAGCTCGTAAAACACGTCCACAAAGTTGTAGTTGTGGATCTGCACAAAGCAGAACAAATTTTAAAAAGAAATTCACATGACGTATACGTTACTTTACATATCGGAGTCCTGAATTCTGTGTAATCAAAATCTTTTATATTTACAGAGGCATCTGCAAACTTACGTTGGCCCCGGAGAGCTCCGCTGCAATGGATTCCTGGTTAGATGGAGTCCTCAGGAATTGGATCAGAGCCTCGTAGGCCAGCTGCACGTGATGTACCTCCTGTTAAACAAAACAAATCTCTTATGACTCTCTTTGGCCACAGTGTTCAACATAGCTACTCGTTTTAAACCCTAACAAGAAGCAGCATGTAATCCGAAGAGCGTCCGGTTCTCAGTTAAAGATACATACGTGGCATGACCGATAGTATTTTGTGGGGGAGTAAAAAATAAAGTCACCTTGTTGTTAGCTGCTGCCAGTCGCATCACGATCTTTTTCCCAGCCACAAAGAAGAAGTTTTGATTGTGGATGCTGGCAAGCAGCGTCTGAATGTGGGACAACACAGGGTATAAATTAAAATGGGGCAAAGTTTACCTGCGCTACAACAGCGGTTACACAGAGGTTTTACTCACTGCAAACGCCTGGCGGAGAGCAGGCAGCTTCATGCCGACCTCAGTCACCCCTCTCTGGGAAAGATGGCAGCTAAGAAAAACAGAAAAGCTTAGTGTACGTCAAACACCAACGATACTGTTACACCGTTAAACTGTAGAGAGAATTGTACCTAATAAAGGGCACCTCCACCTCCTCTGGGGTCTCCTCACATTCCTGCAAGACAAATTAGCAACACATCATTAAAACTCACACAGTAAATTGTATAGCCTCTCAGCCAGTGGAATAACAGCATATCGTCGCTGTCGGGGCGGAATCCTCGTATCTCCAAAACCATTATTTTTCAGGAAATTAAAAAAACGCCGTGTTTTTTTGAGTTATTAAACATTGTATCGTTAAAGTTGTTATTATACCTTATATTGCTATCATATACTGTTGTGTACCAACATTAACACATTTTCCCAAAGTCACGTTTTATCAGAGATACAAGCTTTATGACTTGTGAGCAGGGAGATACGAGATTATGCTGTCATTGATAAGAACGGTACGGACACAGACGTCGCTGCTGCCAGCTGTGTTTAAGTCTGCGGTCACGTTGAGCCTTTTGACAAGAGACAGGGCTTCAAAACCAAAGCTAATGACTGTAGTTACATACATCTTCCTAAACTCTATTTTAAAGGTTTAAGAGCTATAAGTGATGCAATATAAAACACGATAAGCTGATTAGGCTGTCTAATAGGTGGAGATTAGTCTAATCTGCTCGCAAACTTACCTTCGTGGCTCACGGGTTTCTTTCTGCACAGAAGCATTACAGCTATGGATTTTTAACAAAACAGACCTACTCAAATGTATCTAACCTAACTGTTTTCACTTGTTAGTGTCCAAAACACAGTGTTTTACATGCACAGTGCCAAGAGAGGCATTGTCTATAAGTAGGCTGACTTAAAGTCAGTAAAATAATAAACAAAAAACAATAATTTAATAGTGGTATCCAAAACATTCAATTTAATTCAAATATTATATTATAAAAAACATTTTAAAACGTCAATGAACATGTATAATAAACAGTAATAAATAGTAATAAATAGATATTTAAAATACATCAATAACACAGATAAATACAGATAAAATCATAGTTAAAGGAATAGTCCACCCAAAAAATAAAATTAATAAAAGGTCAAATTATTGTTTCACTACGTTATACGGCATGTTTACCTATAATAACGAGGCAAAAAGCCAGCCAGCTTGCTTAAAGTGATGAGCATGAAGGCTAAGGCATCTACTTGTTGAACATAACGGTAACATAACATAATTTGCCTTGACATTGTAAGATACAATCCTATCTTATCTGCAATGCACAGGGTTTAGTCCGCGTTGCAGTGGATTGTCTTGCGCTAAATTCCTGTCCTCAGACGAGCACCAGAACTAGCGGGGGTCAAGATTTTTTTTCTTTGAGCCCCACGAAAATCACTTTAGATATCACTTTAAGACGTGATGATTCGTTGCGACTCTTAATCTTGAGGAGAAAAATGCCGCGAAGCTTTACCGCGGAGTGAAGAAGAGGTGGAGTTACGAGGTTTCTCAGACAGTTGAAGTGTCCAATGGAGTTATGAGATTTGCGCTCAAGCTATTTTCAAGGCTTTAGATTGGTTAATAACTTGTAAAAATAACAGACCCACGTGGGGACTGACCAATAGCATCGATATGTGAAAAAATATGAAATTGACAAAATTTGGACATACGAGGTTTCCGCCCGACAGCAACGATATGTAGACACATCAGTTCTGAAACACAGAATTACCTCAGAGTCGGCCTGTGCGTCACCGTGGGGAGACCGAAGATCTTTGCTCTCCCAAGTGCAGGTGTCCAGCTGACCATCTGCGGCAGCATGAAGGTAGGTGCAGGTCTCCTTTTTAAAGAATAAATGTACAACAGACAAAATTCAGAAAGTTACTATCTACAATACACACTTCATTCCAGTGTAATATATTTACCAAGTAATCATCGAGTGTCAGGATGACGGACATCTCTAAAGTTCCGTCACCTTTACTTACAAAATAATTTGTAAATTTTGTGGGTTGTTTACCGGAATGACGGCTAAAGGGTCGCTGTGCAATGCGGCGGGAGGCAGCTGAAGGTACTGCTCATGGACCTTCACACACACAAAAAGATAGATTTAATTAAAGAAGATTTGATTAAAGTGCTCATATAATAACCCTTGATGTCAGTTCCCTTCGTCGGAGTAACAAAGTCTGTGATTACCTCGAGACTAAAGCTGTGGGTCTCTGTGGCCTCAAATAAGCAGAGCCGACTCCCTGGACCACTGATCATCTCAAGGGAGTCTTTGTTAACGTCCATTGACTGCAAACAAAGAAACAAAAATAAATATTAGAACTTGTAAACAAGTGTGTGTGTGTGTGTGTGTCTCAATTGCAGCACTGTAGAATACCTCAGACTGGGAGCTGAAGCAGTTTGTAGACAAAAACTGATCATCGCCACAGGCTCTGTCCAGCTCACCAGCACAGGGATGCTGCGAAAACTAAAGCAAAAAACCACGAGTGCTTTTTATCGTAGCAGCTAAACACCAACACATCTAACATTCTGTCACTTGAAAAATCCAGAGATCATTTTTACTAAATAAATGACTAGATTGGTTACCAGAACGACAGATGAAGTGTCGTGATGAGGTTCGGTGGGTGGCAGCTGTACTTTTGGCTCGATGACCTTCACACACACACACTGGATTTTTTAAATAAAATAAAATTAATAAAAATATATCTATATTATTTTACAGACACGTACCTGCAGGACAGAAGGAGGAGGATCTCTCACCACGTCCACAGACTCTGCAATAAATGACTTTTATGTGACTCAATTACAACTTTTTAAATTTTCTATCGTACATTTAAAGCCAATAACAAAGTTTATACATGTAAAAGATTAAACAGGAAAAAAGTTGTTTTATTTTACTGTCTACTCATTTTAATATTTTACTCCATACAATACATTATATAGGCAGATAACACATTTGTAAGAAAAAGACCGTAGTGCGAGAGCTGGTAAATAATTAGGCTAATCATTAGGATAATAATTAGGCTTATAATTAGGCTAATCATTGGGATAATCATTGGGATAATCATTAAGATAATAATTAGCATAATCATTAGGCTAATCATTAAGATAAACATGATCATGATGTAAAAAAGAAACAAACAAACAGTAGACAAGTTTGTTAAAAGTGACCTACTGATAAAGTAAATAAATTAAAAATGAAATAAAATAAATTCTTAAGTCAAACTCATCAATTCGGTTTAGTATTTTTGCTGTAATTTGTAGCTCTATGCTAGTCCGCTAGCATAGTAACTAGCATTAGGCTAATTGTCGCCAATAGACGATATCGCTGATTAACTGGATAACATTAGACTGTAACACTGTAACTTCAACATGATTTATTGTAAAAACAGTTACAGATTAAAGTCACATCCTCCTACCGGGATGAAGCTGAGGGTGGTCGGGAGGAGCTCGCGCTCTCCGCACGTACCGGTAAACAAGGTATCCTGCACGCGCACACATAGCGACCAGCCCCGCAGCACAGGCGATCTCGCGCACATTCCAGGTGTTCAGTCCAGGTAGAAATCTTCTGAAATCCATCGTGTTTTCTTATTTTTTTCTTTCCTTGAGAGCTTGATAGACGATGTTGGTTGTTGATCCGTTGCCAAGCAGAAACTCAATGTTGCGTTTTGATTTAAAATCGTTTGGAGGACCACGGCAACAGTTTAAACACAAATAATTACAGGAAGTACAAACACGCACCAGATGACACGTGCACAGGTTCTCCACCCGGGGCTCGCGACCCACGTGGGATTGTCTGAGATGCGGATTGGGGTCCCTGCATAGAAACTGTATTTATTTAATAATAATGAAAGAAAAATAAAGAATATACATATTTATATAATAATTTAAATAATAATATTATTAATAACAATAAATATAAATAAAATAATAATAATAATAACAATAATAATAGTTATAATAATAACTATATAAATAATACAAAATAATTACAAATATAAATATGTAATTAATAATAAAAATGTACATATATAAATAATAAAAATAAATAATAAAAATAATAACACAATGGATTTTATATAATAATATATAAATATCAGTCAGTATTTTTCTTCCTTACTGTTTCTTCTTCTTACCCCGTGAGCGTGATCTGAACTCGAATAACGTCATCAGTCCAGTAACTTCTTTTAGGAAAAGATTTATAACAAATTAACTGGGAAATGTTACACGGGAACCTGAATATATAAACACACACAGACTTTAACAGGCCATCGTTCATCACTTGTGTGGTTTTACTTGTTCTAAAAGCCTGGGTGATAGAAATAATACAAACTGAATACAAAATGTTTTCAGCTCCGCGCTGAGAGAACATAGTGGTCATGCACATCATGGACGATAGAGGGCAGCAGAGACACGTTCATGTGAGGTACAGGGTTACAGGGACATCTACTGGACAAGAAACTTCAATGGCACTTAACCTCGTCCAGAAACGTAACGGAGAATATATGCGATTCTAGCTTTAGGCGTGCTGAGCACCCAATGAGCCCCACTGCCACCACCCACCCTCTTTTCACACAAAAACAAAAAATATGTCTATTAAAAAATAACTGTATCATTTTAACTTTGATTCAACTAACTCCAAGATTTTTTTTCTTTTTTTTAGCTTGCTTAACACTTTTCAGAAGAACAAAAACACAAGACGGAGGTCATTATAGACTGTCCCTAGTCTCTCACCTGAATCTGTCTTTTTTCTTTTAAAGAACTGTTGTATGTCCATTGCTCACTGGCAGGCCACACACACACACACACACACACACACACACACACACACACTATGGACGAGCCACCCAGGTCCTGTGCTACTCAACAGCGGTGGCGACCCGCTGGACTCAAAAGTAGTCTAAAAATAAACACTTATTATAGGTGTACCATGGTGATTCAGGATACTGACTCCAGTACTCACCGATATGGTTTCGGAATTGGAACAACTCTAGGTAAAAGGAAAGAAGTGTGAGACACAACTTTGGGGCAACTTAGTTGATTCACAACACACATGGGTTCTCACTCTGCGTGTGTTTTGCACTGGATGGCGGTCGTGCTGAGCGGTGCAGGTAGGGCTGAATTCTGCTGAATATATATAAAAAAGATTTCTTTTTGTATTGCCCTGAGTAAAACTATTTCACATAACAAATGTCAACATATAGTCCACAAGACACATTTGATGGCTTTCTTTTGTGGTCTATTATGTGAAATAGCTTTTTCAGGACAGAACTACACAAAAACAAAATTAAATTTTTATAATCCTTTTTAAGTTTAAAGAAATCTTGACATTAACATAACATGTAGGCAAACTTGTTCTAATCTGTATGGCAATTATATGAATCGACACAAACATAAAATAAGGTAAAACATAAACTAATATTTCCAGTGCCTATGAAATATGGACGAAAATAGGAACTTTTTGTGTTTGGTTTGTACAGATTTACAGCACAGTCAGAAGCTACACCCTACAGTAATTGCTAGTACAAAACGATATTTCCAATCCCATACAGTATGTGGTATGAAGAGATTTTCAGCACTAAGAAACCTGTTTAGAGCACAAGAGGAATTTATAAAAATGAGGATTTTTTTATGGCTTTATTTGTTATAAATGAGGATGTAGTGATGTTTTTTGGTTGTGGGATTAGTATTAGTATGTGTACAGTGTGAGACATTGCAGTCCAGCAAAAGGTTGGGTTGTACATCAGAAACGAGTGGAGAAGCCAGAGAGCTCCAGCTTGGGGATGGTCTTCTCATTCTTGAAAACAGCCCGAGTGATACGACTGCTGGGGCTTCCCTCCTTACTTAGCCATATCTTCCTGTGGAAAAGAGCAAAAAAAAAAAAAATAAAGATTTTTTTTATAAAATAAATAGATAAATAAATAATTTAAATAAAATATATATGTCAGTAGTCCAATGGTTTATAACAGAGAAGATTTGTGTTTAAATCCCAGAACTTCCATACTGGCACTGGAACTTCATATCAAACTCCTAAACTATCAAATTCATATCAATTAAATTGCTATACATCTCTAACATCTATCTCTAATCAGCAAGCCGGAGGCGATGGTGGCAAGAAAAAACTCCCTGAGATTACAATAGAGTAAAATGAAAAACTCACTGAGATTACAATAACGTAAAATGGAAAAACTCACTGAGATTACAATAACGAAAGATGAAAAACTCCCTGAGATTACAATAATGTAAGAGGAAAAACTCCCTGAGATTGCAATAACATAAGAGGAAAAACATCCTGAGATTATGATCCCTGAGATTACGTTTAAATTACCATGTGATTTAGCCGGTTGTGGTAAAATAATTTACTTCTATGATCCTTAAGATTCACTTTTTAACCCACAAAGTATCTTCATCCACAGGTTAGTCACTCAGTGGTGGATGTGATTTTAGTATTTTAGATGAGTATTTGTGTCTGAAATCCTTAAGATAGTTGGAAGATACAGTACCAGAACCAGGAGGATTGAAATATTATTAAAAAACTGCATGTGATAGAGTTCTTAGTAATACTGGTATTAATATAGAAAAGTTTAAAAGGGATCACTGATCAATCTTTTCTCTCCTTCATGCGTACACTTTAGACGAACGGATGCTGTCTGAGATAATATAACATTACTCCTTGTACCAGAATAACAGTGAAGCTACTGAAACCTAAGACAACTCACCCGTTTCCTGGGGTAAGACCGAGAGCAAGAGGAAAGCGATAGGTTCACGATCTAGTGGTAAGCTATTCTGCACATTCGTGTATGAACGAACCAAAATAATGTCAATAAACGTGTTATTCTGGCTGTCAAAACTAAACAAATTTAACTTTAAAAACTGGATAATTGTTTGTTTGTTTTTTTTGTATATGTCTTGCAGTTTTGCACAATATATCTTCTATTAAGGTTATGTATTTTTTGCTCAAATGCTCTCTTTTTTTGGCATTTTGCTGCCCACTGTGGGTCACAGGACCTCTGGGAATATGGCAATGCTAAAGTAAGTTAAAATTGAGCAATTAATTAGCAATTCCTTTGTTCTAAGGATGAAATACAGTCTTGTATTTTATTTAGATTTCAATACTGAGAGCATTGAATCATATTTTTATCATACTACAAACTCCATCTGTGAACTCAGTCTCCCAGAATTCACCACGGCATACAGTTATGGCTGCCTCGGACTACAACACCCAGAATCCCCCACCAGTGACGACTGCTAAACCTTATATTATTGTGTTTATCATCCTAGTTTCGAGGAGGTTTTGTTTCAATAGAGTAAAATGTATTTCTTTATCGTATAGGATATCAGTTCTAACCGTTTATTGAAGATAACTTCAAATAAATATCACCAAATACCAAACAAATGTCACGGTTATGCTACATTGGTGATTGAACTACATTACCCATCAACCCCTGCTGGTTTTACGTTCAATCTATTACAAACGTGTATATTTGTAAAAAAAAAAAAAAAAAAAGCTCTGTCTACAGTCATCTAAAATGGCAATGTTCTATTATTTTCTATTAAAATTCTAGACATGCAAAATTCATGTATACAATACATTCAAGTGATACAGACAGAATTTAACTTGTTATTGTGAAATTATAGATGTATTTTTTTTCTCGTTAAAAAAAATGTTTTTTAGACTACTAATCCTCATCTATTTGGTGGAAGTCCAGCGCCCATAAATAGGTTATAGTTTGTAGGTTGTTTTATTCTGCCATCTGCTGGTACAAAACTGTATATACAGTCTGAGCTAAATATTAAAGATATATATATATATATATATATATATATATATATATATATATATATATATATATATATATATATAATGAAAAATAAGGAAATTATATAAAATACTAAATGAACTCTTCTTGGTGGTTAGGTGAATGGGGTGAAATAGAGACAGAAACTTTTTAAATCTATTCCCCTGTTTACTAAAAGAACAACAATAATGACTGATGATTTGTATGTTTTCAGGTGCTAGTTTGGTGGTGAGTTTATGGAATTTCATACTTTGGGTTTTAAGAACTTCATACTATGTATGCTATTGTATTACGGCATTATTTTAACAGTACTTTTAGTTAAATCACTTAGTTTAAGTTAACTTGCCACTTACCTCATGTTAACCAGGTCTTGTTTTATTCCTGTATTTGTTTTATGTTGTTATTTCTAAAAAAAACCAAAAAAAAAAACCAAAACAAAAAAAAAACTACAATTTTAATTAAAATGATTCAATATTATAATTCATGCTTAAATATCAGTAATTTCTCAGTCATTTTCATAAACTAATGTTCAAACTGAGTCAAAATTGAGTTCAGCAATAAAAGTTCAGCACTTCAAAACTTGAACGAATTTCCTGGTTATGTAACCGGTTCATCTCAAGGTTTCTTCCTAATATTTCTGTAAAGCTACTTTATGACAGTGTCCATTGTTAAAAGCTCTATACAAATAAAATTTAATTGAAATTATGTCTTGGTAATAAGGTTATGTAAGATCTGTGTGTGTATGTGTGTGTATTTGGGTGTGGGGGGGTGGTTTGGGTTGGTTATAGCACTCACATTTCTTTGACCAGATTACGTGGTCCCTGAACCTGTCCCACGACTGTCCCCTTGTTTGTGTTCTTCACCCAGCCAACCAGACCAAGGTTGAGTCCCTTCCTCTCTGTATACTGACAGACACAGGAAGAACTTTCTGTTATTCTTATGAAGGCTATGTTATGTAGATGTTTGAGAAAAGAAATTGAATTGCTTCTTGCTGGATGTTTTTTAAATTACCATTGTAAACTCAAAGGACTTTTGAACATACTATGAAATCAACATTTTTTAAATACTCAAACCAGCCTATTTGGCACCAACAACTCTACCTTGGTCAAAGTCACTGAGATCATATTTCCCTCATTCTGATGGTTCATGTGAACATGAAATCATCTGTAACTGCATGAATGCATTTTATTGGCTGATTGGATATTTGCAGGAATGAGCACAATAAAGTACACAAGTATGTGTGTGTGTGTGTGTGTGTGTGTGTGTGTGTGTGTGTGTGTTTACACATTCATGCCCTTATCCAATCAGTCAAACAAGTCAGCATGGCAGTGCATAATATCATACACATACCGATCAAGAGATTCAGTTAATGTTCACATCAAACATCAGAATGAAGAAAATGTCTGATCTCTGTGACTTTAAATGTAGCATTGTCCTTGATACCAGATGGGCTGGTTTCAGTATTTTACAAACTGCTGATCGTCTGGTATTTTAACACACAGTCTCTTTTAAAACACATAAAGTCTCTAGGCTTTACACAGAATGGAGAAGAAAACAACAACACTGACTGAGTGAGTGTCAGTTCTGTGGGTCAAACACTATGTTCACTCTTTCCACCCGTGGTGATTATAAAATCATCTCAGCATGCGCAATATGTCAACCTTCAGATGGATGGCTACAACAGCAGACCACATCAGGTTTATCTCCTGTCAGCTACGAACATGAATATGAGGCAATCTCTCTTAGCAACAAGGTGTTTCAGCCTGCAGATCCTCTGCAAACAGGATGTTCTTAGGAAAATCCTAGGAGATCAGGAGTTTCTGAAAAACTAAATAAAGATCCATGCCATGATTAAAGTCACATATATCAGAAATTTTCTTCATTCTGATGTTTGATGTGAACATTTGCATTTAAATTTACAGCAACTGGAAGATGCTCTGAAGTCTAGGGGAAGGTCATTCCACCACCTCTGTGCCAGAACAGAAAAGAGTCTTGATGTACAGTATATACCTACCTCTTATCTTGAGAGTAGGTGGGACCAGTTGAGCAGTTTTATACATTTTTTATACATCGTGCTGCTGCAACTTGTTCAGATTAACATTTAACAACAACACAAATTTAGTTTTATTTTCTGGGATGATTTTAAAAAAGGCTTCTTTCGTACAACCCTCCAAACCACGGATAATTATAGGGTGGTATTTCATAAAAGCTTGTGATACTTGACTCCTACTCAAAACAGCTGAACTTTAAAATACAAATATGTGATTAACATCCACTTCTCTGAACACTGGGCTGTGGTTGATGGGATTGGAAGAAGCTGTAAGCCCCATGTTTAGTTCTCGGGTAACACGGGTTGGCAGCCCTAATACAGACAGCGATGAGCAATTTAATACTTATATAATACTCACATGCAGTAAGTCTGCATAGGGTGAAAAATAAATCGAAGGATCCTGATGTTTACTTACCATACGAAAGCAGACACCTGTGCCCAAAGAGAAAGACACAGAAATCAGGGAGCAGCGAACAATATGAGCATAATTTGCTATTACATAATATAGAGTATATTGTTTATCATGTTTAGTAAGTTTCTCATGGCAGCAATAATTTGCCACCTGCCATTAATCAGGATTATATCATGCCAACTAAGCTAAATATAAAGATCAACAAACCTCTCTGTTCTAAGATATATAACTTTACTCAAAGCCAAATAACAGTGATCTATTTTATCTAAGCAAAGATTCTGAATGTTGTTCTTATGTAAAATGAACATTGGCTGCTCTAAACTAAACTATACAAAAATTAAGCTTGGCCAGTTATGCAGCAGTAAGCAAAAAAAAAAGTTAGTCAGTACCCTGGACATTGCCAAATATCTCAAAATCCACAGAGCAGAGATCGCTGCCACTTGAACCAGTTTCTTCAGACATTGTGAATGCCAACTGCACTTGTGAGGGCTCTGGAATCAAGTTACTTCAAAAGTTGGACTGGATTACTGAACATATTTAAAGGGCAAGTCCCACACTTTAAGCTTCCATCTGATATTGTGGTTGTATTTAAGATCCTTGTGATGCATGACATCTTTCATATATCATTTCAGGCAAGTGATGTCGGTAAGAAGGCGGTTGCTTGGGTCAGTGTGTGTACTGTAGATATTTTCTCTGCATGCTCATAAACATGATATAGTTGCTGATTTCATACATGAGAATATAGAGAAAAAATAAAGTTAAATATTTTAATGTACATTTAATTATATTATAGAAATGATGGCCTATGTCGTCCATAGCAGGGTACAGTATACATAGGAAACTAAATTTTACCCAAATCTCCTTTCATTCATTCACTGTTAAAGAAATGAATCAGGATAAGTTTACGTGCTGAAAGTTTGTGTGCAACTCAAACACAATACATTACCAGAAAAGATTCTAAATGCTATTTGAGGTGTCTATAGTAAACACTCAGAACTTAACAATGATTATTGGTTTTAAGTATTTCTGATTATACATTTTCTACTATGGGAAATATGTTCAGAGAAAATTACAGAATGGAAAAAGCTGTTTGAGTTATTTTGTCTGACAGAGCAGATAGGAGATGTACAAACTCTGCATGTTGGGCATGGGAGGTGTTCTTGATGGTACCACTTGCCTGCTGCAAGCAACACGATTAGATACCAGCTGAGCAGCTGTGTTCGAGTGATGTGTTGGGTGGTTTTCTACCTGTTGCACCATACTATGATGCAGTTTGTATGTGTTCTTTCTTTGGAACAGCAATAGATGTTCAGTATGGCCCGAGGAACAAAGTCTCTTCAGAAAGTACAAGCACTGCCTTGGCTTTTTTGATGAAAGATGAGGTGCTGAGGTCATAAATTTAATAAAGACATGTGGTGTGTCTGGCTCGTCAATGACGTCTTGTAGACCATGATGAGAGATAAAGGTTGTTATTGGCACACTATGTTACCATGACATTATTCATTTATTTACATATTTATTATATTGATTAGAGTTCAGAAATGATGCATCATAAAATTAAGATATTCATTCACTTTAGATATCGTTGGTCTTTCTCATGTACAGTACTTTGTATCAGCCAAAAAAGGTACCAAACTCAGGAAAGTCCTAAGCCCATAACTGTTCAGACAACACAGATGGCATCTTTAAGGAATTCTGTTGTGTTCACATTGATGGGTGAATTTAATATATCAGAAAGACTAAAGGGGGGCATGGTGGCTTAGCGGTTAGCACGTTCGCCTCACACCTCCAGGGATGGGGGTTCGATTCGCGCCTATGCCTTGTGTGTGGATTTTGCATGTTCTCCCCGTGCCTCGGGGGTTTCCTCCAGTTTCCTCCCCCGGTCCAAAGACATGCATGGTAGGTTGATTGGCATCTCTGGAAAATTGTCCGTAGTGTGTGATTGCGTGAGTGAATGAGAGTGTGTGTGTGTGCCCTGTGATGGGTTGGCACTCCGTCCAGGGTGTATCCTGCCTTGATGCCTGATGACGCCTGAGATAGGCACAGGCTCTCCGTGACCTGAGGTAGTTCGGATAAGCGGTAGAAGATGAGTGAGAGAGAAAGACTAAAGTAGACCTCTTAACAGAATGTTTGGGAGGAGGAGTTAATGTGATGTGATGAATCTCATACAATATCTTATTTTAGCACAAGGTTGAAAAACATACAAGAATGGTGCACTGTTCTTAACTGTTTCTATTTGAAAAACCTCTTCAGGTGCACAGGTTTGTTTCTGCCTAGGGTATTTGTCATCTCACACAGAGAGCAAGGCTACCAGAACATTCTACGCAATATGAACAGAAACGTAAACTGTGGGCAAGCCCTTTGAAAGCAGAAAAATATGGCAGGAACAGTTAAGTGAATGATTACAAAGAACCTTGCTATTCACCTTAACAGATATGTGTTGCGTTAGTTTAATTTGCACATTATTTTATTATTAAACAGTCCCTTGCTTAGTTTTTGTTTTTCTTCAATTCATTTGAGAGAACAAGAGAAAAATCTCAGACCTGATAAACTGTGTAATATATATATATGAAATGCACACCATTTACAGTATTGCACTGTTAATTTTGAAGATAAGCTATTATTTTGTTGTGTTTATCAATAATACACTGAGAAAATATATACTCTTAATATATGCTCATAATTACATTTCCAAGTTAACTTTTTTTTTTTTTTTTTTTACTGTATGCTATATCCCAATTAAATGGACTCATTTTAGAACAAGTTCATCAGTGTAGAAAAGCTATTGAAAATCCGCCACCACAACGATGATGAAGTGGCGGATTTTCAATAGCTTTTCTACACTGATGAACTTGTTCTAAAATGATTCTCTAAAATGAGAATTAGCATCCTGGCCCTACCTCATTAAAAAATCTTTCACTATGCTAAAGTAAACAAAACCTTGTATTTCAGAGGCTTCTGCTTTAATTTTCCTCTAAACATACAAACTCCTGCTGCTTTGGTGTGTGTGTGTGTGTGTGTGTGTGTGTGTGTGTGTGTGGTGGGGTTTCTATGCTAATGTGAGGTAGACTAGGATCAAATCAAGTCAAATTCTAGCTAATTTCTTGCTAATGACAATTTTTTTTTAGAAAACTTCAAATCCTTGCTCATTTTTATACTTTAGTATATTCAATAGTAGCAACATTTGTTTCACTTCACAAGACTTTTAGATAGCTACTTCCACTTTTGAATAAAATTGAAACGTTATCTAAACTTAATTTTATATACCTAATGGTATTATTTCTGGGGATGGGGTTCAAGTGCCTGAACTCGCTGCAGTGACAGACATCGTCCTGCGGGGGGCAGTGTTTAACAGATGACGGTCAGATCACTATGGACACGTTGTATATATAATGTGTATATGCAATAATGTGTAAGCATGTCTAGAAACCAGAAGAAAATCCATGTCAAATTAAGCTCATTTGGAAAGAAGACTCTATATGCAAGCTATATAAAAATTGTGTTGATAATTTACCACATTAAAGAAATATCCAATTCCAATATCCATTTCTAGCACTGCAATCAAATTATTATTTTTTTTTACAGGTCCTTAAGATTATTTAGTGTGTTAGGTTTCACAAATAAAAGAAATAGTCAAATGTGTTAAATAGTTCTAAATTATTTCAGAAATTCTTATTTAAATTCTACTTCATTTTATTTGTTTAGCATTGCTAACAATGGGCATTGTTGCAAAGCAGCTTTAGATGAATATAAAAATTCCGAATATAAATGATAAAGTTTCAAATTAAAATTGTAATTTATCCATAATGAGCAAGAATGAGGTGATGCTAGGAAGAAACCTTGATAGGGTCAAAAGGAAACTCATCCTTATCTTGGTGACCTTGGAGAGTGCAATTATTGTTATTATTATTATTATTATTATTATTATTATTATTATTATTATTATTATTATTATTATTATTATTATTGTTATTATTATTATTGTTATTATTATGATTAGTGTTTTTATTATTATTATTATTATTATTATTATTGTTGTTGTTATTATTGTTATTATTATTATTAATAATTTCCCTTCTATAACTGTACACTATATACTTATATGTATTGTATAATGCTTTTTTTCTTAAAAAAAGGAAAGAAAAGAAAACCCTCATAAATGTTTGCACTCACATGCATGCATCATTTTAATTTTCCTAAAATGCATTTTGATTTGATTGGTTTATTTTTTTTGGTCTTAGATTTACAAATAACTTACACGCATGCATGTTATGTAAATAAACCGGAGGACATTCATCTGCCCCAGTTTGTGTTGCAACTCTATTGTGATATACTGTTTAGTCCTGTAGTAAGCAATCAGAGACATGGATAATATTTTGACACACTTTCTCGCTCTGCACCATCCACAATTTCCTCCACAATGTTTAGTGCAAAGAACTGTAATGTCTTTGATAGACCATGCCTGTGCTAGGCTTGACTTTGAAGCAATGTGCTTGTCATCGCTGAGACATGTTTATGATTCTGTTTGCAGGTGATGATATAGAAACCCTTCAGGGTTTTAAAAGAGGTTATTCCATGCTGCATTCCTGCCAGGATATGTTGTAGGGACTGATGTTTGTAAAAATCTTCCATTCACCAGGGCATACTATACAGCAATGCCAACTACTGACAATAGATAAGAAACATGGAGACCTATTGTACAAGAGTTAAGAATGATTCCCCCCTTAATCCTTAATGTAATTTGCAAGATGATCATTTTGGTGTACCCTCAACTGATACTTTATTAATAACAAAAGCATATGTGGATTTCACAAAATTACTCAATATAAATTCACGATTTGCTAATGTTGAGTTTGTAATGCCATTTTAAAGATCAGGAGAAATCCAGAAACTGGTAGTAAAGACTTTAAAAGACACCAGAAATAACACTTAACACCCCCCCCCCCCCCCATGTTATTACTTAAATTAATTGATTTATTAATTCTAATAAATGACAATAAATTATATTAAAATGATGTGTGTGTGTTTGTGTGTATAATAATAATAAATAATTACAAATTAATTAATTAATTATTAAAAACATTTTGTAAATAAACTGAATTAGATTATTTGTTTATAACTGTAACTTAAAATCTTAAAATCTCCAAGATTTCTTATTACACATCACTGTGAGGTAGAAGATATCTCAAGTTGTTGATACAGCATTTAACAGAAATATATTGCTTACAGCTGCACATAACACTATCTCTCTCTCTCTCTCTCTCTCTCTCTCTCTCTCTCACACACACACACACACACACACACACAGACACACACATGCACACACAAAAACACAGACACACACACAAACATAGACACACACTCACACACACATCCCACGTTTGTCAGTTTCCCAAAATTTTTAGACATTTCTATTCTTCTGAGGGCATTTGGTTCCCATCAAAATATAATCTCTCTTCTCTTACACACAAAGACAACAGACAGAGATGGATTTTTATATGTATTTGGCTATAGAGTTATACTGGGGTTCATTCTTCATTCATATTAGCACACTTTACCTGTGCATATTTACTTCACAACATGTCACAAAAGAAAAGCGATGCAGGACCGAATACTGGAAATATCAGTGTCAAACTCCTCCCCCGGTGATGTCGTGAAAAATCAGATCCACCTTCAATTACTGCTGTCCATATTTTTGGTGCTTCTTCTGCAAGGTCTTCTCTGAGAAGTCATGAGAGTTATACCCTGATCCGATCTCCTCTTTAAAAAAAACAAAACCGTGTAAAAAATAGTATGGGGGATCAGAAGGAAGTGACCATGGTCCAGAGATCCACTTCATTCAGCATCAAGAGTCTGCTGCTCCCGTCTAAATGCGAGGCACGTCCAGCGGAGCTGTGCGAGAAAAGCGCGTTTTCAGCAGGATCTGATTCAGAAAAACCAAGAGATCAGACAAGAGACATGGAGCAAACGGAAAAGTCAAAAAAGGCGGATGATAAAGTGAGTGATAAAGGGGAATCCGGTAAAACCGGCAAACTCGACAAGCCTCCGTTCAGCTACAACGCACTGATTATGATGGCCATCCGCCAGAGTCCTGAGAAGCGACTCACCCTGAACGGCATCTACGAGTTCATCATGCAGAACTTTCCGTATTACCGGGAGCATAAACAAGGATGGCAGAACTCCATCCGGCACAACCTGAGCCTAAACAAATGCTTTGTTAAAGTCCCAAGGCATTACGATGACCCTGGGAAAGGGAACTACTGGATGCTGGATCCTTCAAGTGACGAGGTGTTTATAGGAGGGACGACTGGAAAACTCCGCCGGCGTTCAGCTACTTCACGAGGCAAGCTGGCCATGAAGCGGGGTCTGCGATTCGCACCGCTCGGGTTTGGAATAAACGACAGATCGAGCAATCCTCTGTACTGGCAAATCTCCCCCTTTTTATCCTTACAGCCTCCGTCTTACAACGCCCCAGCATCCGGATTTCTAAATCACGGCCATGCTTATGGTTCACTCATCCCCGGAGTGGATCAGCTTGGAAACGGTGAGCTTGCGCGGCCCATTCTCAGCTCCTCCGGTGGTCCTCTTGGTTTCACGAACACTTATGGGATGAGTTCGTCTCCGGTCGGGTTAATACAGAGTCAGCATAGTTATTTAGGAAGCCCGCAGCAGCGGCAGCAGCCCGCACCCCTGCACCAAAGCGCGTCACCGTTCGGCGTCTCCGCCACTTCGGCGCGATCGCTGATCTCGGACACTCTCAGAGCCACGTTACCTTCTTTCAGCCCCGTAGGATCAAGCGACTTCCACGGAGTTTTGTCTCAGCACAAAAGGGGCCTTCCTCATTCATATTTAAACTGATAACTGCGCAATTTTGTAGGAATTATAACGAAATTACGCACACGCCAGACTCCACCGAGGTCCTGGAGTTTTCCCCTAACCAAAAAATGTCTGAATTGTTTCTGAAACTGAACTTCAGCTCCAAAAATGACCATTCAAGCAAAATGCGCAGGAAAAACAAAGAAGGATCCCAAAGTTTTAACCTTTCAATCACGGACTGTTTGCATTTTTTTAACCTTTGTGCCAAGACTGTATCTAGATTTGCCAAAGGTAAATTCTATATCGCATATGTTATTTATATCATGTTCAAATAATTCTAACACTTTTAAGTTGTTCCATTGAGGTCTTATATTTATGTAAAATTGTATTTAAATTTCAATGATTAAATCGTTGTATTAACCTGGCATTATAAGGCATCCTATGAAAATATAAATTATTTATGTAAATATGACTTGTGGCCTTAGTCGATTTTTTTGTAGAATAACAACAGCAACAACTGAGATTTGATATATAAAGAGATATATATAAAATATATAAAAATATATATAAAAATTAGAAACCCTGAATTTGTTTAGTTGTTGTTATTAAACAGTATTAGACATTTGTATATATTGGGTTATAGTTTTATGCAAATCTAGACCTACAATTTAGTTTAATGACTTAAATGCCTATAAATTCTCAATTTATTTCATATTAAAAAAGACAAATGAGCCAAGATATTGGCCAATTCTATAAACATACATGGGATAATCACTGACTTGTTAACAATGGTGTTAATTCTACCTTACAGTTGTAAAGGAAAACTGAGAACTTTATTAGGAACATTACACTAATACTGGATTGGGCCTTTCTTTACTCTCAAAACAGGATCAATTCATCAAGGCATGGATTTCACAAGATTTTGAAAATATTGCTTTGAGATTATGGTCCATGTTGACAAGTCAAGGTGCACTTTCTTGCTGCGAATCTCCTGTTCTACCACTACACCATAGGTGTTCTATTAGATTCATGTCTGGTGACTGAAGGCTATTGAAGAACACTGAACTCATTGCCATGTTCATAAAACCGGCTCTAGGTGACATTGGCTTTATGATATGGTGCATTATCATATTGGAAGTAGTGGTTAGAAAATGGGAAAATTGTGGCAAAGAATGCAGATAGGCAGTAACAATAATAATGTGGCATTCAAGTGATAATTAAAGTGATATTAACAAGCCCAATAAGTGCCATAAAGGCATGCTGCACATTATTGCACCACCTCCATCAGTCTGGACTTTTGACACAAAGTAGTTTGGGCTCATGGATTCGTGCTTTTAGTGCCAAATTCTGTCTATACTGTACCATCTGTGTGCCTTAGCAGAAATTGAGATTAATCAGAGCAAGCTTTCCAGTTTTTTCCAGTCTTCAGCAATTCGATTTCGGTGAACCTGTACCCACGGCAGCCTTCGCTGACAGAAGTCTTCTGTACAGCGTTCGACATGTTGTCCATTATGCTTATTGAGCAACACAATTATAATGAGTAATTATCTGAATCACTGTAGCTTTTCCATAAGCTCAAATCAGTCTGCCATTCTCTGCTGATCTCTGTCATCAACAAGGAATTTTCAGCTGCAGAACTGCTGCTAACTGGATTTTAGACTAACTGGACTAATTCTTTTAATTACACAATTAAGTAAACTCTAAAAACGATTGTGTGTGAAAATCCCAGAATATCAGCAGTTATAGAAATACTAAAACTAGCCCAACACCAACAGTCATGTGCCCGGTCAGATTTACACAGATCTATTTTTTTCTATTCTGATGCTGTGCATGATTTTCTACACTGCAAGGCTGCAACTTGATTAAATAATTGCTGGAATGAATAGGTGTACAGGTGCTTCTAGTAAAGTGAGAAGTAAATATTTTAGTAAAAAGAGAATACCCGTATTTGTTCCTATAATTACAATGTCTGTTTTTAACCACTACCTAGGCATTCATGTATATTACAGATCTTTTATTAACATTGTCACAAGTATACATACTGCATTTTATTGATTTAAAGACCTAAATTCAGGAAATTCACAAATGAATCAAGTGCAACAAATTAGCTCGGTATTTTAATAGAAAAAGTCACTAATCTCTCAGTTAGATTTAAATAAGCACTAGTATTCATTAAGCTAACCTATTAGGTAACAATTAGGTAACAACAAAAACAATAGTAGTCTACAACCGGGACCTCTATTTTTTTGTGAGGACCAATTCAAAAGTTAAATTCTATTTCTAAACCTTTCTATTTATTATTTAGATATAAAATAGAATAGTTGGATTGTGGAACATTTTTTTTACTTTTGTAAAATTGTTCAACTAATAAGACTGGGTTAAAACTAGGCTAGTTTTTCACAGTCCCTCTGTACTGCTTGTTGGTTACATGCTAGCTCATGTTCATCTCAAGACAAACAGAATGTCAACAGAGAAGCTTTCACTATCATGGATATTTTGTTCGTGTGACATATTTTATGGGTTTCTAATTTAGTAGTCTATATTAAACTATCTATTAATACAGGCTATAAATGCTTAAGCCTTAATTTAAATCAATGCCAGTCAAGACTTTAATAATCCTTTGTTTTGGGATTTAGTGTCTTTTTCCATTGAGGAGTGCGTTAATAATTTCCCATGTGGGTTCATAATTCAGTTAAAACATGCATTTATGTGTCTGTTTTCTGTGATAAAAATGGCAAAGCTTCCATTTACTCAAATGAGAAATTATCATGCAAATTGTGTTATATATTTATAAATTGTAGTTCAAATAAATCTTTTTCTAAACAACAATTACAACAACTGATAAAATCTTATAAAACAGTGGAACAAAATGAAACCCAACCTCTGCTTCTCAAAAAAAACAAAAAAAACTATTATGCTTACATACAATTGTCACGCATAAAATATAGTAAATATAGTGCATAATTAATAATCTGAATACATTTGTAATATAACATTTTTAATATTATTTATTTCAGTGATAATTGAGTAAAAAAGTAAAACTACAGTTTGCAG
This sequence comes from Tachysurus vachellii, assembly GCF_030014155.1. Taxonomy (NCBI): domain Eukaryota; kingdom Metazoa; phylum Chordata; class Actinopteri; order Siluriformes; family Bagridae; genus Tachysurus; species Tachysurus vachellii. Next base: position 33,742,575 of record NC_083461.1, on the reverse strand, counting down.
TTGATCTTTTGCACTGACTCTGCAAAAAAGTTAGATACTTAAATACCTAAAGTACTCAATGGAGAAAATGAAACAATTGTTCTAATTAAATTTTAATTAAAATTAATATCTTTTAATTATCCAATAGTTTATCGTAATAAAAGTTTTGGAAGCTTTCAGACAAAACAAAACAAAACAAAACAAAACAAAACAAAACAAAACAAAACAAAACAAAACAAAACAGATCTAGGAAGCAAGCTGTAATTTAATTAAGAATAAAATGTTCACTAACTTAACTGTAATAAAATATAGACATTGTGAACAAACACGTGAAATGTTGAAATGTGCTCACAAGCGTCCTTTGTATGAGGAGGGATGTCAGGAAAGTGTCTGTTGTATAATTTATGTGTAGAATTACTCTCACTATAGAATGAAAGGGTGCTTTTGAACCTTTAAAAATACAGATATGACAGGTTTCTTTTGGGCTGGTCTTAGTTCAGAAGACTCAATTTAATTGAAATCGGGTATAGTGAAAAATGTAAGCAACGTCTTCTACTGGAAACAATTAACACACATCTTAAAATCCACTGGCAAACAAAATATAAATGAAATATTTCCAAATCTAAAAATTTGTGATGTGTGTATTGTGGCTGCTATTATTATTATTATTATTATTATTATTATTATTATTATTATTATTATTATTATTATTATTATTATTATTGTTATCTAAATAATTGTCTAAATAGGAATATGTTCTAAGTAAAGCAACAGAAAATATACCAATGGAATACAAATACGTTTAAGAACATACACACACGCACACGCACACACACACACACACATACACAACCGACACACACACACACACAAATGGAAACTTAAGGATAACCATCATAATAAAGCAGTTCTTAACTAAGTTTAAACCGGCCTCTATATGTAAGGCGGAGATTTTTATTTTGTTCTGGTATAGTGAACAGTTTAATAAGCACAGGCGGGTGTAGTGTAGTGTGTTCAGTGGAAGAGCTGCAGGGTTTCCGGGTCGCTCCTGAACTTGTGTTACTATGTGCTGAGTTTCTACATCACATCGCACGTCAGCTTAGGTTTTCTCCCACAAATGTGCTGGTAGGATTGGATTGTCTAAATTGCCCCTAGTTATGAATGTTTGTGTGTAATACTAAAATTATTTCTGCCCTTCCGTCAAAAAAGGTGGAAAGTACCTTTTATCAGGAATTGATTAATATGTGGTTAATAATTATTGTTAATCCAATATATATATATATATATATATATATATATATATATATATATATATATATATATATATATATACACACACACACACACACACACACACATATATATATATATATTGGATTAACAATAATTATTAACCACACATTTTGTCACATCTCCTACAATGAAGTTTACAATAAAATGTAAGTGCTAAAGTGTTTTCTAGTTGTTTTTTTTATTGTGTAGGTCATATAAAACAGTGCAAAACGTGTTTCAGATGTGAACTGTGCTTTTCATTCCAAACGGATTTTTTTGGGAGACATTCTCATACAAAGAATAATATTCTCACCAATTCTACACTTTACTCGAACCACTAAGCTTGTGATCTGTTAAATAAGAAAAACTGTACATCTGTACCCTATCGTTTTATTTTAATAAAAAAAATCTAAATCTAATCTAATTTAATTTAGTAAAATAAAAAAAAAAAAACTTAAAAATCCTCTAAGAAAACCTTTTTTTCCTTCTCATTTCGATCATTTAAACATGAATTCAGTATTTTGGCAAATAAAGAAATAAAGAAATATGCTAATTTTTATTTAAAACGCATTTATCTGTACTATGAAATCCACACAATAGCCAAAAAAAACCCCAAAAACAAACAAACAGGGGCAATAAATGAATCAATAAATAAGGCTAAAGATTTTTTCTTTAATATGTTCCATCAAATGTTTATTTTTCTTGTTTTTTTTTGTGATGTGATGCATCTCTGATTATTTACTTAAAATAACATTATTCAATTTCTATTTGTATTTCTGTTTATATAGAAAGTGTGTCTGGAGCTAATACGGAACACTGATTAATAGAAAGCGTAGTGTATAAGACAAAAATAAATACATAGTTTTCTGTACACCAAACCTGTAGTAGGCAACTTTTATCCCCATCATGAAAATAATATCAACAACAACAACAGCATTATTATTATTATTATTATTATTATTATTATTATTATTATTAGTAGTAGTAGTAGTAGTAGTAGTAGTAGTAGTAGTATGATTATGATAATGATGATTATTATTTTTTATCATACTTCTTCTTCTTCTTCTTCTTCTTCTTCTTCTTATTATTATTATTATTATTATTATTATTATTATTATTATTTTTACTAGTAGTAGTAGTTGTAGTAGTAAAAAATAAAGAAATAATAAGCTCCACGAGCTCGTGCATTCGGTGGAGAGTCGGTTCTCTGAGTCGGTTCTTCTAGGTGAATATTTATTATAAATAGTTTATTTATTATTATTATTATTATTATTATTATTATTATTATTATTATTATTATTATTATTAATTCTTCTTCATTTTCTTTTTCTTCTTATTATTATTATCATCATCATCAGTAAAAAATAAATAAATAATAAGTTCGTGCATTCGGTGGAGAGTCGGTTCTCTGAGTCGGTTCTTTTAAGTGAACGTTGAGAGCCGAATCGCATATGTCACCTGTTTTTTCTCTTTCTTTCTTTATTTCTTTTGTGTAGGCAATGTCGTCTCTCATTCATCTGGTCATTCATCTTCAGTAACCGTGTCCCCTGAAACCTGTTTTCAACATCCGAGCTTTTCCACTTGTTTTTCTCAAACTGTGTATACAGTTCAAACATTTACAGTCTAGGTTTTACCAAAAAAGTATGTGAACCTCTGCGCTAACAAGCACATCAATTCGAGGTAAATTGAAGTCAGGAACTAAAAAGGCACATAACGTCTGGTTACTCACAGTGTCTGCTCTACTTAAGAAATAAGTGTTGATGTGAACCAACACATTTCAGAGGACTCGACTGAGCAGGAGTCATGCTTTTGGATGCTATAGGCTGCATCTGGGCCTGGACATCTTGCAATGATTGAGGGAACAATGAATTCAAAATTGTATCAAGCAAGTTTACAGGATATTGTCAGGGTAGTGCTTGGTCACCTGAAGCGTAATAGAAGCTGCACTGACCTAAAACACATAAGTAGATCTACATTAAATTATTTTATAGTGAGCAATATGAGACCCCAGCTAACATTTTTTGGTTCCCAGAACTTGCACTGTTAAGGTTTGTTTTTTTTTGTTGGTTAGCTATGACAGTTTTCTTTACAGAAATAGAATGTTGTTTTTAAGGTTTTCAGGACATTTCCCTAATGCCCCCATAACCTCAGTTTTCCCAATTTATTTTACATATTAAAATATTCATGCATAATTAATGTATATAATCCTACACTATGAAAGCACCTGGTTTGCAATTTTGTATAATCCCAGACCTTTTCTGATGTTATTGCATGACTTAAGGAAGACTCATCCTGCATCCTACATCCAATTGAACTGAAATAATTATTGAACTGAAATAGATCGGTGTACAGAGAAAACATCTCAAATTCCTCCTCACAGTGCAGATCAGCTACAGGAAATGGTTAGTGCAGGTTATTCTGTTATTAAATAAAAAGATTCAAAACATTGAGTCAGTTGAGGCAGAATGTGTTTGTTCATAATTATGTTTATTATATTCATTTGTATTTAAATGAAAATCAGGTCACATAATTACAGTAGAAATTCAGATAAACACTGTTGTCACGTAGTAGATAAAACCAAAAAGGAAGGAAGAAGTTTCTCCTCAGAAACATGCTTTTTTATTTGGATTTTCCTTATTATAAACATTTTCAATTAGAACATACCAGAAATCTCACATTCTTAATTTCTTCAAGTAATGGAGGCTTTTATTATATGTCAGATCATTTGATTTGATTTTAGTTTCCCTCAGCTCACAAAAACTTTCCTCAGAGTGCCATCATGGACACAGTGGCCTTAAGTGACCCTGTGCCCTCAGTGTGCTCGATGACTTGTAAACTAATCGGTCTAAGGACACTTGCCTTTGTGTCACTGTGACCCCTGCTATAGCTCAGGTGAAGAGGTTAAGCAAACCGAGACAGTAATCCTGCCGTTCTGATGATGCATTCAGGGGTAAATCCACAATACTTTCATCTTTAAGTACTTCAGTGGAAATGAGATCAGCAAATCTTGTGCAAACTTTATAGGAACTCAAATGAGCAAGTGCAATTCATCGAATTCACAAGAATTTCACTAGAAGGCTGCCTATTTATAAGTAGGTACATTTATATATTTTAGCTTTTTTGTTAATAATCTGTTTTTCTATTAATAATCTTCCTGTTAATAATTTTTCTGTTGATAATCGTTTATAATTAATGGGTTCATTAATGGAAGCCTAATTTGTGAGCTACCACATTCTGTGCAAGTCTACATGGGTTACCCTCTGGTTTTCTGGTTTCCTTCCACCTTCCCAAAACATACCTAAGAATTGATCAAAATAACTGTGAATTAGTGTGGGGCGTATGATCATTGTACCCTGAAATAGACATTGAACACTTAATATTTAACTCATCCATGTTTGGTATTGCTTACCCTCCACAGGTCATTAGGAACCTGGAGTGTATACCAGGGGACTTGAGGTGCAAGGCAGGGGGAAGGATGCTTGACCTATCAGAGAGCACAATCACACATACATGCACAATACAGACAATTTAAAGATGCCAGTCAACCTACAGTGGAAGAACATGCAAACTCTGCTCACAGGGCAGAGGCAGGAATAAATAAAAGGCAAATGTGCTAACCACTAAACCACCATGCCCCCTGAACAATAAATAAATAAATATCTATCTATCTATCTATCTATCTATCTATATATATATATATGTATATGTATATATATATATATATATATATATATATATATATATATATATATATATATATATATATACATACACACACCGTATAAACCTTATCTTATCTTCTATCTTCTAGCTCATAGTAGATGATTTTAGACACAGCTCAATAGCATCCAATCTTATTCCCATACGGTTAGTATGGCTGCAGGTTTTCATTATAACCAAGCAGCAGCACACTTAATACAACTCATCAGTTGTTTGAAGACCAAGACTAATTGATTAAACAAGTGGAATCATGTGTGGCTGCTCCTGCTTGGTTTGAATGAAAACCTGCAGCCCTTGAAGAAGAAGATTGGGAAAATCATGCCTTCCGTACAAATTAGCAATCATTTGAAAACATGAAACATGAACATGAAGCTAAACGTAATATCATATCTTATCACAGGAAACCTGAAGTTAAGGAGTAAAATAGCAAAGGAATTAAATACAAAGGTTTTAGCAAAATGATTAGATAGGAGATTATTTATTGAGCTCCTGAACTGTTGATTACTGTGCTATATAATAAAAAATAAAGATATAGTACATATTTATAATGAAATTTCAGCTTTTCACCTTGTCAGAAGTTTCATCCTCTATTCCTGGAGAGACAGAACATATGACCAGAACCAGTAGAAAATCTTTAAAGCAATTAAAATTATAATGAAAAGAGAAGTGTGGGGTAAATGGTGTCATCCAAAACAATCAAACTGATCAGAATTGTGTCAGCTTTGTTATTATATGGTATTTGTTTGGAGATTTAATGTGAGTTAAGCTACAGTACATTTACACATACTGGAACTTGTAATAGGAAGGGACCTGAGTAATAGGGACCCCGTAGAAGGGACCTGAGGTCATTTATTTTTAATAAGAGCTGGCAAGTTTTGATGATGTGAGCAGCTAGAAACAGTAACTAGATGTGGACGTGTCCAGCATTGTGGTGAAACGTTAATAGATCAATATAGATCATATAGATCAACTTGGTGCCACAACTACTACTCTAAGTCAGTAGAGTACACACAGCTTCTCTTTCATCATTGATGAGATGATGCATATAAACAATATATACAAATACTAAATCTTCCTGCAGAATATTTAGTAGCAAGAAAACCGATTTGTGGTCAAGTGGAATGCTAGATGCTCAACCTACGGATAAACTTTGTTACTATGGTAACCACCCACTTCATAATACAGCGACTGAAGGCTTGCATTGATAAAACTTGGATGTCTAGAATATCAAGATTTTTATAAAGAATGAATAAAAAAAACTGTGTTGGCTCAGGGAATAAGGTCCTGTGCTTATGACTCCAAGAAGTCTGTTCAGAGTTGCCCCTTAACCTTTTACTGCAGTTCACTGTCCTTGAATTGGATTCACTTGTAAGCTGTTTTAGATAAAAGCATCTGCCAAATAAATAAATGTAAATATAAACTAAAAACAATGCGTTCTGGGAAACAGTCTTCATGCTGGATGGTAAACCCACAGCACACCTGGAATCCTTTTCTTGCAAACAGACAGACGAAATATTTCCACAACCAATGTAAACATACAACCTTCCACTTTAGTTACATCATCACTAAAAGGGAATAATAGAAGAATAGAATAGCTTTTGAATTTCTTCCTTTATTCAGATTCATTTATTTTGCTTTTATGTAGAGTTACATCGTCTCAAACGAACAAAAGAAAACCATAACAGAATATTTATTAGTAAAGAATGTTATGCTGTTTACCCAGTCTTCAGGTGCTGCACTAGGACAATTCTGCTCAGAAGCATTTTCAACTTTTTTGCTGGATGGATGGATGGATAGATAGATAGATAGATAGATAGATAGATAGATAGATAGATAGATAGATAGATAGATAGATAGATTCTTTATTCAGTTGTTTAATGGACTTAACCTGACTTAAATGTGGTTTTATGTCATGAATGTACATAATAATATTAAAGTGTGTGTAGGGGGGGTTAAAATTTTGATTGCATAAGAAGATATTCACATTCTTGCTGTGAAACCTCTAAATTAGTTCTGATGCATGCATGGGCCTTTAAAGCCATAGAGTTAGTTTAATTAAGTTCACCTGTGTAACTCAACAGTCACATGATCTCTCTACAGTCCCTGACAAAAGTCTTGTCGCTTGTGTACAAATTGACCTGAAGTGCCGGTGAAATATATTTCTAATCAAGATTTTTTTTTTTTTTTTTACAAGAAATGGCTCATTTTAATCCCAACAGCTTTTGTAATAATGTTTCAGTGCAAAACGAAACTGTTAAAAAGTATTCTAATATTCACAGCTCGGTAAAGCCCATTGTGTCAATTTTTGCAAAGACATAAGTGTTGTCGCCTTGTCATACTGTATGAGCTTCACCTGTGACTAATAATGGATCAATTAGGTCTCAGGTGTGTATAAAAAGAACCCCAGTACACTAGACCTTCACATCAACTGCAACTAGACCTCTGCAAACATGCCTAAGAGTCACCCTGAGACTAAAGATTTGATTATCAAGAGGCTGATGACCACATCCACTGCTGATGTGGATGTTGCCTGACCTGAAGACCAGATCCACCTGCTGATGTCTAAGGAACGTTGACAGTTATGTTTGTCTAGAGGATGTTCTCCACCGCAAGTGACTTGGTTAGAAGGCTTAGAAAAGCTATCTAGAGGGCAGTGGTCTAATATTTAATATTACATTTATATTATTGCAATTTGGCAGACATTCTTATCTTATCTAGACTGGCTTACATTTCAATCTCATTTTATACACTGAGCAATTGAGGGTTAAGGGCCTTGCTCCAGGCCCCAGTGGTGGCAGCTTGGTGGACCTGGTAGGCCGACACCTTAACCACTGGGCTACCACATCCTCCTAATACGCTATAAGCATGATAAAAATCCATAGCTGATTGGAAACATAGGCTGTTTTTGGAAAAACTAATCACTCATACTATTCAGTCCTGAAGAAAAGTGCCCAAACCTATTACTAGGAATAACTTAAAATGGCCTACAAGGAAAATGAAAAAAAAAAAAAAGACCAGAAAGACAGAACTCAGATAACAGAGCTAAGATTAAGTGAAAAGCTGTTACACAGTCAAAGCTTCAACTAAAACATTTACAAATGTTGGGTTTTAAGCAAACGAGTAGAAAAAGATGTCTTAATGCTCCAAAAGTATCCTAGATTTGGATTATATGCACATGTCTGACCTCAAATCATACGAACATTACTGATACTTCAGTCAGAGGCACACAATTCCTTTTCCTAAATGGCCAAATGTTTTCATTTGAAAACCTTAAATTTTTCATCAGTAGCTTCAGACCATCACATTCCGACTGCAGCTGCATCTCAATATGACTGTAATCTATAGACAAACATCCACTCTGCATTTCTAGTTCTGTGATGGTCTGCTTGGGAAAGATAAACCTCTACTGTTTTTCTATGTAAAGTGGGGAAAGTAAAGGTTATGGGAGTGTCAGGTCATCCTATTATCATTCTAACATTTAACAGCTGTCACATCAAATGCACTTCAGCGTCTGTGTGTTTTGTGTCACTAACATGCCACAATAGTTGGTGCAATGGAAGAATGGAAACTTAATGAATGAAGTTTTCGTTCACATTATGTGGATGGGTGGATGTGTGTGTCGCTTACCTTGGAAGAGATGGCACCAAGATACATTATGAGCACTATGGCGATGTTTTGCTGGGAAACCCTGGGAAACCCGAGTCCTGGCATTCACCTGGATGTTACTTTGACACGTATCACCTACCTAAAAAGCCCTTTATGGCAATGGTAATCCCTGATGGCAGTGAGTGCTTTCATCAGTATAATGCTCCCTGCAACACAACAACAATTGTTCAGGAATGGTTTGAGGAATGTGACAAAGAGTTCAAGGTGTTTATTTGTCTGCTTCTGTGGGCCGTGCTGGACAAACAACTTCGATCTGTGGAGGCCACACTGCACAACTTAAAGAATATTAAGTATCTGCTGCTAACGGCTTGGTGTCAGATACCAAAGAACACCTTCAGAGGTCTTGTGGAGTAAATGTCTCGACTGTTTTGGTGGAAAAACACCAAATCTATCTATCTATCTATCTATCTATCTATCTATCTATCTATCTATCTATCTATCTATCTATCTATCTATCTATCTATCTATCTATCTATCTATCTATCTATCTATCTATCTATCTATCTATCTATCTATCTGTCTGTCTGTCTGTCTGTCTATCTATCTATCTATCTATCAATATATCTAACTGCACCCCTGCTAACTTACAATATAAATAAAAATCTCTGATAAATCTAAATCATTGATGGTTGATAATCGATTATAATTGTCATGCACTGATCCAAACCAAATATCGCATTTTATGTGCACAAACATTGTGTACACAGCACTAAGCTCCCACTAAAAGAGTGCCTATATGACATTTGTGGGATAGCAGAGTTCTCTGCAGTAAACCTTCGGAAAACTGGATTCTGTCATTATTACAAGCAGTAAACAAACAAATGCTTGATTTGGAGCTTGAACGGTGCAAATCCCCTGCATATGCGAGGAACTAAGCAGCTGGATAACAGATGCCGTAAATAAGGCTGCACTGCAAACAAACATCACATTTTTCCCACATGAGTGAAATTCCAAAGACCGAGAATGCAATGTTTACACTCATCTCAACAAAACAGCACAGAATGAAATTGTATAGCAACATGGGTGATGTTTGCTCAAGGAAAATAGGCTTAATAATTAATCAGCGTTATGAATAAACAGAGACATCGTTAGAGTAAGAAACGAGCTGACTCCAATTGAATAGACTTGAACAGATCTTCCAAAACATGGGCTTAGCTACACCATTCATTCTTAACCAGAAAAGCAAAACATCATTATTTCACCACCATGTTATATTGTGGTATCTATCAATCCAGGCATTGGTCTGTTAAGGTCCTATAAAACACAGATGAGTTAAGAGTGATTTTACGTTAATTACGCAATTAAATAGACAGAATTAAGAATTGAATTTTTATTTATAGTTTGTCCATTGTTAAAAGCGCTATACAAATTGATATAGTGTTTTTCTCAGGAAATAATCATTATATGGAGAACAAAATATAAAATAATACAAATAGGACAAAGTATCTGCTATTGTTCATTCGTTTTCTAATGAAGCTCGTGTATACTGTTTACAATAATCAGATATTTCTACTATTAATTACCATTTGAACAGACATCAATACTCTACTGTTGTGTTATTAATGATGTGGTCAAATAAAAAGGTTCTGTTAATATAACCTTATTAAGATTTATACAAACATAACATTCTTTTATATATTGGACAATTATCATATGGAAATTTTATTACTGGTTCACCCTTACTGTGACTGCTGGTAAGAATGATCAGCCCTTTATTAAAGAAATGACTAGTACATGGTTAATCGTGTTAACAAAGGACTGTGTGTGTATGTTTAAATCTTAAACTCCATGAGAGTGTACATTGAGGAAAACCTCCAAGTGTGTTTACAGAATGATCCCAATTAAGGATTATAAGAAAGCTATTGTATATTGCCAAGAGAATGAATTAACAATGATCTAAGCATCATAATATGTAAATCCTTAAGTAAATAAATAATTGACTGCTAAATGTTTCTACAGTGTAGCACAGACACCTTTGAATGGTGGTTTTTAATCTTACTAACATTTCTTCAGTTTACATTGAACATTACTTCCAATGCAAAAAGTATCTTCCTTTAAATACATTTAAATAGCTGCGTTTGCATTGTAATGAATGCAAACTGCTTTTACTGCAATCAAAATAAATGAAATTTACATTCACATCGATGAACATCTGTAAGCTATGACAATCAGACTCATTGACCTCGACCACATTAGTGATTGCAGGACACAAAGAAGGTCTACTTCCTGCCACCAATCTGGAGGATGCACACCACCCTTGTACACACACACACACACACACACACACACACACACACGCACACACACACACACACACCAAACAGAAGTAAACCTGAGCAGATGTTCCTAATAGAAGTCCTCAGTGAGAAAATGATTCTGAAAAAAAGCAGAAAGCAATAAAACAGATAAAAAATCTTTCCAAATTCAAACAATCTTTGACTTGCTTGCCATGCCAAATTCTCCTCTTTGATGTTCCTTGCAACTTGATACTAGGTCTAAAAGAGAACAGCGGATAAATAAAAAGAAAAAAGAAAAGGAATCAGTTATTCTTGAATCAGCAATTATTCTTGACATGCTTGCAACACTATCCTACGATTTTTTTTTACTTATTTGTCATTAAAATAATATAGACCACAACTGTATTAAGCTGTGGAATGACTGCTGGACACCTCACACACAAAAGTAAATATAAACCATATACAAGTTGATGCATGATTACACATATGTGCTTTGGCTATTACTGTGATAAAGTATTTACTTGTTTTACAAAGGAAATGCACACGGCAGAACAGAATTTATTGGAGGCTTTTTTTAATAGCACAATAATAACATCAGTATATTACGGTCAGTTTCAATTAAATATTGATCTTTAGTCTTTAGGAAACCACAGAAATGTCATTTTTGCTTCAGTTTTTAATTTTCAATGTTTTTGAAGAAAAGTTGGACAGAGCTTTAACATTGATTATAATACTTGAATCGAAATATTTTTTGGTAACACAACAACAACAACAACAGCAGCAACAACAAAAAGAACCCATGACAAAATAACAAAATGCAGTATTTTCTTTAGAATATTAGACATTTAAAGATTGTAATGAGATCATATTGCCATAATTAGCAAATAATTTAAGTGTTTTACTAATCAAACCTGTAGCAAAATCTAATGGAATTGTTTGTAAAATATTACACATTAACTGATGAAATAGTTGCTCACACTGAGCTGAGTATTATAAAAAAAAAATAAAAAAAAGAAGAGAATAAAAACAATCATTTGAATTAAAAAAAATTAAATTTCAGGTCTGAAGACGTATGTTAGGTGTTATACACATGTGACAGTATGGACCAATGTGGAAAACCTCTACAAAATATCTGTTCCTGTACAATTTTCCAAAGACAGCATTAAGTCAGCGGCTGCTGTTTAGACTTAGTCCTCAGAGAAGAGCGCCACCTAGTGATCTATTAACACTTCAAATGGGCTACATTCAGTGCAAAAAAGGAGGCAAAAATTAGCTGAATGTAATGTAATTATACCAATAACACCATAAAATTATATAATTATATGGCTCTATCATGACTCATCAGACCAGGCCACCTTCTTCCATTGCTCCATGGTCCAGTTCTGATGCTCATGTTCTCATTGTAGCTTTCAGTGGTGTACTGGGATCAGCATGGGCACTTTGTCCAGTCTGTAGCTATGCTGTGTTGTGACACCTTTCAATCAGAGCCAGCAGGAACTCAGTTTGTGCTAAATTAACTCTTTTGAGGGATCAGACCAGATGGGCTAGCATTCGCTCTCTACATGCCTTCATGAGCCTTGGGTGACCATGATACTTTCATGAACCTCTTTTGGTAGGTAGTAACCACTGCATACTGGGAACATCTAATAATAACTATACATGCCACCCCTGATCTCCCAGTGTTCTGAGTTCCCAGAGTGACTGCTTTTCCTTTCCAGACAGTGAAAATTTGAAGACTTTGGAAGAAAGGAATTAGTGTTAAGTCTGTAATGAACTCTGTAATGAATAACCCTGTTACTTTCTTAGTATCTCTTGGTTGCACAATTCCACTGGACTACAAACTGTTGTAGAAAGGACATTATTTACATTTACATTATTTCCTGTCCAGTGTCACCAAATTCCCTTCTTTCCAAGCTTCTGTTAAAGCTATTTTGAGAGAACGTCCATTGAATTGAAAACCTCACAGGACCTTCTGTATCAGAGACATTGCTGACACTGTAAAGGGGTTTTAATATTATGGTATAACCGGTGTCTTATAAATCACTTCATATTGTAACCATAGCATTTATTTCAGTATAACAAAAAAATTTGCATGTGTTTTCAAGCTTTCTATTTTCACTGTGATTCTGACAGATTAATAATTATACATTACGCATCCAATATGTCATATGCAACAAATAAAAAAAGCAGTTTTTCGCCCCCATGTCAATTTAAGACCTGCTCACACTAATAACAATAATTATCCTTACCAGAAATGTTTGCTGTTACTAAAAGGAATAATCAGGCAAATAAAAAAGTCTAATAGATTTGAGACTTTTTTTTTTGACAGTTTTGCTTTCAAGTCTTTATTGTAAAATTGCATCTTAAAATATTTATCATATCGTACACAGTTATAGCAGGAAAATAATTTAATAATCACATTATAATATCACTATGGTTTGAGGTTTCTTCCTAATATAATCTCAGGAAGTATTTCCTTGCCATTTCTTGCTCATTAGGGATAAATTGATTAATTTAGATTTTTTTTTGTATTAAATTTTTTTTTATGTTTCTGTGAAACTGATTTGTGACAATTCTGCTACACAAATGGAATTGAATAAAATTAAAACCCAAAATACACATTTTTTACACACTAACATATTACTCAAAATAACAGAAAAGCCTTTGATCACATGATAAAATAATTGACTTTATGTACGCTGTCACTATGACTAGACTCAGACCTTGAAGTGTCCTTCAGTATCCAAAATCATGTACAGACTGTGACAGAAGGGCCTTCTACGTTCAAGATTTTCTTTACCTCTGTGATTTCACATAGAAGAGTGAACAGAGAGGAGGTCGGGGGGTGGAAAGGAAATTAGAGAAGACTAAGCACTTCAATTAAATGACCTAATGGTCAACAAACTCCTCTAATGTCACATTGCATCACGCAACTTTACCCAGTCAAGTGGAAAGACAAGGCAACACAGTTCCTACATGGAAAGACAAGAGACATGATTTTGTTTTTCATGACTCAGCCATTTCCTGAATCCTTTACCAATCAGGACTCGCTGTTAGCTTTACTCATCTTTACTCATCTCTTCTTTATGTTATTTTAGACTGAATTGCTAATAAAAGAACAAAACACAATAGATAAAGTGTTGGTATTGCCCCCCCCCCCCTCCTTTTTTTTTTGGAAGTAGCTTCAATAATGCAGATGTCATTTTATTTAATACTGTTTAATATATACATTTATCTTTGTATTTTTGGCTTTCATAGTCTGAAAAAATATGATAAACAATGTCCTTATTTTTCTCTCAAGAGGATTGGAGGAAAAATTGCATTATACAAGTGTTTCATTTAAAGTAACGCACAGAATCACTGCATTATTATCTGCTTAAAACAAACATACACATAACTATAATAAAGCTGAAAACAATATTTGCTTCAGCATTATCAGGATTTTCTTTTATCAGGAACATTAGTAGCATGAACAGAACTAAATGTTTATTACTGTATATGTTACAAGCACATTTCATCAACAGATTTAAGAACTACCTCCTTTATACTGTAAATAACATAGTGTATTGTTTTTTTATTTTTCATACAAATGACCTCACGAGGCTCACAAGGCACACAAGGCATGCTGTCAAGTTGGATTGGGACCGACCCACAAATAGAAAGTACTTTTAACCCCTCAATGACTTGGTTGAAACCTGCCCATGAATCGAACCCGGGATCCTGCCACCAAAATATATAGATATTAAAATACTGCATGTCATGTAAATTGGATACGGTGGCCAAATATGTTTATTAGACTCTGTTTACTGCTTTACAAAACTGAGATTAGTTGTTCTACTTTTAAATAACATCAGTGCAATAATTATACTAAGTTAAAAAGTATATTAAGTGCTCGTGGGGAGAGATTATATTAATGTTAAGTTTACCCAACATTATGTGTAAGGTTAAATATCTGTTTGGATCCTGTATATCATTAACGGTATCATTAACTATCCAATCATGTGGAAGCAGCAAGAAAGCATGCAGATGCAGGTCAAAAGCTTCAATTAATGTTCACATCAAACATTCAAATGACTAGGTAATAATGATCAGTCTGATTCAAACTGAGGATGAAGATGAGGGTAATTCAGTTCAATTCTATCGTGTTTGTATAGCTCTTTTTTATTTTGTTTTACTTTATGTTTATCCATTGGAACAGATTACAATCAATGAACTGAAAGTATGTATGTATGTGCATGGCTATCCCTAATGAGCAAGCCGGAGGCGACGGCAGCAAGGAAAAACTTCCTAAGATGATATGAGGAAGAAACCTTGATAGAAACCAGGCTCAGAAGGGAACCTCATCCTGATTTGGGTGACACTGGATAGGAAATGATGTAAATATAAATAACTATTTACAAATAACTAAAGAACTAATGGGTCATCGCAAACTCTGAGTTCATCTATGGACCCACAGCAAAGTCTTTTTCTACCTTCACATTTTTTTGTGAATAAACATACAAAAGGGATGTAAAGTTTGAAAGAAATTATTAAAATTATATGCAATTTTTATTATTATTTTTTATTTTATTATAAAGGACACTTTTTATTCCCAATACACACCTCAAATAAAACTACGTATTGTGTAGAAACAAAATCCCGTAAATCAAACCTTTTTTTTTTTTTTGGAGATCCTGTGCCTACTGAAGCCTCAGCCTTCTGTTCCTGGCTGACAGATGTGGGAACCTGATGTGGTCTTCAGCTGTTGTAGCTCCTCCACCTCAAGGTTTGTTGTATTGTGCAATCAAATATGATTTTCTGCTCACCACAATTATACAGCGTGACTATAAGATTCTGTATTCTGTCAGCTTGGACCAGTCTCTCTAATCAACAAGGCTTTTCTTACAGCAGAAAGGCCATTCATGGGATTTTCTTTTTTTCTTTACACCATTCTTAGTAAAGAATCTCTAGAAACTGCTGTGTGAAGACCCCCAGGAGATCACCACTTAATTAAAGAAATACCAGTTTTATTTATTTACCAGATGGACTGGTCTATTTATTAGACCAGTCCATCTAGTAATAACAACTGTGCCATGGACAAAACCACTAAGAACCAATTTTCCCCTATTCTGATGGTTGATATGAACATTACCCAAAGCTGCTGGCCTGCAATCTGTATAATTTTATGCACTGCACTGTTGCAAACACAGAAGAAATCAAGTTGGTAGACTGTGTCCTGGATGATTATGTTTTCAATCCACACTCACCAATTAGGGGGATACTTTAAAGATTCATTAGACATTAGCCTATAAAATAAGTGAGGGATGATAGCGTTAGTTCACAGTACCATTAGTTCACCAGTTAGTTGTTTTCATTATTAATGTTGTCCTGCACCACTAAAATGTAGGGTTCAGAGTCACTGTTGGGAAAAAAAGCCTACATCATTTACATGTAAGAGCACTTGGCAGATGTCCTTACCCAGAGGGACGTACAAAATTTAGATACATAAAAAGAAACAGGGAAAATAAGAGCTAGTTTAAATGTTTCAGGAAGATGTAGGTCTTCACTCGTCATTTAAAGACAGCTAGTGACTCAGCTGTTCGGACATTTAGTGGAAGTTCATTCCACCACCTCGGTGCCTTGATGTATACTTACCTCTTACCCTGAGAGATGGTAGGACCAGTCGAGCATTGCTAAAAGATCAACATTCCCAGTAACCAAAGTTAAAGCCACTAATAGACACAAAGCTTGCCAATCCTGGCCTGTATTTATCAGGGATATAACAACTTGATTGGAGTAGTTTAACCGCCACATTTATCCAACAAAAATAATCTTATATATATATATATATATATACACACGTATATGAAATCACCTGTTAATGCAAATTAAGTGATTTTTGATGTTATAGACAGCTGCTAGATCCTCTCTTAATTATATAGTCAACAACAATAATACCTACATGCTTTTCCTTAAGTAGAAATATTTAATAGATGTAGATGTTTTATTTTGGTCATTGACATACTTCCCATTAAAACAATTTACCAGTACTTAATATGAGTAATTGTTGTTTGTAGTTACTGGATAAAAGTGGATCTTGCAAACAGATGAAGAATCAATTACGTCTTAAACACAATACAGGTATAATGCTTATATTCAAGCATTCCTGGGCAGAATTCTGCTCAAATCATAATACACAAACCCACACACACGTCTTTTTAACACAAAAGTTGATTCAGATCTTTTTTTACACGACCCTCCTAAATCAACATCAGTGGGCAAAACTGAGTGTGATCTGTTTAATAGTACAAAAAACGTAATTAGAAAATTCTTTAAGGAGAAGACTGTTGGTCCTATTAATTAAATAGTCATAATAGTTACGGTCCTCTGCAGCTCAGCGTGTTCTTGGTTGACGTTTTAGTCCAGCTTGGAAAGTACCATCAGTGTTTATACGGACTGCTCTGTGATGGCAGCATATTGCTTCCGTATATGTTTGGAGCTGCACTAAAAGAAGTCCTGTAGCTCTGAATGGAGGGGATTCTTGGTCCTGTCCCCAAACCCACACCAAGGCTGCTTCCTGGCTGGGCTAAACCCTGACTGAGCACCGTATTGTATGTAGAAGGTCCGTATGCGAGGCCCATGTTATAAGGTCGTTGCTGATGAATATTTGGGAGTAAAACAGGTCGCACGTTCCTTCCAGGTGTGTTAAAAGAGAACTCAGGAGGTGGGCTACTTGGTTTAGAGGGCGTAGAAGTCAGTGGCTCCAGTTCTTCGAGTTGCTTCCCGGATGCCATCGGCATGTCGGAGATACTGAGAGGGCCGGTGGACAAGGATGGACGTGTCCAATCATCCTTGAATATTTGTACAGTGAGTGTGGAGACAAGTGTGTGGAGACGACTGGTAACATGAGCCAGCACCATTTGCTCGTTGGCATCCCGCCGGATGCGCACGTGGATGGAGCCAGCCTATGTTTACGAGAAAGCAAAACAAAGGAAACAAACATGATTACTTAAATAAACTCAAATTTACAGAATTTTACAGTCACTGTAGTGAGGGCCTGTGTACATTCACTGGTTTCTGCAGGTTTACACTACATTAAACAAAATAATATTATTTGAAAGATTTTTCTAACATGCAAAAGATCTATCTGTACGGTTTAGACGTTGATGAGGAAGGTCAGAGATGTATGGCCAAACTAGCTTGATCTTTCAGGAAGTCTAACCCCTTCTTTACAACCACAGTAAGCAGAAAAGCATCACAAAAAAACAACAACTGAGGTGGATGGGCTTCTAAAAGAAAGGGACCACATCATGAACCAGAGTCTACAGTGGGCAGAGGTTCATAGATACTTGAAAGCTTATGAATAGAAAATCTTCAGCTGTCTAGTTTTGG
Source organism: Tachysurus vachellii (assembly GCF_030014155.1). Classification (NCBI taxonomy): domain Eukaryota; kingdom Metazoa; phylum Chordata; class Actinopteri; order Siluriformes; family Bagridae; genus Tachysurus; species Tachysurus vachellii. The sequence goes on along the minus strand of NC_083461.1, from coordinate 33,724,330 downwards.
TGAGTCCCAGAGTACCCACTGTACACGTAAAAACAAAAAGATATTCCACGATTTAAAGTTAAAACCCTTCTACAAAATGAATCACAGGTTCAGCACACCAATCAGGAGTGATACTTTTCCTATAACTGCTTACTTATCTTACGGAGAAATTAAAACAAGAAAGACTTCCAATATATAAACACTACCTGAAAAAAATTGTATAGTCTGAAAACTAGATTATAAGTTTATGCTACAGGGGAATAAAAAAAAAGATTTCAAAAAAGAAAAAAAGCAAAACCAATATCGCACCAGAGAGCCAAAGCCTATAGTCCAGAAGTGTTCATTCCGAACTTCCAAAACTCCATCCAGGGTTGAAACCTGCAGGAAGAGTTACGCATTGTTAACAACGATCATCATTTGGTTGTGTTCCTGTATAAACATTCGACTGGAAGTAGCATGATTTATTTAATCTTGTTAACTACAACTGCTATGAAACTCACCTCTCTAAGCACTTTGTCAAGCTGTCCAATGACATGGGAAGGAGTGGTCTGTGGAGAAAGTAAGAAACTTAACCAATAAATCGATTTTAATCGACATCAACAATGTTGTTATATCATTATACCTACATGGATGTTACTAATACAATGAAACAGTATTATGATACCTGGAGAAGAACCTTTCCACTGTACACACTCATGGGATACATGGTGCCAAAGGTCATGAGGGCGATTACTACGGCAGACGCAGTGTCCACTGCGTTATAGTTGCTGCAAAAACAGAATTTGATGGGATTACATAAGCATTATATTTATAAAGAAACTGAGCAGGATGATTTATGTAGTGTTTGTATACGTTTACTGTGAACAGTACATGGAAATCGAAGGTACACGGTGTCACAGTAGTGGAGCCTATTTTACAAACCAAATATGTGACCCATGTGGAGGTCTGTATTCAGCAGTGTGCTCACAATAACCTGGTTTCATTTATCCTAATCTGCATTTCATATACTGCCAGCTAATTTTTGTCTGAAGTTGCCAAAAATAGAAAAAGATAAAAACCCAGATTGCGATTAAAAAAACATTTTTTGTCATTAAGTCTAAAAGTAGTCCAGTTATATCTAGGAAATGCTGTGTGAGAGAAATGTTTTAAAGCTCTTACTTAATCTCGATCAGCATGTAAGTGATTCCAAGAGCAAAAGCTCCAGCCAGGTTGATAAGGACGAAGGGATTCATTCGAGGCAATAAAATGCTGCTGAGTGCTGGGACGATCCCACAAAGACTGCAAACACCAAAACAGTGCAATGAACATAAATATCTTTACAGCGTTAAAAACAAAACAGCCAAGAACTTTGACAAGTCCTAGAATTTTACATTTACATCTATCACTGTAATATCTATACTGGAGGTAAATCCAGGGTTGTTCTGCTGCATAAAACAAGCTCAAACCACAAGTGCCACAAACATCTTAAATATGTCTATAAAAATTTTGGATGTCCCAAAGGCCTCCATATAATTCTTTTTTCCCAAGAAAGGACGCATTGAAATCATTGTTGTCAGTGGATCAGGAAGCTGGTGCAGGGTTGCCTTTGAACTGCATTTACATGCATAACACCAGATGTGTTAATAAGAGTTCATCGTGATTGAGAGAGATGGAAATCTGTTTTGTGAATAGTTACATTTTGCTAAAAAGAGTTAATTTCCCAATTGTATGGAGAATTTTGGGACAACCTGTATAACAGCACTCAAACTTGGCAGCTGATAAACCTGAACAAAAATATGATTAAGGAAAACTCAATACTGGATTAACACCAGGGCAAGATAGTCAAAACAATTTCAGTCTAAACTCGGAACATGCTGTAAACCTGCAACTTGTTATATTTCACTATTTAAAAAAAAAATAAAAATCTGAAATTGAAGTGAATGAGGCACGTTTCTTCTAATAATCAGATAATCTCACTGGTGCATTCATTTAATCCTATTAGAAGCCATGCATTGTGATTCCAAACCCTTCCACAATTTCTACTGTATAATCCTGCATCCTCTGTGATGGAAAACATGAGATTATGGCAAAACAAATAGTTGATAATATGTTACATAAAAGCTCAAACCAATCAGTAAATCCTCTCTAGTGAGCAGCGGTGAAATATGACGGGTTTTTACTTAGTAGTCACTCAAGCTTGTCACCACGGTCAAATAAACACATCACGATTTAATCGTTTGACTGAGCTTTCATAGCCATCGTCTTGTTAACTCACATAGAGAGCACAAATGACTCTCTATGTAAAATCTTCAAATAATCTCTTTAAAAATGCGTTACGTATTTATATTAAATAAAGAGGCGTGATGTTTATTTTTCACCAGACGCTTTTTGTGCAGACGGTTAGAGCACCACACTACATCTTTATATCATACTTCACAAAGATTTCATTTTAATCAATATACTCGTATACAGTGTACTCCCCAGAAACGGTTTACAGCCAGGTCTTATTGTTTCTTAGCGAGTAATTAAAGTCAAGTCAAGTTGATTTGCACAGAGCTTTTTACAATAGACAACGCTGCTTTACAGAAATATATAAATTCAAAATAAAAATTTTTAAATGTATAAATTGATCCGTAATGAGCAAGCCAGAGGTGGTGGTGAGGAAAAGCTCCTAGAGATGAAATGAGAAAAAAACCTTTAGAGGAACCAGATTCAAAAGAGAAGCTATCCTCATCTGGGTGACACTGGATAGTGCAATGATAAATAACGTCCCTTAGATAACTGTGTAGCATACGGTCAAAGATAGCATTTACATAACCAAGAAATTCCTTCTGTTTTAACATCAAGTCTATTTTGTTGAAGCTACCGACTGATCGCTTTGTGTAAAGCTGTTTGTATCGAATGCAGTCCAAAGCCTTCTTTATGGTTTCTAAGAGATACCACCCCACAGTGAGCTCATGTATCTTTTGGAGCCATCCTCAGCTGTCCATTTGGAGCCATCTCCAAGTGAGGAGAACGCCAACGTAAAGAACGGCATTAGGATGGATCTCGAATGTAATAATAATAATAATAATAATAATAATACGTTTTCATGAAACAAGACATTTAACACCTTTCTCTGTTGGTCTCAGATCAATTGTTGTGGTCTAGACTAGAGTGTAAATGCTGTGTAAAGAAAACTTCATTCCATATTGCCATACTATCCATTTAATGTCAACAGTTTAATTTTAAATGTGTCTGTGGCAAAATGGTAGATAAAATTATAAATCTACTGGCTGAACACAGCTAAGTCTTTTGGTCTCGCAGTTGAACCATTTCTTTCCTAAAAAGCAAAAAAAAAAAAAAAAAGAGGACAAAAAGATTCCAGTGACCCCAGTAATTACACCAGCTGTGACCAGCATGACCTTCAGTTGTAGCTCTGCCCTTAAGGTCATAAGGGTAATTTTAGGAAACCTGAAGAGGGAAATCCTGTAGACCATTTGTATTCACTACATCCACACAAGAGATGTGAAAACATCTTCCCTAACATACTACTAAGTCTCCAGAAGTCAAAGCTTTCCATTTGGGAGTTTGACAGATAAGGATCATTCACAGATGAATGACAAAGTGAAAAAGGATCTTACCTTTGGCTCAGGTCAGCTACGTGTTCCTGAAGCCAACTGGTGCTGGCAGCTGTTGGAAAGAGAAAGAAAGACTGTAAAAGAAAAATCCAGATTCAGATCTCGTATTTGTGGGTGAGTGAGGTACCGGTAGCCGTGTCGTCACCTGATCAGGCCTGGGTTGAGTCTAATGAATCAAACCCCCAGGGTGAGATTCTCAGGCATATTCTCACAATACATGCAAATTATTATAATTATATTAACACTGATTGATTGCTTATTGATCATTGATTTTGATTAAATCGGTTAAGCACATAACAGACAACTCATTAAGCAGGATGATGGAAAAATGGCGGACGACACTCTGTGGACAAGAATTGTTAAAAGTGCCTTTTAAATTAGCCCACAGTAAACATTTGAAGAAATCATCTACTGCTAAAGCTAGCTGAGTCACACCATGTCATTTACCTTCGACTAGGAAAAGGCTAATACTACCACAGTTAGTACAAATCCATTAGTGTTCCATCTGAGACGATGCTAACATTGTATAAAGTCATTTGGAATGTATGGCTATAGTCTAAATGGCTCATATATTGTATTATAAGCTGTGAAAAAAGCAGCCATGTTTCATCTGTATGCGCTCATCTATTACAGTTTTATGATTATTTGGATTGATCTTTAGATTCAAGTTCTTGCCATGAGGAAAAATGCAATGAAAAAAGCCTACCCTCAGAAACGTAGGCAAAGGGCTTGTTCTTGATTGAAAGGAGAGTCAGCAGGTTGAAAAACAGAGCCACAAAGGTCCCGACTAAAAGGCGCCCTCTACAGGAAAGCAGCACAAATCAAATCAACAGTAAGTCAAACAACCAAGTGATGTCAGGTCAGGAAGGAATTATACTTAAACAGATTAGACATGACAGGTGGTTTATAGCATTAAAGCTTATCTAAAAGCATGACGAGATTGTTGAAAGTCTTAATAGAAATGTGTCAGAAAAGGCATTTTTCACTGGACCAGTGTAAGTATGCAATGTTTATGAGTTGAACCAACATTAGAAAGCGAGGACAGATGTAGACATTAATCTTTTGTTTGGAGAAACATGGAATGACTAGCTGATAATCTCATTTGTTGAGTGGAGAGGATTAACGCTCCCAGTAGGGACTCGGGTTAGTTGCTGTCTCCTGACACTGTTGTAGGATTAGGTGCTGTGTGCATGTACACACATTTGGAAACACGAGTGTGTAATTGTGCACATTCAGAATGCGTGCATGCATGTGTAAGTGGAAAGGAACGGAAGCTTACGTGTGCACCTCTGGCTGCTCCATAAAGCGTTCCACGCTGCAAAGATGACAACAATAAACGTTACTCTACAAGAACCGTGTTGTTAAATGTCATTCGCACTGCACCCCGCACCCTCCGATCTACCAGCACTGCTCGACTGGTTCCACCATCTCCCAGGGTAAGAGGCAAGTATACTACAAGACTCTTCTCTGTTCTGGCACCAAGGTGGTGGAATGAACTTCCCCTAGAGGTCCGGACAGCTGAGTCACTGGCTATTTTCAAGTGGAGGTTGAAGACCTACTTATTCAGGAAACACTTCAACTAGCACTTCTTTCCTTATCTTTTGCATATAAAAAAAATTTAAAATTGACTTTTTCATTGTAACTTCGAACAAATGTTTTAAACTCAAGTAAATCTCAAGTATGTAACCTAGTGAGCCAGCACTAATGTATTCAATGTTAGAGATTTAAGCACTTATGTACAGTACGTCGCTCTGGATAAGGGCGTCTGCCAAATGCTGTAAATGTTAAACATAAACATATATGTATATTATATTTCATTTATATTATAGGCGGCACTACTGCAATGAAAGGTTTATGGGGTAGGGAGATGTACAAGCATAAAACAGGTAATGGTTATTCCCTACGGTATGCTCTGAAACATTTCCTAGACCTGACATGTTCGTAAGACGTGACTCATTAATGTTGCCGTTTCTGCTCAGTTATATTAAGCTCACGACTTTCATATTCCATACAAAAGTTGTCTAAAGGAGTGATCACTTTTGTCAAGTTAATAATGTTTCATCGAGTTAGAATAATATCTGTGGTGAGCTTCAGAAAGCTCTGAAGCATAAACTAGGTTTAGACTAATACTATAGTACACAGGTAGAGTAGCTTGTAACAAACTAGGTTTAAGTCAATGAGACAGTTATGACAATGTAATTTTAACTTTCAGAGCAGGGAGGAGTAGAGATGGAAATGACTCACCTTTCCTTCAGGATGAACAAAGCACCCAGCTGAGCCAGCACTGTAGAGGCAAACACTGCCAGGACCTCAAAGCGCTCGAAACTGTCAAAACATAAGATAGGGAAAGAAAAAACAACATTTTAGCATTGCACATGATCACGCTGGGCAAGAAAGCAAAGCAAGTCTTTACTATGGAAAAGCAGAAGTGTCTGTGCCATTGGTTCAGTCTCATGCTAAAGATGTGATCGAGATCTTGTGGAATAAGAAGGCCTTAGTCTAAAGAGAAATGAATCTTGCACTTACCCAAACGAAAAGGTCTGACTTGGCTTTTTCATAGTCACCCAGGAGCTTATGAGGCATGTTATCAAACTGGAATAGAACAGAACAGAATTAATAATAATAATAAAGAAAAAACAAGCTATGGGAAACACTATAAGCACATAACTTTTCATTAGATACCATCATTGCATTATCCTAAAACAAATTTTAAATCTGTATATTAAAAGAAAACTTTTGAAGACCAAATCCAAATTTAACAAATTTAATGTAACAAAAAATAAAAAATAGAAAAGTAGAAAAAAAAATAATTCTTTAAATTCAATTTCTGTCATGATATAAAAATAAATAAATAATATATATATTTTATTTTATTTTTTTTAATTTTGTATATTTAAAAGGTAGCAAACAGTATTTTCCTTGTCACTAGTACAATCAAGGCACTACTTATTTTTGGTAGTATATTTTACCTAGGAACATTAATGTGGTGCATCTATAATTGTTTTAAATAAAATAAATAATATTTTAAAGCGTAAAAAAGGTAGGAGTGGTGCCAAATTATTTGGGTTATACTAAGACTGTACATTAGTTTCTCGACATATTTTCAAAACAGCATAAATGTGCATTGTCTGAATGTGTGCTTTAGGGTTTCATGAACTAATTAAAACCTTATTTAATTAGAAACTTAATAACGACGGTGTTTGTGTGATCCATTCAGACTCTGAGCAGCATGGGACGAAACAAAAGCTGTGCATTACAATGCAAATAACTGAACATGGCTAAGCTTCCATTGGTGACTTATTCTGCTATTACTACTGGATTGAACTACTGGAGTATCTCTTTAGAAAGGTTGTGCATATTGTAGACACTTACCTGAAAAGATCAAAAATGGTGAGGTATGTGTAGGCTGTTAAAGCTGAAACAGAGCAAAAGAATCTGTATAAATAAAGAGCATTGAATTGCACATGAATAAAAAGATTCATCTGAAGAAAGCTTGAGAAAGCCACGCTGCAGATGCTGTGTATGTTATGGACATGAAGGGGAAATGAAGACTCTTTACAATTCAATACAAAATGAACATCACTGAAAGGACGCACAATATGAACAAAGGTCTGCAATGTGTATTACATATCAAACACCAGTGAAGCCTTAATGTGACAGTAAAAGTTCGGTTGGTATTAGTTGTCTGTCTGTTGGATTGTACGATTAAAAAAAAAAACACCATCAAATGGAACATTGTGTTGTTACTGGGTTCGTAGGCACAACTGCAAAACGCTGAAGGGAAGAAAAATACAAGCGACACTGTATAGTGATAGACAGCCAAATCCCTGGTGGAGGGGAACCAAACCCTTGTAGCATATTGTGAGCAGATTAAGGTCACTTGTGTATGTTTACAGACCCAATCAATGCATATGAAAGGAGGAGAAGCAGTGGTGGAAAACAGAGCCGGAGCAGAGAGATTAATATTTAATAAGTGTCTGCAGGGCCTGAGCACCAAAACATGTCAAATTGCCCACTGCTAGCTGCCCTCCTTCCTCTTCCTCCCCTGTGGGATTGTGAGGTCCATTAACAAAGCATCAAGCGTTGCTTGGTTATTCAAAACAAAAGCGTAAAGTTAAGGATGCACAGTCATGGTGATTGCATTCTCCTTCTGCTGTGCGGTCGCAGAACAGCTCGGAAACCCGGTATTTTCGATAAGAGAGTGAAAATTTGCAAACTGCAGCGCTCGGCTGTCATTGAGCTCGGGTGTCTGTTGACGCGGCATGTTGAAATAGCGATATATCAGGCCAGATGTAAACCAAAAGCCTTATTGATCGACTACAATGTAACACCTGGTGAGGGAAACAGGAGAATGTGGAAGGACGCGAGCCCTGCTGACATGAGCTTCTTTGGGAGTAAACTGAGACGGCACTGCTGGTAGAGCCGAGGCGAAAGCATGGCATGGACAAACGCTGTCCATGTGAACAACAGACACAAGAGACTGGGCATAATATTGCCAGCAAATTGGTTTCGTTGACTAAGCCTTAATTACAACTCTATATTCGCACCATCAAGAATAAACCACGTCAAGTCAACATAGGAACGATGACGGCACTCAAAGAAAAATACCAACTTGTTGACATGAATAATCAAATATTTAATAAAGCAATCCGGTCTATAACCAGAGACAGATATTTATGGTAAATATTCTCTCCTAAGTAAAGAGCAGAAAGTAAATGTAGCTTGTTACAGCATTCAGTGACTTGATAAATGGTGAGGACTTCTTTGAAATTGTAGGAGGGAGTGGTTTTAAAGAATAATTAATAGGTCTGTGTAAGGCAAGGCCACAGATGGAGGAGGGAATACAAGACGTTAAGTAGGCTGTCTGTAATGAATAGAAGAGTTCAGACACGTCTCACAGGAGCTTATATTGACGTTCCATTGCTTTAAGGGCTTCCACAAGAACATTTATTTAAGAATCACAACATCTGAGAAAAACACTGATGTTTAACTGGTATTAATAATAATGAAGATCGCTATGCAAAAGCAAAACATTCACAAGGTGCTGAAACTGGAGCTGTATTATAAATAATAGAGTAAAATATTACATGTCACTCTGGCTTAAGATCTCATTGTGGCCAGTTGTCTCTTTCCTTCTCTCAGTTATAAGCAGATGACAACAATGCAACAGAGGAAAACACAAACAAAGGAAATGATTCAAACATTAACTAATTTAGTGACAATCTTACTAACAATCTGGAAATAAACCAAAAGGAATGAAATTCTTTGTGAAGTGTGATATGGTAAAGGGTGAAAAATGAAGGTAGAATGTATAATAAAAGTAAAGTTAAAAAACAAGTTTCTTGGTCAGCTGGAAAGCAGACATTTGACCGTTGGTGACCTACTAATCTGACCACTCCCCCACCCCATCACACAAACCCATTACACACACCCATCACACCCCATCACACACACACACCCATTACACCCCCATCACACACACACACCCATCACACCCCACCACACAGATCACACACACCCCCATCACACACACCCCGATCACACACACACACCCCCATCACACACCCCCCATTACACCCACACACACCCACACCACAATCACACCCACCACACCCACACCCATCCCACACCTATCACACCCACATCACACACCCACCCCTTTGACTTGCTCTTGATACACAATCTAAGTGGAGAATCTGTGCTAAAAACAATGCAGTAAAAGACAGGCTGCCATCCATAAAGCAAGTAATAAATTTCCTAAAATAATCCACAGTAAAAATAACAATACTGGTCATCGCTTTTCTAAAGCAGAAAAATAACACAGTCTTTTCCCATTTTTTGTCTTGAAGCACCTAGACCACTTCAATTTGAGACTTGTGCCACATCGATCTAGCTAAAAGAAGTGTTGACAAAAGAAGAATGTGCGTATTGGATTAAAGTGTGTACATTTTCAACAGCTGGTAACGCGATCCAGTCTTCCGATGCAGAATTTGACCTCGGAGAGCTGACTGAAGCAAGCGGCATCCTGTAGACTCATCTGTTTTACATTTTAGAGCTTTCTGTGGGACGTGAAGATTGCTTACATGCTCAAGCAAATGGAGATGAACACACAAAAACAAATGTGTGGGGCATCACATTGCCAAAACCATCATAAAACAAAAAGTGACAAAAATGAATGATGAAAAAAATACAACGGGGGTCAAACAATGAGATCTTAAGCTGCTCAGTAGAAAATATCTTTGAAGATACTTTCAATCACGAAAGAACTTTTGTGATCGTGCTATATCTATTCACACTAATCAGCTAGACAATTCACTCAATCCTTACGCTTTCCCATTTTTACAGCTTCCAACACCTCAACTTTGAGAATGGTCTCTTCACTTGCTGCCTAATTCCACTTATTTACAGGTACCATTGTAAAAGAATAATCAATGTTACTCACATCACCCATCTATGACTTTCTATATTTCTATATTTCTATATCTAATCTATATAATCATAAGAAAGAAAAATGACACCCTCTTTAATTCTAGGTTTAATTTATCAAGCCTTAAATTATTTCTAGAAACAACCTCAGGTGACAGCAAAAACTTAGACTCATTTGTGTGTCTTGCAAGACCAAATTTCAGCCCATATAAGCTGCTGGACAGATGGCTTCCTATTGTCTCAAGAATATTCTGGTATGACGTCGAGGCCATTGTCTGTCTCGATGCCTGCATTTTTTCTGATTCCCTGGCTGCACAACAAGCCTAGATCCTCACCCCTGCACTACCGTGCATGCTGTTATGGGGCGTTTGTGATGTGCTGTTTTCAGTTTTAGCCAAACCTTGGTCTTATCGGTGCGACGGATATTGTTCCAGAACTTTTGTGGTTCCTTTAGATGTTGGAAAGAAGAGGATTTTTTTCTCATCACCCTTCCTTGAAAGCCATACATGGCTCTTTTTTCATTGTGCCATCATGAACTTCAACATTTGATATGTTTACAGATGACTCCAGCTCTTGTGGTTTCCTTTATCTCTCTTAGCGTGCACCTGACCTTGGCCTAAACTTTCTGGAAAGACAAGGCAATTTTCTAGAAGGTTCTCCATTCTCCCATGCCTTCTGTAATTTACAGTGTTTTACACCCTAGAACTTTTTATTCCTTGTACCACTCTGTGTAAATTCTATAGACCTTTGTGTGTGAAAGTCTCAGATTCGTAGTTTCTAACAAACCCATATGACATTAAAAACATCAGAGTGGAAGAAAACGTGATCTTAGACTAGGACCATTGCATGGATGTTAATGCGAACGTTACCTGAAGTTCTTCACCCGTATCGGTTGTTTACGTACTGCGCTGCTGCTACGTGACTGACAACAGTTTTTCCTAAAAAAATATCAGTGAGTGAGCGTTTGTATATCTTTAAGAGGGTGCGGCAGATTCGGTCTCGATCCCTGTTGCTACAACTCGAGCAAGCATGCAAGAAACAAAATCTTCCTCTCAATGCCATAAATATTAGCGTTTCATTTCGGTGTGGATAAACACCATATGTGAAGTGTACCAACACACTCTTGTCCTCTGGATCTTTTGTCCTTTGTCTGCAGGAAGAAGTGCAGATCGGTCTGCTTGGTATTGACGTCGAGATCGGCTTTCACTTCTCTGCTCGATACACGAGCGGCGTCCGTTTCCTGTGTACAGTGCAGTGGTGGCAGTTTCTGCCGTCTGTCTATATTTTTTCACTTTTCCCTCACACACACGGTCAGCTGATACTTAATATGTTTATGTATACATTCACATAACACACACACAAATATATGTGTGTGTGTGTGTATATATGTATATAAATATATATATAAATAAATATATATATATATATATAAAAATATATATAAATATATATACACACACATATACACACATATACACACACACACACACACACACACACACACACACACACACACACACACACACACACACACACACACACACACACACACACACACACACACATATATATATATATATATATATATATATATATATATATATATATATATTGCACTGTATAAGTTTACAATCAACTGAAAAAGTTTTTCCTTCTGGGGTTCCTCAAAAACCCTCCCCTCATTGTACTGTCCTGTGTTAGACGCTATACTAACAGAGCACTTTGACTGAGGTTTATTATCTAAAAGCAGTGGTGTACTTACCCATACTGTTTGTGGAGTTGCACCACATCAGCAGAGAGGCTGTACAGACTACATTCAGCAGCCCGAACAGTAAGATCCTCCATGACTGCAACACATTTAAACACATGCCATTCCATGTATTACAAGGTTGCATATCCCCTTTATCCATAACTCAGAGTAATACTTGATGATATTAATCCTGTTCGAGAAACATCAAGTATGCAAGCAACATACATTACATTAATGCAAACATTAATGTCCATACACTGCACTGAATCCATACATTAAACCCTGCATAAATTAACAATGCCAAAGGGCCTGTGAAAAAAAACTGTCAGAATGATTATTTCATAAATTAAATAATACAGTAGTGGAACCTGTACAGATTTATCCCTGATAAGTCAACCTGATGTCTCAAATTAAGAAGCGTGACCAGAGAAACAAAGTGTACTATCACCTTGGTGTATGTTACGTACCTAAAGCCCAATAATGTGGCTGTTACTGAACTGAAATTGTAGCCGGCCCTGTTTACTATTTGTAAGGCCAAGATGTTCTCACAGAGCCATAATTAAAAGTCTAAAAATTCCCAGATATTTTTAAATAATAGTCCTTTATTTAGTTTAATAAAGGTCATTCACAATACAGTGGGTTAGTTCCTCTCGGTCACGTCACGTCACGGCTAGCTAGCCCTGCCCATTAATGGTCCAGCGTGTTAGCCCCAACCACTCCATTTAGAGCAGGTCACGATCCATCTGTACTATGAAGTTTCGTCCCATCAGTTTTGTATAGCTCTAAATCTTCATTTTCTCTGTCTAACGATCGTAGTACAGAACTGACCGAAGATTTGTATTTTTTATAGATGCTTTTTAGCAAAGTATTTTCTGGCTTTCTGTTCTTGAATGTTACCATTGGTTTATCTCTTGAGGTGAAAATCAGCACTTGGAATCGAGAGACACCTCGAGATCTTTATTCTAATTATTTTATAAAATAAGGAGATGTGATAAAATAATGAGGAATCTGGTGACACCTGGCCATGAAACTGCTTAAGGATGACGGAAAAATAAATTAAGAATTTGTTTCCATTGTGTTGGTAAACAAAGAGAAAAAGACAAAAGCAAAGCCACTTTCAAATACTTGATGGTCAAACAGACTCAACTGTATACCAGCAACTCACAATACCGTCATTAGACACCTCAAGGCAATAAAAAAAAACACCTCCAGGCGCAATGTGTTTAAAAAAAAAGTATTCATATTCAATATATTTTACTGAATTACTTCAGTGAAAATGTTTAACTAAGTAACTTTCCAAAGACATAACTAATAAAGTACCCATCCTTGATCCCAAACACAGACCTCATATTGATCTCTGCTGGCTTGTTAAAGTATAATGTGTAATCCTATCCTGCTTGGTTTGTAAAGCAGCGCACTTATAACGAACAGAACTGGATTACAGCCCACCTCTGACACCCCATGACTTCATCCACTGCAGTTACAGTGATTTACACAAGTAACCTTATGACTTTCAGGGGAAATAAAAAAAAATAAAAAAAAAGATTAGCATTTGGTCTTAAACCCAAACCTTCAGTATATACACCCAAACTAAAAACACAATCACTCACCCGTCTCTCTGAAGTGACCAGGTTAAACTCCTGGATGAACTTGCTAAAGATGGACTTGTGTGACTTGCGGAAAGGATGAATGGTGCCCTTTAGGAGTGAACAAAAAAAAACAAAAACAACCAAAACGTTATAGTTTTAAATAAAGGTCTGGCTAAAATAAACAACATTTTCTCACCTTTTCCACATCAAACAAATTTATCAATAATACGCACTTCCTGATACTTATTAGTATTTTTTTTTTAATTCAAACCAAATTAAAATAGCTATAAAACACGAACATTTACATTAAGATTTCAATATCCGTTACTGAAGATCTTTAAGTGTGTCTACATTCTGGCAAACCTTACAGATAACGTTGCGTGTGGCTCATTCTGTTTCTTCCTCAACATTACGCCTATTTCCAAACCCTGTTCATGTCACATCGGCGGTGACGTGACTGCAAAAAAAGGAGTCTGGTTTCCATTTATTTTCAATGAGACCTTGTCATTTCTGGTGTTAGGTAACATGACAGTTTGTGTTGCCGGGTTGGTGGAGTAAGTGATATGACAGTTTCGTTCAATTCAATTTTATTTGTATAATGACTTTACCGATGAACGTCCTCACAAAGCAGCTTTACAGAAATATATAAACTCCAGATAGAAATGTGAAATTTGCTCCTAATTACCAAAGCAGGGGCTAAAACTTGTCCCCAAAGATGTTTGGAAGAAAAAAATGCTTGAAAGTACCCAGACCCAAAAGGGAACACAACCTTACCTGGGTGAAACTGGACAATAAGATTTAAACCATTTCCCTTCAATAATTCTGTATTATTGATTCCGATGGGCCATTTTGTGGAAACAGAAACTACCAGCAATAAACGATGGTGGTAAGTTTCTTCCTGTTGTTGTTTGTGTGTATAGCACATTAGTGGAACCAGGGCAACCAACAGTTAAAGTAAAATGACCAACAGTAAAATTCCTAAATGTAGGAATACATTTTAGTTACTGAACTGACATCAGTGAGGGCGGGATGAAGCTTTCGTGCCTACTGTATTGAACAATCTTCAAAAAACAAAGACAGAACTGATGTAGACTCTTTCAAATAATGGAATACTTGATGGTTTACAATGTTTTTCACATTTCACACATCACAGTCAGCGTTATTTTAAGTTCCTAACAATATAATAAATACTATAAAGCAGACAAGAGAGATTACAGACGAGATACAATCGTGTCCTAAAGGCTCTGAAAGACCACATTAAATTATATGTATTATATATATATATATATATATAATACATATATATATATATATGTATATATACATATACGTATACATACATATACATACGTATACATACGTATACATACATACATATATATATATATATATATATATATATATATATATATATATATATATATATATATATATATAAAAAATCAGAGATAGCTCTTTGTATAAGAGAGATGTTAATTGTACTCAAGTTGTGATATTTTAATCCAGTCAAGTCCATAATTAAAAAAAACTGAAAAAAATGCATCAACCTTATAAGTCATATTACAACAACCTGTGTGTGTGTGTGTGTGTGTGTGTGACGAATGGCATTAAATCCCTTTGGCTCCTGGTACGTTTGTAAATTGACCAGGTAACAGCTATGAAATGCCTAAAAGAGAAAGTCTCGTCGACCACAAGTAAAAGAAACAGTCTACTTTTGTCCAAACAGTACTGCGCAGTTTTTCCCATCACATCACAGTCAGCTTTATTTTAAGTTCCTAACAATGTAATAAACACTAAAAAGCAGACGAGAGAGATTACAGACGAAATACAATCGTGCCCTGAAGGCTTAATATATTTGTAGTTTAAATTTTCACAACACTTTTGAACAAATGTCAACATTGTACCTTCCTGACACATGATTTGAAGCTCCTGGAGATGACTCTTAACTTCACCTGATACAGTTTACACAACCAGTTTTACACGTTTTACAGAAAGGGGAACTTCTCTAAAAATTACAGACACTCTGTCAGATCCAGATCAACTGAACTCAAGCAGTTTAAAAGACACACAGACTGTAAAAGCTGAAGAATTTTACCAGAACATATGTGTCTGCTTCTTGTTTCTTCCTGTGTACTGGTCTATCTGTAAACAAACACAAGAAACAAAGCTTTTAAGCAGAATAACACTCATACAGACGTATTACACTCATCACAGAGTAAAGTCGTTATTATATAAACTATACAGTCTCACTTAGAGACACAATCACGGGTCATTAGACACTCAGTTAGCAACAAGCTAACAGTCATTAAAACAGATTCGGTGACAATGTATAAAATATAAAGCATGTTAATTGTTCTTATTATACGGAACACCTTTTCACATATCTGATTTAATTATGTTTAACTTCTGTAGTTATTGGGAAGATAACGTTCATAGCGTATTGTTCGAATTAGCTAAACGTTAGCCATGTAGCTAAGGCCGTATCTCAAACGGCT